>NC_047529.1:105846409-106149962 GCF_012275295.1 Melopsittacus undulatus | reverse complement strand
GCTGATGTTTACACATATGTTGCTGCACAAACATCCCATCCCTGACACGTGTGCATCTCTGCACATATGCAGCTGCTTACTAACAAAAGGTAACTACAGATGACATATTCCCCTTTTCGTCCTCAGGGATTTTTATTACTTATATTAATACTTATACTATTACCAAAGTAAGAAATAGGAAGAAGCTCAATTAAAAAGTAACAAATAAGACTTACATCTGTTGGTAATTCTAGCTCCTCATTGGAATAATTATGATTTATTTCAAGTAAATCCTTTGGAAAATATCCAAAATCGCTTCCAACCTGCCAGAAAGCAAACAAAAAGCAGTGAAGAATCTTTCAAAATCATGTGACTATGTTAAAATCCTCATTACAGCCACTAGTAGCAAGCACATCAAACTCAACTATTTCTAAACGAAGTTTAACACAGCAAATAAAACAAAAAGATGAGTAATACCTTGTTCATGCAAGAGCTTTCACTGAGGTTTTATACTTATGTTTCACAACACCCTTGCAAAGCTCGTTAGTTTTACTGTTCACTTCTTTAAAGCCTGACTTGTAACAGATTATTAGGAGCTGGGAGTGAAGCCCAAGAGCTTGGGCTTATGTGCTTTAACTGCTACGGAGCACTCTCACTGGCACCACACATGCCTCTAGTAATTTTCACAAGTAGTAAGCAAAGAGGATCTTTGACCACACAATATTATAGCCTGAAATATGCACACTTTGCATCTTATGGAAAAAAATAATCTTAATATTTTAGGAAAATGCAGAATTGCACCTGAGGTAATCCTCTATTTTGCAGCCTAAGCAGAAAATATATTCCCTCTGCAAATGCATTGCTGCTCTTCAGTGACTAATACACACAAAAATCAGCCACAGATGGCTATTTTCAAGCAAGTCAAAGTACTAAGCCAAGGCAAAAATGGTGAAAGAAAAGAATCTCTCTCATCACTCACCAGATAAGATCTACATAGTAATGCTCTCACTTAAGAGTTCTGACAAGGGCTGCCTAGAAGCCAATATTAATAGAATGCTGTCACTATGCAGATTAGATAACCCAGGCAGTTAGAGCCTGGTGAACACACCTCAAGAGGTACAGACTTTCCTAGACAACCAAAATATCTGGAGGGGGGGGGGAATAAAAAGCATTGGTCATTTCCTCAGGAATTGTTACTCTTCTTCAGTAAGAGCACCCAGTTGAAGACCAGCTTCAAAAGGAAACCAGTCATGTCACAACAACCAGGGATATAGAAATGTATGCTTTGTTACACTGGTATCACTGAAATACGTTAACTTGGGATGAAGTTTTCTGTATTTACAATGGCATAACAGAAAAAACAAGGAGGGAAATTATACCCAGTAAATAATATGTATTAAAACTTTTGGGGTTTTGTTATGTGAGCAAAGTAAACACTAATACATTAAAGGGCTTCCTTTCTTAACTATTTCTCATTCAAATCTTGAGATATCAATCTTCCATAGTTGATATCTCTGTAGTTACACATATATTGGGAAAACAAATCAATCTAGTGCATTCTGGCAAAGAGAGAATGTCTGTGGGGTTATTACTGGGAATTGCTGGGAATGGGAAGTTAAACTAGACTAGTCAAATCAAAAGCTTGTACTTGTGGGGTATAACATAGTTCTATTCTAAATTGGCCTGTTTCTCTCTACAAACTTCTATTCCAGTTTAAAATGATCTTTCCACATACAAAAGCAAAAGATTCCAAGTTGTCTCCTTACACCCTAACCTCCGTGACTACCATTATAATTAGGCACCACAATTTGAAATTCATTTAGCATAATCCAAGCTGCTGACCATACTAGTCCTCTGCAGTGACCCACTTTGCCACTTATGTGGTTTATGAGCCATATGGGACCTGCATGCTCAAAATTTCATCTGATCCTCTCCTTACAAGTCCTCTCTTGTAAGGGAAAAAATGCCTCATTGTGCAAATAAAGGAAACATTCTTCACTCTCTATAGACATGATAGAGGAAAGGCATCATGAATGCCAAGTAAATAAAGCAAACACAAAGTGCATCCTTCATTTCCACTGTTCCCAGCTAAAATGCTCTGTGTGGATGAACCACGTAGCTGTGCATACAGCACCCATCCCCACCAGTGCCCACAGTAATAGCACATCCACCGACCACCAGCAAGAAGCCAGATCCTCACACCACCTATCTCAGTGACAGAGAACAGACAGCTGGGAAAAAAGATGTTCAAATGCTTTAAAGGTTACAGCCCACATCCCTAAATCACAGGCACCTCAAATTGCAGAACAATGGTGAAAGAAGAGTTGGATTGATCTACCCTTGCTGAACTCCTGAGTTGCTAAGAAAACCAGAAACAACAGGAAAAAATTCCCTCATCCTCTGGGTCCTCAAGACATATTCCGTCTTCCCATTTTCCCTTAAATTTATCCTTCAACTTCATTCTCATTACCTTATGTGCAAGATTTGAAAACAAAAGTTACTCCAAAAAAGCCACAATCTGGAGCCAAGTCTTGCTGTAATTCTTGTATGTATTGTTGTATTGCTTGTAATGCAAAGCCAGACAGTTTTTTCAAGCTTGAATCAAAGGGGTAAAGATCAGCCCTTTGCAGAAGATTGTTATTTTATCTTATGGCTGCCATAACTGCTGAAGCATGTTGTTAAAAAGCAGCAGGGTTTACTTGGAATTATCTGAAGTAGTTTTGGAATTCTGGACCCTGTTAAAGAGTGCAAGAGAAATGCATGGGAGGCAAGTCTACATAATACAAATTGACGGTGCAAGCAATGAGAGTGGGATGCTGAAGAGGAGACTAATTTTAGAGCAGGACACAGTGCGCTGGACAATGAGAGTACCCAATGTTCTTCACCTTTCAATCGGGGGGGGGGGGGGAGGGGGCGAAATAAAGTATTTTTCTGGAACTGAAATATCCATGAAATTCATAGCATAAAATCATTGTTAAAGAATGGTCAAAGAATACTGACCAAGCATTTGGCTTTGCTTTATTAATATTAATTCAGGCTGAGAAAGTTGGGGCTGTTCAGCCTGGAGAAGAGAAGGCTGCATGGAGACCTCATAGCAGCCTTCCAGTATCTGAAGGGGGCCTACAGGGATGCGGGGGAGGGACTATTCATTAGGGACTGTAGCGATAGGACAAGGGGTAACGGGTTGAAACTTAAACAGCAGAGGTTTAGACTGGATATAAAGAAGAAATTCTTTCCTGTGAGGGTGGTGAGGCACTGGAATGGGTTGCCCAGGGAGGTTGTGAATGCTCCATCCCTGGCAGTGTTCAAGGCCAGGCTGGATGAAGCCTTGGGTGATATGGTTTAGTGTGAGGTGTCCCTGCCCATGGCAGGGGGGTTGGAATTAGATGATCTTAAGGTTCTTTCCAACCCTAACTATTCTATGATTCTATGGTTTAGACAGCTCTGCTAAAACGACATGCCATATAATGTATAGAATAGATATTACAGCTGGGTTCCAGAGGTTTTTCACATGCTAAACGCTCACTGAGCTCAGTGGGAGTTCTACAAGCAATGAAGTGTACAAGACTGGGATCATAAAATACTCAACAATGGCTTGTGAAGGGTGGAGTGAATTAGAAAAGGAAAGGCAAATAAATCCCACACCCAACTGCTATATGTTCTTTCAGGCTTGGCAAAAAGCTCCTTTCTCATGATATTATCCCCCTTCAGGTCCAAAATTCTACTGTATTTCTCACTGCTCCTGAAAATCGATTTCAAGATTAGTCTGTATTTCCAGCTTGTTCGAAATAAACCCCAGGCTGCAGTAGTTGAAGTTTCTCATACATATATGCCCCTAGCCTCTGCCCCCACCTGAAGATGAGAATACCAGTTATCCCTTGATCTCATGCTTTCTACTAAAATACTTTCCTAATACTTTTCCCTAAAACTTTGGGAAAAGGAAAAAACCATCAGTACAGATGCATGGGATCAAGTGACAGGCATGAACACAAAAAATGCTGTGGCAGAAGGTAACATACCTTCCACTGTGATCTGTCTGATCACAGGCCTCACCAGTAACCTGGTTTTAATTAGCAAGCAGCAGCCTCCCCCAGCTCCAAGGCTGCCCACCGCAGGCACGCCTGGTCTGCATAAATCAAGCCGCCTGGCCAAATGTGGCACGGGAAGTCACACTGCATGAGACCCCAGCACTATCTGCAAGTTAGAGACAGGGTCACACATGCCAAGGAAAGCACCTCTGACCCTGCTGCAGCGCTTGCACGCTGGTTGTTGCAGCATTATTGATTAACACAGAAGTAGTCAATCAAACCAGGGAGAAAAGAAATACATTATAGCCACCAACTGAAAGTCTGTTATCACTGCCCTAAAAAGAACATAGAAAACACTGTAATGCAATTAAAACCCAACAACAAGCAAATGGAGTTTGGCAATTCTGCAACTTCAGCTTTTACTTTTTAAACTCAAAGCAAACATCCTTTTAACTTGGAGACACACCTAATTGTTACGTGAGCTTCCCTATCAGTGGAGTTAAAGTGAATATTAACTCAGCAATTACCTGAAAGCTGCTGTCTGATCTTGCAGCCTTTATTACACCTTGTTAGAAGATGCAAAATTGGCCCGTGCTGCTACTCTGCGTCTCAAGAACTGGCAGCCCTGGAAACCTGCACTGGCTAATTAACCAGATTATTTATGGTACAGTTCATGTCAGAAGGGAATTACCAGCATGATACAATTATAATTTCTTCTTTAACCACGTGCTGCAGTTTTCTGCTCTCTCCTGTATCATTCTAATAGGATTCAGCTCCTGCTGAGAGCTTGGCTGTCCACACCCAGCCTGAACAGGTTGGAGAAAGTGATACATCCTGCTTTTCACTAAACCACTAGTCCCACAGTCAACACCCTGGTGTGGCTCTGAGCAGCTCAGCTGTGGGCAATTGTCTACCCCTGGCAGAAGCCCAGAGTAAGAAAGGAGATTGACACAAATGATTCTGATACAAAAAGGTATGTTGGGGAAGCACGGAGAGCAGGCAACAGGGACTAGGTCTAAGCAACCTCCAGACTGTGAACATTTTCAAGGGAAGCCCACAAAAATTTCTCTTCTTCCAGGGAATCTCAGTTTTGTCAGGCAAACAAGGTCCTTATCATGAAAGCTAAGAGGAGTTTTCTATTAAATAACTGCAAGGATGGGGACCCTCCTTTCCCATTAGTAGCAGCCTCTCAGATTGCCCAAAGGAGACAACGACTCAGACAAGGCCACAATTCTGCAAGCTTCCACACCACAGCTGAGAGACAGCCCTTTTTAAACCCAAATTTTCCTTCATTCTTTTTAGTTTCACTGCTTTTTCCTCCAACTCTGCTTCCAGCTCAGACAAAAAGGGGAAGACAGCAGCTTAATAATAAGAGAAGCACAATTAAAACATGTACATGGAATAATCTTTAGCAGTATTACAGCGCACAGGATGAGACCACGTCACGGGTAAACACAAGGGAAGGGAGGCTCAGCTTCCAGGCAGGCTCATGGGCCAGCACTTACAGCGTTGCAACGGGAGGTTTTCAGCACAAAGGCAGTTTTTCTAACAGTTTTTAGCACACATTAGCATTGCTCATTTTCCACAGCACTTAATGTTTTATATTTGATCAAACCACATCCCATTTCACACTGGTCTCAAGACAAAATGGCATTCATTATGCTATTTAGCTATGTTCAAAACCTTACGCATTTCCCTACAAGGCAAAAGGAAGGAAAAAAAGATGACCAGAAAACAGCAAGAAGAGCAAGTAGAACAAACGCTTTACAGTACTTACACTTCCAGCCCAAAGCTCGGTTGATTCTCCTATGAGTTTGTAATATACATAAACCGCTTCTCCCTTCTTAAAATTTACAAAGCGACAATCTGGACCTTTAAAATCCTGCATTGCCTTCCCTCGGCACATTAACACTACATAAGAACACAAAAAAGAATAGTATTACTTCAAAATAACAGCAATAATAAAACCATTTAGTGAAAAGGGTCTTTGCTAAGTAGCAGAAAACCAGACCTCCCCACACGCAGTGTTTTCCTATTTTCCAGATTAGGTGAAGAGATAAGAACTTAGAATATAACTAAAATATGAAATTATTAAAAACAAATACGAGATTATTCAAAATATAAGGCAAACTCTCTGATCAAGACAAGCGTTTGACAAAGCACTTCAGGATTACATTGCAGAAGCACATTATGAAGCTAATTATTAATATGAAATACGACGGGCTGAAAGATGACATCGGTGTCCTACAGAATCAGCCCTGAAATGACCCCTGAAACGCATAACCACCACCCACAGAGCGGGTTTGTACAGAAGGGCTCTGCAGAGAAGAATAAAAAGCCCTAAGGAGCTGCGGGGATCTGAAAACTTGGTGTGAAGGAGAGAGGGACGAGGCGCTTCTCCATCTCCCCGATTTCCTTGCCAATGCCGGGGCGGGGGGAGCCTTAGGAAGCGCCTCTACGAAGCATGCGGCGTTTGCACCGTAACAGCTTCCCGGGGGCCGGGCCGAGCGCCGGGGACCGGGCAAGGGTTACCCGCACCGCGGCCGGGGTCTCCGCCCTCCCCGGTTACCCCCTCACCCCCCCGGCTGCGGCGCGGCCCCGCTGCCCCACTCACTGCTGCACTCGGGGTCGGCGCAGCGCTTGCGCTCGGCGAAGCGGCGGCCCAGGCCGGGCCCGGCGGCGGCGAAGGGGTAAGGCAGGGGCAGGAGCAGCAGCAGGGCGAGCAGCAGCCGGGGGTCCGGCGGCGCGGCTGCGGCCATGTTGGCGGGCGCCGGCGGTGGGGAGGGAGGGAGGGAGCAGACACGTCAGCAGCGGCGGCGGGAGGGCGATGTGGCGGCGGAGGGACGGGCCAGAGCCGGCCCCGCCGCCGCGGAGGGAGGAGGGCAGCGCACGGACCCTCCCCTCTGCCCTCCCCTCCCTCTCGGCGGAGGCCGGACCCCTGCTGCCGGCGGCCTGCTCCGGTACAGTGGAAGGGCTGCCCCTGCCCGGAGGGGTGCGGGGAAGGGTCCTGCCCCTTGCTCTTGCTGGTGCATGGCGGCTGTCTCTAGCGGAGGGTCGCTGAAGTAACCGGAATAGCTCAGCGGTGCAGAAAAGGTGTCATTGCACAGCCCTCACCACGCACAAGGGTGAGGATGCTACAGACTCACACACCCACCTCGCTGCGCTCACGCTGCCACGCCAAGTTCACATCTGCCCGTGAGAGAAGGGATGCTACCCAGCAAGATGTCATCTCTCCCCACCATGCCCAGGTAAACCAGTAGTAGCGTGGGTGTATGGCCTCACTCACCCGCCGAGCACCAAGGAAAGCAGAGGCAAACGAAGGGCTGCTCACCCAGCTAAGGAAACCCAGCATCCAACAAGCCTCCACTCCTGAATCCTCAGCTCCCACTTGCTGCTGTTTTAATGTTTGCAAAGCAAAAGAACTGCTCTTTGCAAGCATGACTGCACTTAGAGTTACCTCTTCTCCACATCCACCTTACCTATATTGTTTTAGAGATATGAATGGGAGAAAATAGTCACACACAGGAGAAAACCAGACAAAACTCCTCCTCTGTTCTCTTTTTCAAACCCATGTTATTTATGCAGGACAGGCACTGACCAGACAAAGAGAATAAAAGGTGCAGCCAAGAAGGGACAGGTAACATAGGAGTCTTCTTACTGGTTTATCAAATGGCCAAAATTTAACTTCTTCCACCCTCCAAAGGGCAAATGCTGAAGCTGCTCCCAAAACCAACAGTCACTTGGCAGAACTGATGTCAAGGTGAAGGATCCTGCTTTTTCATGCATGTCAAAGGACAACTGCAGGCAGCTCAGGTTTTGTTTTAAAGAGCCCTTTTAACGATCCATCACAAGAGTCAGTGATCACCACTGCTAACTGCATTAGAAGCACTGCTTGTGTTCTTGTTGTGTCCTTGTGATTATTGATTTCTGTGCTACATACTCTCATTTCCACAGTCCGATCATACAGGGCCCAAGATCCAGAGTTAGTTACTGCTACATAACCTCTGAAATATACATAAGCATTTCATCTCAACCCCCATCTAGAGGGCTTCATTTTAATCATATGATGAAAAAGCATCAAGGCAGAAACAAATATCTTCCTCAGTGCTGCAATGAACAGCTCTTGTACCTCACCACCCCACGTACCTTGGACATCTCGCCATTTCCTACAGCCCACTCCTGTTAGGTTATACAGCTTATATTTATTAAAAGACCAAGATAAAAAGTAACGGTGCCTACGGTCATAAAGATGAAGCCAAGAAAGGGAGATGTGAAGAGATACAAGATCACATACTTCTTGCATAAGTCACTGCCTTTATTGTGCAATAACAAGTAGCTTGCAGTCAGTAAGTATACACAAGTTTACCACTACAACTGTCCATCATCCCCTGCAGTTCGAGTATTTCATAGTAAGCATATACCCACTTACTAACAAACCCAGCTTTCTCAGGGTGTGACATAGAAGAGAAATACTTACTTTGTTCAATTTAGGTGTTTCAGACAAAATGTCCTTCAGTCTTCAACTCCCATATTGGAAACAGGTGTATTCAACTATGAGAGTAGTCCTGCTGTATATGAGGAATCAATGTTTTGTGTGTTCCTACAGTTACAAAACTGTTCTCCCACCTCTCTTATACTGAAGTATCTACTAAAGAAACTGATAACCATTAGCACCATCATTTGGCTAAGTTTACCTAAGAATCAGCAAAGACTCTCACTCATGCATGATATAGGAAGATAAAAATAACAAGGCAAATGTAAATGTGCTTCTAAGCAAACAGAAGAGCTTTACAAAAATAAAGTGGGGTGAGCTGGGTACCTGTGAGATCAGGCACTGACCTAACAAAAAGTCAGAAATGTAGGAATTGACACCACATTGGGGAACACCACTGATCAATGAGACACTCGTGGGGCACAAAATCATAAAGGACAGATAAGGAAGATGATGCTGTTAAAGAAATGGTGACATATAAAAGTTTATCATCAAATTAACTAAATTAACTTTAAATAAATAATAACAAATAGTTATGAACTCATCATATACTAGAAGAATACAGCATTAATAACAAAACAGGAGACTTCCAGTATGGCCACATAGAATTATTAATATCAAAGTATGATACTGAGGTTAAATGTTTAGATGCTACAAATAACTGTTCTGCCTTGTACTATTCCCCTGACACTCACTATTGATTACAGTTGAACCAGGATACCGGAGTCCATGAACCTTTAATCTGAGCCAGTTTATTATTTACTCACCCTCACATAGCTGAGCCATTCTGGAAAAAAAACCCACAAACCCAAAACAAAAAACCAAACCCAATTGTGAATTCGTGCTCCAGACCCTGGACTTTACACACACCAAAGCACTCCATGGCAAAGCCAGTTGCCAAAAGTGATTTAAAGAAACATGCTCAGCACAGTTTGGTACAAAACTGATTCTGGGGTGGAGGCAGATTTCCAGGATCCAGATGGGAGAAGAAGCAATATTGTTGCTCTGCAATGCACAAGTTTTTTATTCAGAATCCTTTCCTTCTGCCAACATGATGTTTTAAGTCACAAATTAGAAGTACCAACGAAGCTAATGGGGAGAGTGATACCAGGATCTGGTTAACTAGTACTTTCAGTGACTGCTGCATTACTCACAGCTGTAGTAACCCTCTGATCATGCTACCTGCTCTGCCGCACTACTGCGCACACCCACGTAGCCTCCCATGCTTCTGATCCCTCCTGCTTCACCCTTCGCTACCGCCTCTCACCCCACACGCGGAGCAGTGCCAGCCCATCTCGCCCACCCCAGCGGCAGAGGAGCCAGCTCCCCCCGTACTTTCTCGGTCCCTCCGCTCTGACACTTATCCTTCGAGAGCCTGCATCCTCCTTACCGCCCTCAGCCCCTCTCCAGCCGGGCGCGGACAGACCCGTGCGCACCATCAGCTCACTACACACCGAAGTGAGCCCGGCTCCACCAGCCGCCCGGGTCACACCGACAATGAGAGCACCCCCACCAGCCTGTGCACACCCGCGGTCCCCCAGGGCCTGCTCTGAAGGCGACCTCCGCCTTCGTTGAGCCCGAAGGCAGGTACGAGGCGGCGGCGGCAGCACCGACCGGCCTCACCCTACCGGAGCTACCACAGCGACCGGGGCCGCCACTCACGCCCTTCCTGCTCACGTGACCCCACCTCTCCGCCGCGCAGGCGCATGGAGAGATGTCCCTTTTCCATCATGGCGGCGGCATTGCCTACCGCCCCTTTATAGCGGTAAAGACGCGCCTAAGCAAGGCCGGATGCTCCTCCCGGGAGCTCCTCCTTCCAGCGTGTGCGGGGCGGCCGCTGTTAACCCGAGCTCTGTTAGGGATTGGCTGGCTGCTGGTGTTTGGCTGCGGTAGCTCAAGAGTGGCCCGTAGTTTCCCTCGTGGCGAGGTCTGCCTGCCGGGCCAAAGATGGCTGCTGCCCGAAAGATGAATGGTGTCCTGCAGGAGGATGGGGTGGTGAAGAGCTCTGCCCTGCCGGCCAGGAGCGCCCTGCTGCCGCCCTTACACCTGCCCTTCCTGTCGCCGCACTTCTACCGGCCGGGTAAGAGCGGCCCCGACGGCTTCCGCTTGTCCCCGCACTGCCGCGGCTCCCCCTCCTCTGCCCGCCCCGCTCCGGCTCTGAGGGAGGAACGCTCCGCTGTGGCCCACCTGCTCCCCGCCTTCCGCGCTACCTGTCGGTCTGCCTCTGAGGAAGGGGTTGGGGTTCCCGATGTGAGGTGCTTGGAGGCGGCATGAAGGCTACTAGTAAAGTAAAGGCCGGTGAGGTGGCTGATGATAGAAGTTTTGTGGCTGCAAAGCCTTTGGAGAAGGTATTTCAAAGTGGCTTTGTACTGAAGTTTTACTTCCATCCTGTCTACATCGTGTCACTTCTCAGCAACTTGCTTAGTAGGAGGTATTCAAAGCCCGGTTGGACTACGCTTGGATCAACCTGGTCTAGAGGAAGGTGTCCCTGCTTGTGGCAGTGGGTTGGAGCTGGGTGAGCTTTAAGGTCCCTTCAACCCAAACCAGACTGGGATTCTGACTTCCCTGCAGTAGCCATGCTCCTTGTATTTTATCTTATGGTGTTCACTGTGGTGTGTATTATCTTAGTACTTTGAAACCTTTAAGGTTAGAAATAGGCATGAAGACTAAACCTGTAGGTATGTTGGTTACAGGCAGTTTTGTAGAATTATAGAATAGTTAGGGTTGGAAAGGACCTCAAGATCATCTAGTTCCAACCCCCCTGCCATGGTCAGAGACACCTCGCACTAAACCATGCATTGCAATAAAATTGCTCCAAACCAGGATTTAAGTTATCCTTTACCTATAGCATCTAGGTGATTCAGTGAGCCTTGCATGTCCTGTGCTGAACGCTCTTAAGGCTTGAGCATTGTAGGGGCACGTTAGCACGTTAGACCATGGCATACAGATGTGGAAAAGAGGTTTCAGTTTTGTGCTGTAACACACATTTAAACCACTGTCTGCAAAAAAACGTCAAGTGGTTTCTTTCCAGCCTTGTACTCAAATGAGAATAATTCTCTTATGTAGTGGGAGCTGCTTAGCCTTTGATACTGGAGTAGCCTGTTTGTATGTATGCATACAAATCTTCAGCACATATAGATGAAGATTAGTAACAGAAGAGAGTGGTCCCCAAAATACAACAAACTGCTGTGATGTTATCAAGACACCATGATCTTCTGTGGTAGGGCAGTAGTGTGTGTAATATTTGGCTCTTTGCTGTTTCAAGTGTTTGCAGCTGTGTGCTGCTTGTGGAAAATGCCTTTTCATATTTATTTTCAGCTCTAACCATAATCTTGCTGCCTTGGAGATTAGTAGGTGTCTTTAATTCAAAAGCCAGATAGCTGAAGAGCACTTTCTGTAGTGCCTGAGACAAATGGTACAAGAGGGAGACTGAAATGATAGGTGCATTGTTATCTACATAAGGGCTGTGCCAGTTGTGGACTTGTTGATTTGTTTGTTTGTTTAGCATCTTCTCATGAACACAAGTTAAACTTCAGGAAGAGCAAGGAAGCGTGTTTAAGTTACATTCAGGATGCCATGCTACAGAAGCAGTGGAAAAGGGCTGCAGAGTTTCTAACCTCCTATATTGAGTCACTAGAGAAAGACTATTCCACAGAATACATGGGTCCATCAGAGGTAAGCCAATGTCCTTATCAGAGTTCTTTTGCAGTTGAAGAAATACTTGCAAGAATCAGCTATAATACTTCTGGACTAACATTTATCTGAATTAGCTAATCTCAGGCTCATTTTTTTTTCTGTTTTAAAAAGTATTAGAAATAAAGCCAGAAAAGTGCAACTTTTATAAACTAAGCCATTTTCTTTAAAAAAAAAAACCAAAAAAAAGGAGCTTCCAAACTCAAATAAGCAATTATTCAGGTGCTGATGTAGAAACTCATGGATGGCAGGCTGAAGAAAGTCCTCCAGCCCTCATCCCCAGTAGTGTTCCAGGCACCATGCTGTCAACTTACCACAAGTCTGACTCTGCACAGGCCTGCTTTTGCTATGGGGTTAACCAGTCTTGCTGGAGCTGGAGTTCTGCTGAGGGCTCACTTTTAGGGGTGCTAAGAATATGCAGTGCTGTCTGATCTCTTTTCTGAGAGAGGGGAAAAAAGCCTGACTTGGCTTGGTATAAGTTACCTCCAAGTCATTTTAAAGGAGTCCTCTAAACCAGAAAAGCAGTAAGTGTGTTTGCCATTGGTATGCCATCAGACAGAACCTGTTGGAAAGTTAATGGCTTATTTAGGGCTTTACCACCTCCTCCAGTACTTGCAAAACAGCAGGCAGGAGGAAAGGGATCAGAGCCTTAAACAGACTGAGTACTTGAATATGGCTAGTCCGCTGTAGTACTTGGTTACATTGTGTAGGCAGACCTTAAAAAGACAAATGCATGTGGATGGGAAATTATATCTAATTGGAAATAATCTTTATTACTAAGTTCAAAGAATTATATATACTTCATGTCTCAGTAGAGTCATATCAAAGGAAAATATAACTTCTTTAGTAACAGCAGGGGAACCTTCTGACAGCTGCAGTTCTAATAAGCTTTGCTGGAGAGCTGCGTTTGTAATGAGCAACTGTGAAGCACCCTCTGAATGACTGTAAAAGTCCTACTGGTGAGTGTGTAGGATACTATAGCAATAGATAATACTTAGTATTTTTTATTTGCAATTCAAATGCGCCTCTTTTTCATGTGCTACAGTGACTAAATTTGATAACACTCTATATGTGGTGACTTGCCAGTTTTGTACCAAGGTTGTTCCTGAATCTCTCTCTTCCCATTTATAGATGATTTGGAGAATAGGAACTGAAATTTTGTGCCATCATTCCCATAGCAGCATGAAAGAGTTCAACTCTTTCATGGAACAGATGAAGGTTTTAGGAGTAAAAAGGCATTTGAAGGTGAGTGTACTTAATACAGATATGTTGATTTTCCACTTTTAGCTGATCACTTAATTGAGTATTAGTTTCTGAACCTCTCTTTTGAAATATATTGCTGACAATAGTGTCAAAATCGACAGATGACACATTTGAGTTACCAATTGCATGATATTTTAAGGGTTATTCTGTACCTAACCGTATCTCATTTAGTCTATGTGTTTGATCACAGATGTGTATTGTCAGTCCTTAGAAGTGCCTAGACCCTTTAATTTTTGAATTTGAAACAGTTAAATTCTTTCATATGTGCCCCAGTAACATCAAATTACACTTTAGCACTTATCTTCTTGTCCTTAATTTGCTCATTGACTAAACAGCTATCCTTAATTTTTGCTTTTGTTATCCATTAACTTTTCAAGTAGCTAATCCGTGTACAAAACAATAGGCCTTACACTGTGGACCCTGTGTCACCCACGGGTGACACCCTGTGATGGCTCATTCCAACCTGTATTGTTTTGGTTTCCTTGACAGTTACTTGCTTGGGATGAATCTTCTGTCTTTCATTCTATTGTATTTGTTCAAGAGCTTCAACTGATAAACTCTGTTCTAGAGTTTGCTAGAGTTAACTAGAGGTTTAGACTTGTATCCAGTGCCTAATGAGCATGATAGGGTGGGGTGGTAGGACACCCCTCTTTCAGGTGTTCTGCAGTTGGGTAATCACTTTGAAGGTACCTGAATCCCCTCAAGTAATTTCTGGGCCATCTTAAATAGGTACAGTATTTGTTAACAACAAGTGGGTTTTAGAGGCAACTGCTTTCTGCTGCCTTGCCACGTATCATTAACTACCACCTGATGGGTGACTTTCTGCCTCATGGACCTTAATCTGTGAAGCATTATCTGTATATAATATATGCTTTTAATTACTAATGTTTCTCCAACATCTTCAGACAGGAAGCATTACTTAGATTCTTGGCTCATTTCCCTGCCCCCAGTGACACTTGTATTCTCCTATTCCTGCATTTTTCTCCAAAATTCCTTAGAAAGATAATGTTTGGATAAAAGGTGTAAAATGCTTTTCTAATTGAAATACTTTACTACCCATGTTTGCAATAGTTTCTATGCATGTCAGTAATGAGTCTCACCTTTCCCTGCCCAGCTGTGTAGACCTTTGCTGTATTGCTGTGGTATGGTCTGTTTGAATTGCAGATTTGCCTAGAGCATGCCTTTCACCTCCTTTGTCATGGATTCATAGATGAAGCTTACCAAAACCTGTCCCTGGCAGAAAGCTGGAGGTATGGAGAACAAACAATCATTCAGGATAAAGAAATTAAGCTGATTCAGGCTTACAGGGGACTGTTGGACTACTATAAGTGGTCTAAGCAGAAGAACATCTTACTAGAGCACGGTAAGTGTTACTGCATTGAGCTGTAAACTTGCTTGCCTGTGCAGACACTATAGCTTGCAATGGTGCCTTTTCCTTTACTAGACTTCAGAATTGGATGGTAAATAATCAAGTATCATAAATGGTGGTGCCGAAATGGCACAAAGACTTGCACTTTCTTGAAGTGTCCTGAAATGCCTCTCTTCTTAAAAGCTGGCTGGAGTCCTTGCTTAGCAAAATGTCATGATCTTAGGTGCACCACTTCAAGATCCCTTTGGATGAGCAGAGCTAACGGTGGCATTCTTCATGTTTTGGTAGGTGAGGATGGATTTGAAGACTTGTCTGCTGAACAGGAAATGCACAGTTGCTTTCGGAACGCAGCAGTGAACTTAAAGGAGATCATTAAAATACCTGGCATCTGGGATCAGTTTGTGAAATGCTACGTGGATGTAAGAGCATGTTTTACAGATACCTTCCTTTTGTGTTTCCCTACCTAACTTTCATGAAGATGTGTGTGGATGACAGCAAATGTGTACATGTATCTCACTGGCTTTGATTTAGAGCACAGTATACTCCTGGTAGAACTGCAGAGCCTGTACAGTGTACAAAAAGGACTATCTGTGCATTGCCAAGAAAAAGAAATAGCCAGACAGCTTGCATATTTTGTTTTTGTGATGCTAGGATAGAAAGTAAGTGCTTAGAATTTGTAATTAAGAAATACAGTTAATAACTCATCTTTGAAATTATTTACTCCTTGTAAAGGTTGGTAAGTGCAGTGCTGCCAAGTTCTCTCACTGAGCTTTCTTTAAAGGCATGGCTGCTTCAGTGTATTTCCAGTGAGCAAGTGCTGGTAATTCTTTGACAATTAAGTATGTGCTCAAGCAATTTTCTCCTGTAGCAGCTTCTATGTGTGAATTTCCACCCCTGTGTGATGAGAGTAGCAAGTAAAATGAAAATACACTACTCATAGTCTTACCTAATATGCTGCACTCTTAAATCCAGGCTGTTATTGGATTGTTCTGTGACAGCCCAAAATGAGTTATGAGAGTTTGATTGTGATTATGTGGTAAACTAACAACAGACTTAACTTCCCTTAGTTGTTGGAGTTCTACGGAGATCATAACGAAGCCCGCGAAGTATTACGTGACTATGCTTACAACTCCAAGTTTCCTGCTAATCCCAATGCTCATGTTTACCTCTATCAGTTCCTGAAGAGACAAGGTGAATCAAAGAAATCACTCATATCTGCACTGAAGGTATATATTCTATAGTAGAAGCAGTCCATGGTCACTCCTATTGCATGCTGGTCTGAGAGTTTGGTTCAGTTGTAATGCTATTTACCCTCTTTGTTTCTTTGTGGGAAGTAGAGGGTTAGAGGGAAGTTAGTAGAAGGGGTGCTAATAATGAACAATATCCTTTGCTGTCTTTGAATTCAAGTCTTTGTTTTGCCTTTAACTCATATATTATATAACTTCTCAGAGTCAGTAAGTAAGCTCAGAGTGTGTGTTTACACGGTTCCAGAAGTATGTATGAGCAAGTTGGTACATAACATGCACTGATTTCTGTTACAGCTTGATCTTTGCAATACTGAAGATGTTACTAGATGCCTGTTCTTCCACACATTGCAATTAGTTTCTCTGCTTCTGTTCTCTGAGCTGTGCACTTAAGCTAAAATGGAAGTCAGTGTCTGCTGAAGTTGGCAGACAAGGTCTTCCTTTATTAAGCTTTTCTACAGTTGCTTTAAATTCCTGCTTTCCTTGCCCTTGCTCATTGATCTTTGTAGCTTCTTGCAAACAATGTTTTGCAGTCTTGTTTTGCCACTTGATGGCACTAGGTGCTTTCGTTAGGGCAGAGCTTTTAAAACTGCTTCATAAAGTTTAGGCTTTTAAACTGTAGCATAAAAATTGTGATATCTTGTATTACCTACAAGATAGTATCAAATCAAAGAACTGATCTGTGATCCAATGCACAGAGCAGTATACAGGGGAGCTAGAACTGGCCTAGGAAGGAAATACTTTTGCCTCTCAAAATGGGGACACTGGATATGGATTTGGGTTGTTCCTTGAGCATGCTGTATTTGTCACATGCAGTCATCAAGGTGTTTCATCCATTGTATCAGAGTAGGGACACAGATATGCAAGATGAACCTAAATATTCATACTTTATATTAAGGCACTAAGGTATCAGGTTGCTTGTTTCTCCTCAAGAACCCCCAGAACACTGGAGCTTGTGCTTCTCTTGAGTGGGCAGAAGTCTGCAGAAGTCTTCACATTAAAATAATGCATCTGGGTTTTGTGGTTTCCTTTTTCAGATCTTGCATGATACTGTTCCTTCCCATGAACTGATGATAGATTTTAATCTCATGCTTCAAAAATCAAGTGAGTCTTCAAATATCTTTGTTCTTTCATGTTAATCTAGACTAAGGGTCTGAAATTATTCTGCAGTTTCCTTTCTGCCTTTTGAAGTAGTTTTGTTTGTTGAAACCTACCCAAACCCCCAACTTTCCAATCGCAGGAACCATTAAGTTGGATGTGTGAGCAGGCATTTACAAACTTATTTAAACAAATACCTTTTTCATTTTAAAGGTTGATCAAAGCAAACTGTCATAAGGCACAGCCAGGAGCTTAAAAATAGAATCATAGAATAGTTTGGGTTGGAAGGGACCTTAAGATCACCTATTTCCAACCCCTTGCCAGGGTCTTGTTCCCTTTTCGGAACCTCCAATGTAGTGATTCTTTCTCTTCTGAAGGAGCTGAGATGGATCTGTGCTTTAGATCTTTGTTACTGATCAAAGAACAAACTCTTCCTCCTCTTTAAGGGAGTTTTATCTTCAAGCTGGTAGAAAAGTCTTCCCAGTTGGAGACTGTTTTTTCCATGCTGATCAGTTGTAATCCAAGCTGTTTGCTTGCCACCTGGTATGTTCTAGCAGGTCAGCAGATTGGTCCTTGAATGAAGACTGGTTTCTCTTCTCTCCTTTTTTGGGGGGAGGGGAAAAACCAATCTCCTGGCTGAAACCTCCTGTTCATTCATGGTGCATTTACCAACTTTTTATAGCTAACGAGATCAACCTGAATTTTTTTGAAGAAATTTATACTGATAAATGCAACTTTTCCCACTTCTATCTGTTGTGCTACAGGTCAAGTGTTGCTTTAAGAACTCTGCTTGTATGCGGCTACTGCTGTGAAATAGCTGGTTTTTATCAGTCCCACATCTGATCTTTGGCACCTCAAGATCTGAAGTGTTCCAGAGGCACTATGTTCGCTTCCCATGGGATAGAACATGTTGATTAGAAGCACTGGGTAGCGAGCTTTGGAAGCTGACTGTTGTAAACAAGGCAGTGTGAGATAAGTGAGCAGTCCTGTGTGTGCCTCTCTGAGTCAGCAGATTCTGGGCAGGATGGGGATAGGAACAGAGTGTCTCTGATACAAGTTATGCTCTAGAGCTAGGATGTATTCCTTCTTTCTTAGAAGAGAAATCATTGAGGGCTCCCATCCTTGCTAGGAATAGTAGGAGGCAGAATGGAGAACTTTCACTTGTTGGCTACTGATGAGTTAGTTCAGCCTGATGTAAGTAACTTATTATTCAGCCTGATCTTTTTCCAGAGAAGAGGAAAAAACGTCGACTGGGGCTAGAAGTTATTTTTGCAGCCTTGGATTATGCTGGCTGGAAGGAGAATGTAAAAGCATGGAGCTGTTTGGCAAAGCAGATGAAACAAATTGTAATGTAAGTATCTCTGATGCCATGTTCTAAAACCAGTGTGTCAAGTCTCTGTTGGGCAATTGATATAGTGACACTCTGTAGCCTTTCTCTTGCTGCTGGTGAAGGGCAGCCTCATGCCCCATACTGAGTTCAGTGGCAGTGCTTGACTGCAGTGGCTTTCATTGGGAAGAAGAAAAGAATTGGAAATTAGAAATTAGTGAGGAGAATTCCAAATTTCCACTACTGTCATTGGCTGAATACTGTTAGTTCAGGTTTGGGGTTGTTTTTTTCCCAGGTTATGTGTTTATGCAGCAAGAGTTACTCAAGTGTTCAGGTAGTGTTTTCTTCCCATCACTAATCTCTCTCTTTTGGGGAGGGGGGAATAAGTTGTTGAGCCTTCTGCTCTGTTACTGTGTGTGCATTTGGAGCTGGTTTGAGAATTGCTGGGCTGCAGTAAGGGCATGGCTGGTACCATACAGACTGGTGTGTTGTGTGATGCTGGTAACTGTTACAGAATGCAGCCAGTGTATTCTTAAAAGCTGAACCAACATGCCTGGGGATTGATGTGTCCTTGCCAACACTGACAGACATGGCCTCTGGCTTCAAAAGAAGCCATCTCAGGCAGTCTGTGCCTAGAAGGCCTACAGCGTCTGAACTTTATTCTAACCAATGAACAGGGTGTTGTGGTTTTCTCAACTCTATATATTTTCATTGAATTAATTCAGAGTTTAATTTGACTCATTTTGCTGTTATTACTATTTCCATTTCTACAACATAGAATCACAGAATGGTTTGAGTTGGAAGGGATGTTAAAGCTCATCCAGTTCCAACCCCCTGCCACAGGCAGGGACATCTTCCACTAGAGCAGGGTGCTACAAGCTCCTGTGTCCAACCTGGCCTTGAACACTGCCAGGGATGGGGCAGCCACAGCTTCTCTGGGTACCCTGTGCCAGCGCCTCAGCACCCTCACAGGGAAGAATTTCTTCCTAATGTCTCATCTCAATCTCCCCTTTGTCAGGTTAAAGCCATTCCCTCTTGTCCTATCTCTACATGCCCTTGTGCCATCACCAGTTTGTCTGCTGTTAAGGTCTAGAAGCTGGTGAATTACGGCTAGGAATGTTGTTGCACAGAGCTAGTAAAGCCAGTATGGTTCTCTAACTTTGCCTGCAGTTTTGTTTTTGAAGAGACAACTTCAGATGATCTTGAAATACACTGGACATGTTGGCAATTTTATGGGAATACCACTCCCTATTATAGGTAGTTTCTATTTCAAAACGTTTGGTTTAAGGTCTTTATTGCCTAACAGGTCTTGAAATAAGTATTTGGGATAAGTTAGTCTTTGAGTACGCGTAGAGTAACACAAGCCTTTTCGTAAAAACAAGCCAACCCCTTCATACTACTAATCTGTAGACAAACTCGAAGAAACTCTCTCATTAATATTGACAAACTGGCACGCAAGTAAAGGCTGGCTTCATTTCACACTATAATCTGTGTTCTTGCCAAGTCTAAAGATTGCTGGAGCTCATCTCCTGCCTCATTAGTGCTGCCAGTCATTAAATAAAGTTGTTTCTGTTTAGTGTTTGCAGTGTAAGGTCTGTGTGCCTATGCTAGCATCTTACAACACTTGTAGCGAGTTGATTATAAAATCCAGTGTCTCCTAATCATATTTTGATGTCAATTTAGGCTTTTTTGTAACTTTTTTTACCTTTTTCCAGGTCGGAGAAACATCTTGACTGGCTCAAACAAGAGTGGAGCTCCAGAAAGGACTGGTGGCCAGCCTTCCATTTTAGCCGTTACTTGGGAAAAAGGAATTGGCAGGAAAATCAAAGCCTTTCCTATGAAAAAGCTCTGGTGGCTGGAATCTTATTGGGCAAGGGTAACATCAAATGTTCTTTCCTTTTCATTGCACAGAACAGAACAGAACTAATGTTTAGTTCTAGCCCTAATCAGATGGCATGCAGCTGATCTACTTCTTGGAAGAAATGCAGTTTCTTCCTTCTAGGAAAGATTGTCTTTGAAGCATGAAGAACATGAGAAAAATATTTAAAGTGGTTTGATATTTGACAGTGAGGCATATTTTGCATCCTGGTTTAGAATTCTGTTTTATCTGTCTGTGTTGAGCAGTCACAGTACGATTTAGCATGTTGTTTTACCTTCAAACCACAATTTCAAACATGCACAACACGTTTCTGAGTGAACGTTGTTAGGGTTTGCTTTGCTGGATGCAGCTTTGGCAATGTCTCAGCAAATACTGGGGTCAGTAAGGACCATGGAGATGGTGTAATACAGGAGGAAAGGGGTGGTGGTGTCTTGAGTGAAACCACCAGCAGTTTAAGATCATGACCTCTTTAGTAGCATCCTTTTAAAGTGCTGTGAAACTCAAGTGGAGTATCAGGGCCAAAAAGCAGCTGCTACACTAAGAATAAGAGTATGGCATGGAGATAATGGTTCATTCCCTCTTGTGAGCTTTTGGTTGATAAGCAACTTGCTTGTCACCTTTTCTGGAACTTTGTCTTCTGGGCTTCCTAAAACAATCTCATATTGGAAGCATTTTGTCTTTTTTTCCTTTTTTTTTGCTTTCAGTAATATTTTATCAAATGTCCCCCAGTTTTTATTTCCTGATGGCTAATTGTTCCAGCTGTAATCTTGTTTAATGCAGTTTCTATGCTTATTGGTGTCAAAAGCTTCTATTTTCCTTCTCCAACAAAGTAAGTTCATGTAAGAAATCAGTGCTGCTTTACGTTGTCAATTTTCCTTTCTGATCTACATGAAGAGCAAAAATTAGAGAGAAGAAAATATTGAAAACTTCCTGAAATACTTGTGTGTTACTTAAACAGTAAAAGCATTTTGTATTTGCTTATATCATGCTATAACTTACAATATCTTTGTGTTTTCCCCTCAGATGACAAGTACTTTAAATACATATCCCATCAAGGCTGCAAAGCTCAGATGAAAAGATTTCGGATACTGAAGAAGTTTGTGCATAAGCACAATTCCGTCTACCTGAGAATATCTGGTCTTTGAATCTTCTGTACAACCTTGATTAGAAGGCATCCTTAAGGTTCTTGTGCTTTTTCATCTTTGTGAAACTGACTTCTGTAGCTGGCATTCTAGAACTTCCAGGCAGCACCTATTGACTCAGGACTAGACTTTAATATATTTCTGTAAAAAATGCTTTGAGTTTTATTTATTTTATAATAAAATGAATATAAATCAACTGATAAGGTTGGGGAATTTCTTTAAGATTAGTCCCATGAAATGCAAACAGTATTGATTTCCAATACATATTGAAAAATATTTAGTTGTATGGTGTGGAGTTTCTGTGTCAGCAGTATTGTAGGCCTGATCCTCATGTTTAGGTGTGTAGATGGTGACTTAAATGACTGCTGAGATGTAGTTTAAAATCCATTCAGGATTAGCAGTGGCATTCACAGATGTATTGTCTTAACCTAGGAGCATTAAGCATGTGGTGTACTGTAAAAACACCTTGCCCTTTGCAGGTTACATAGGTTGCTGCTTTATGACTGATCATTTCCTGAAATCCATGAAAAATTGAGGTTTTTTTTTGTTCATTGTATATGAGAAGAATTCCATGTCGTGAAGATCTACTGCAGCTTCTTTAAAGAGATGATTCACTTCAGTGTATCCAAAAGCAATATTCCATGTGTCCAGTTCAGGGCTTGTTTTCATATGACTGGTAGGAGAGTTAAGGGTTGCTGTAGCTGCATGGCTGCAGAGAGAAGCTAATGTTGCAATGCTTTGAAGGAGCAAAGGCAAAGAACTACTGCAAACTTCTCTACCTGGTGGAAGAGACTTACTGAATCTTCTTACAGTCTTGCCTATGAGGTGAAATATGCAGTGTTGGTGTGTTTGGAAAGCAGATGTTAATGTATTATCGCAAACTGGTGTTTCAGGTTGCTTGAAAACAGCAACAAAATGGTTTCCAAATACTACTTCTGTTTTAATGACAGGTCTGTAGAACCTTGGTGGATGAACTGCTTGAACTGCTTCTGGGAATGAAATAAAGCTGTCTTTGATAGTGTGGTATTATGTGGATAAGTACAGCTCAGCTTCTAAAAGCTGAGTGTTTATCTGGGATTTTAGGCTGGGTTAATACAGGTCTCATGAAATGTGCCTTAAGACAAAGTGTCTTAAACATTGAGCTATTTGGCATACATGTGTATTGTACCAAAAAAAGGCTATTATTCCTTGCTCCTGACCTGTGCTATTGTGGTGTTCACAGTTTTGACTTCCTAAGACAGCCTTGTTCTATAATAGCTAGGGTTGTTTTTTCCTGAGGATCTTCAACTGAGCTTTGACTATTTTCATGCTGATTGTGAGGTCTCAAAACGCTATTGCCAGCATCCTGTAAGGTGTCCAGCACCCCTCGGAAGCAGTGGCTTCCCCTGAGTCTAAAAGGTGATCCACATTGTTGCTCCCAGTGACTCACCTTGATGGGTTTTCTGCCTGGACAGTGCAGCTAAAGCTGTCCTAGGAGGCAACCAGGCAGGGTATCCCTTCCCTGGAGTCATTTGTCTCCCTGCCTTCCTGCTCTGCTCCTCAACCTGTAAAGATGGAACTTTGATGGGCTGGTGACTCTCATGTGATGGGCTTGGAGCATCCCAGCAGGGTGTATTTGGGTTTCCCCTTCCATTGTATCTTTGTGTTCCTTCGTGGCCATGCAGAGGAGTTTTTATCATAAAACCTAACACAAATAGTATAAAAATGGAATACTAGAGCCCCTGCTGCTTGTTGAGAGCTCTTGTGTTATTTCCCTTCTGTCCCTTAAGATGCCTGTAGGAGGTGCCTGCCTTACAGCAGCTCAGAAACCATCTATTGAGGAAGAAAAGTGAAACAAAGTAGCAGAAATTGAGGTGGAGGTAAGAAGGATGCTGTAAGGACAAAAAGAGGACAAAGAGAAGCTTTATGCCTTTGTAAAAGCTGTTAATCCTTTGTGCTTGCAGTTGTCTCCTGTGACCTCTGAAAGCAGCATTGCTGCCAGGGATCCTGCTCTGTCCTGGTGCTGGAACTACTGTACCACAGTCAGCAAACAGAAGAGCAGCACAGTCCCAGCTTTCATGTAACTATGTTTAGCACTGCTTATTGCTTTCATGTCCTGAGAGAAACTTGCTCTTTCCTGACATCAGAGTACTTACACTTGAGACAAAATTGCACATCACAAGTCCTAAGTGAATTTTCTTGTGCAAACTCTTCAAAGCATACGGACTTTTCAAGCCTGTGTATTGTTCTTGGAATACAGTAACTCTAAGTGGATCAGAGTATTTGGTAACTCTAAGTGGATCAGAGTATTCTGCTTTGGCTCCAAATTCTGCTCTAGGTTTGGGTTTCTGACAAGTTGTGGTCTTCATCCTCTGAAATGCAAAACTTCCATGAGGATTTTCAACCGCCTTCCATGAAACAAATAACATGTCTTGTCTTTGCTGTTCTACTTTATACTGAGGCAAGGAACTTGTTCAGGGAATTGTATTTTCTGCTCAGACCCAGTGTCTGGTCTGTTGTCCCTCTGTTTTCCCACCTCTTGTTCTGGTATTTTTAATACTAAAACCTAATGTAACAAGAAGACAAAATTACAAATCACTTCAGCTCTACTCTGCTTTCTCTATCATATTTTCCATGCTCCTGCTGTGCTTTCCTGTTTTAAGAGTGTCTTTACTGATGTTCAAGAAAAGCAAGCTAATGAAGTATCAGCTGCTTTTTAGACCATGCCAACCCTATATGCTCTATCCCTCTTGCTTTTCCCCACCAGGTTCTCTGTATTCTGAGCAGCTGTCTCATTCTGGAGACCTTGGGAGGATTTGCCTCAGCCTTTAGAGCAGTGTAAGCATATTGTCAGCACAGAACAAGTGTCTACATTACCCTTGGAGTACTCCCTGTGGAATCAGAGGATTGATGTGCTATGGACTGGTTTGAATTTACAGTCCTTCAGGGGTTTCTGTTATGGGTGTTCTGATCCACTGTGGTAAATGCAAAGTTCCACCTGGTCTTTTGTTGCATTTAAAGAATGGCTGGAGATGGTTTGTTGACCAAGCAAAACCAGACTGCCACTGCAAGGAGTCCTTGGATAATGTAAGGAGTAAGCTCTGTGTGTTCTCTCATTGTCAGAATGTGCTTAAGGCTTTGCTGGCTTTTCTGTCCTCATCAGGAGTGCAGAAAGGAGTGTTCTTGCCTCCTGATCAGAAATATCAAGTAACTAGTAATGTCAATTACCCAAATTGCTCTGTAATGCTAAAGGAATTAGAAGGATAGGGAATTCTCAGACTGCAGTTACAAATGAGGAGTATGCAAATATCCTCACTGATCCTGTTTGTTGTGGCTTCAATATAAGACAATTGTTACAGGACACTAATGCCTTAACTTCAGTGATTGTTTGCAAGGTAAGAGAGCAATAACTGAGATAAGCTGATGCTTCAGCAGATTTAAATACTTGGATTTAAAATGCTTTATCTCATGTCTTGTGATTGGTGTGTTTCCAGTTCATTGAAGTCTAAGCAGAGACAGGATTATTGGCAGTGCTGTAAGTTAGAGCCACAGCAAAAGAGAAGCATGTTAAAACCCCAGAGGTTTTTAAAACAAGTATTTCCTAATAACGACTCCATAAAACACAGGTGGTCTCAGCTGTCACATTACACTGGTGGTTGCATTTTGAAACTAGGACTGGGAGTTATGACTTTTTTGAGTTACAGACAGATCCTGTATGCATATCTGTGCATTGGGTTGTTGTAATTTCTCTCAAGATTTGCAGGGAGGAGAGACTCTAATTGCCTTTTCAAAAGTTGCTTTATTCCTCACTGATGTCTCAGAAGCAATAGAACAGATCACAAAGCCTTGCTCTCTAGTAACTTCGGTTGTATGGAAATGTTTAGTGAGTGTGTGCATGCTAAAGCCTCTTCCTAGCAGCATCAGGCTGACAGAGCACTCCAGCAGCTGCAGAGTGAAGATACTCCTCTTCATTGGATCACTGCTCAGCCTGAACTCGTGGTGCAGCAGAGTGGTGAGGAGTGTTCTGTTGGCCTTGTTATAAGTAGTGATGTCTCTGTCAAAGGAAAACATTTGGTTTTGGTGAGTGATAAAGGAGCTTGGTTGTGATTAAACTGTGGGAGAGCAGAGCTGCGGAAGTGTCATTCTCAGACACAGGCTGGGTACAATGTGTACACACATGGCTGTCCTGCACAGAGAGGTGATGCTGTGCTTCACTAACTGCAGGGCTTGCTTGAGCATCCTTCACCAGAGGGGAAAGTGGGCAAGAATCTTATGTGTCCTTAAATCAGTTTAACATCAACTGCAATCAAACCCATTAAAATCAATGAGTTAATTTGGTTGTATTTTATGACCCTTCTTCAGTCCATATGAAACCAAACCCAGGTTCGGTGCATCTTAAAAGCTGAGTAAAATGGTAGTTAGCAATTGAAAACTATTCACTCATGTTTGTAAATGGGGAAGGATTAGAGTGTTCTGTACATAGATATCATAGTTCCTATTTTTATTATTTGTATTTCTTGGTGAAGGATTTCTCAGCCAGTTTAAACCAAGATGTAAGGATTAGACCTGTGAGTGCTTCTAAGTATCTAAGAGATGCCCAGAGAGGAGGGTTCAGCTATGTGACGTGTGAAATACCAGAGAGACAGCCTGGAGGGTTTCTCTCCTGCCAAGTAGTAAACTTCAGAGAGAAAAAGGGAGAGAACGTAAGCAAACCGGAGTGAATGCTGAGCTTTGTGGCTGGCAGTTAATAAAATGCAGAGGATGAATGAACCATACTACGAAGAGGTCCAGGATTTCTATACATCTGACCCCAAGAAAGCTGCATTGAAGGAAGTGAATGTTTGGCCATGCACTGGAAGGAGCAGCAGCAGCTCTGGAGTTTCCTTTCCTTGCCCACATGTCTTGCTTTACCTCTCCTTATTATGCCTCATAAGCTGTCTGCTGGCACATCCTCAGTGTCTGGATTATGGACCACCCTTCCAGCCCTCTTTTCATCTGGAATTCTGCTCTGCCTATGAGAATTTTGGCTGCTGTGACCAGGAGAGAGACAACAGCATTGCAGCAAAATACTGGGATATCATGGATTATATTGATCCCCGGAGGCATAAACTGTGTGGAACATATATCAAAGATATCCTCTGTCAGGTAGGGCAGAAAAACAGTATCTGTATCCTAGGCTTTGGGCTGACTTGGGGGTTAGTTGTGGTTCTGATAGTCTCTTACAGCTAGTTGTGTTGCTGTGGGAAGAGGTGTTGGGAGCAGGGGAAAAGTGGCTGACAGAGTAATGGTCCCTAATCCTCGGCATGCATTTTGCAAAGTGCTTTGTGTGAGGTACATCCCTTTGTGGTATCTGGCGACAGCTGGTGACATTGGTGTGGCTCATGATGGCAATCAGGCAGCTCTGCTCACTCTCATAACGAAGGGGAGTTACAGATCAGTATTTATTTGCTTCTTTTAGCTCCTAGGTGCTGGATTACAAAGTCTACAGGGTCAAATGATAGCTGGGAATTATCAGGCTGAGTGTTTGGATCTCTGGACTGTGTGAAGGATGTATGTTGATTCTGTTCCTGGCAAGGATGCTCCAAATGGTTAAAGTCGAACAAACCTTACCAGGCAGTGGTTTCACACAGCTGAGGCTTCAGACACTGCATTACCATCACTGCCCTATCTTCAGTGTCCAACAAACTCAGGGAAACGGGCATTATGGAGTGAGAAAAGACCAAAGACACTGCTCTTCCTGAGCCTTCCTGGAGTCAGAGAGCAGAACTGAGCTGCCTTTTTAACAACCGTTAGTCATGCAGAGCTGGAGTTACTGCATGACAAAACATACAACAGCCAAAAGACACATTTAATCTTATTAAGGACATGTAAATCTTTTCCAATTAATGTTTCCTTAGCCCTAAAATATTGTCTGTGTACTAAAATGTTTCCACTCTTTTTGGATGCTGGCAAGACTGTGGCATCTCCTCAGGGTAGGTGGGACACTTTTCAGCACCAGGGCTGGAAAAAGCAGCATCAGGGTTGGTTGTTACTTTGCAGTTAGTAAACCAGGAAAAGACAGGTTACAGCTCCTGGCAGAACCACCAGTGTTGGTTTTAGGAAGAGTTTTCTACATGTTGTAAGTAGAAAAAATCCCTCTATGGAAATGACTATTGCTGCATTGCTCATTCTGCAGGATATAATGTATTTAACATTTGTTGTGTATTTTGTAGCAAAAAAACCCTAAGCTACCCTTATATTTTCTTTTGGATTTTTCAAAGTAATAAGTTATTGCTCTTTTCATATTTTTTTTGAGTCTGATTGCTGTTAGGATTTCGAGCTTGTGATTGTGTTGGGTGTTGCTCTTCATGTTCAGGTTGGTGACAGTGAGGTTGGGTTCTCTGGGAGATCTTACTTGGCTGTTAAATCAGTGGAGGAGCAAAGATGTACCAAATGTTTTTGCTTTAATGAAGTTGCTTTGCTCAGTCAAATTCTGACTAAAGGGATGGAAAATGACATCCCTGTTTGATCACCTCCACAGTATCCTAGTAGTTTGTAGTCACTAAGTACATGTTGCCTTAGTGCTGTGTCAAATACAAGAAGGCAGATGTTGATAGGTAATCAGGATATAACTGTGCCAAGTGCTTTTCTGCTGTGTATGGCAGGATTTCAGATAAACTGCTGCTGTAACAAGTGCTTTTGTTGCTGCTTCAGATAAACTGCTGCTGTAACAAGTGCTTTTTATTGCTGTTACTCACATGGAACTTGGGACACAAAGATTAGTCTCAGAAGCAGTGGTAGACAAAACAATAGTAACAGCTTTTGTCTTTAGACCAAAATGAGCTTCAAGAAAGAGGAGGCTTTTTGATAAACCAGAGTTATTAGTTGATGCTCTAATTTAGCAAGAACGGCATTCTATCACATCTTTGGGTGAGATCAGAGCAGTAGCAATGCATTGTAACAAAGCAGCTCATTCAGTTAGGTGGTCCTTCAGTGCCAAAACCAGCAGACCATAAACCCAGACAACTTCCCAGCCTTCCTGGTGGTGCTGAGCCTTGCACAGAGGAACCTGGTTTTGGAGACTGCAGCTAGTCCTGCAGAGCCCAAGAAGGATGCTATGGAGTGCACCTCACCTTGGCCTTGGTGTGTTTAACAAGTAGAAGATGATTAAGTGGGGATGTGTTCTGAAACATGGACTTTCTGCTGTTCACTAGAAACCAGATATGTATCTGCTGAAAACTAACATGCTGGAAGAGGCATCTAAAGCATTCTGGCCCTGCTGGTAGAGCTGCATCTGTTTGCATCAGGCAAGATCTGGGTTTATTTTTGCTAGCTACACTTGTTCTAAGCATTTGCAGGTTAGAGTCTGACCTTCAGCTGAGCTGTTCTAGGATTTAGCCTAAAAACTGAATATTGAACTTTGAATACTGCCTGAAATGTTCTTAAGTAGGTGCTGTACAAGTTGTGTGGCTATAGAATTTCCCTGGGTGCAAACCTTGCTGCATCCACACTAGAACAGCTCTTTGGCTGATGGCTGAGAGGATGCTTCTCTGTTCAGGAAACTGCTACAAGAGAGGCTTAAAAACCCAAAAAGGCCAATTAAATCTTGTTCAAGCTGATTGAAAGCCATAATATTAGCATGGGATAGGAACTAGTGCAGGGGAAGTAACATACTTGTTAAACTGCTTTAACCTGAGGCCCGTGATTGCTGAATGCACACTCTTTGGGGAGATAAACAATTACAAAAGAGCACAAAAGTATCATCTTGATCTTAGCAGCTTCTGCTGCATGTGCTCTGTAAAGTAATAGGATTGTGTTGTTTCATGCACAATGAAATGAAAGCAGACAACAGTGATTGGCAAGGCCATGTCATCCTGGGAGTTTATGTAGATCCTGAGGACTGACCACCATGCCCTGCTAGGTCTGTGTGCTGCAGGCATTGTTTGCCAGGCAAACACCATGTGTGGAGGTGACTCATGTTCTCTGCTTTACTGAGTTTTCACTTTAGTAACCAGTTTGTTTCCATGAAGGTGTCCTGGCTTCTGCTGGATGTGTGTACACAGCCACATATTCCATTTCTTTTACTTCCCAGGAATGTTCTCCATATGCTGCACATCTCTATGATGCAGAAAACCCGCGGACACCTCTGAGAAACATCCCAGGGCTTTGTTTTGACTACTGCTCTGAGTTTCATTTCAACTGCCGCTCTGCCATCAGCCTGCTGACCAGCGATAGGCACATCCAGGAATGCTGCGAGACAAACAGGACACGCTTTTGCAACCTTCTTCACCTCCACGATGAGGACTACTGCTTCCCCAACGTGCTGAAGAACACAGCCCTCAACACCAACCTGGGCTCAGTGGTGGAGGACCACAAAGGCTGCCTCCAGCTTTGCCTAACAGAGGTTGCCAACGGCCTGAGGAACCCAGTGCTCATGGTGCATGCAAATGACCATACCCACCGCATGTTCATAGCGGAGCAAGTGGGAGTCATCTGGGTCTACCTACCTGGTGGTAGTCGGCTGGAGGAGCCCTTTCTGGATGTTAGAAGTCTAGTGCTGGCTACACCATGGCTAGGGGATGAGAGGGGCTTTTTGGGGATGGCTTTCCACCCCAAGTACAAGGACAATGGCAAGTTTTATATCTATTACTCATACATGGATAAGAACCGAGTGGAAAAGATCAGGATTAGTGAACTAAAGGTTTTGGCATCTGATGCCAACAAAGCAGATCCACGCTCAGAAAGGTAAAGTTCATCCTGAATGCTACTGCTTGCCACCAGGAGAAAGTATTTTCCCCTGTCCTTTCCACTTGCAGAACCTTCACATTCCCAGTTGCCCTGGTACAGCTGCATGAAGCTATTGAAGACAAGGTTGGCTCAAGGTCACACAGCAAGCTAGGGATGAAACTGAAAACAGGATTCAGGATCTAGGATTCCAAGTTGTCTTCTCTCCATCTTGTACTTTTGCTTCTAAAGAGCAGCAATAGCCTCAAGCCTATTGTGGAAATAACATCTGCTCTAAAAGTCTTTTGGACTGTAAGAGAACAGGGATGCTTCACTAAAAATAAATGTACTATACATTCATTTAATCTGACACATGCACCTGCCCTAACTCCCCAGGAAGAAGCTAAACCTCAGTTATGGGGAAGAATTTGTTAGTAGCAGACTTATTTCCTCTTGAGTTTCACATCAACACAAGATGGTTCTGAAGCCCTCAAATTCACCAACTGCTTCTCATATAGGAAAGCAGAACTCCCCTGCTGCAATCAAAGATCTATACAGCTGGGAAGTCTTGCTTTCTTCTGTAGAAGCAATGCAGTATTTCTGCAGCCTGATGCAGTATTTCTGCAGCCTGCCTGAATGTTCCCTCCTTTGCAGTAGCTACATCTGGACTTATTTCTCCCTCTTTTTTTAAGGAATCTCCTGGAGCTTGAGGAACCAGCTGCAAATCATAATGGTGGGCAGCTGCTCTTTGGAGTGGATGGCTACATGTATCTGTTCATAGGGGATGGAGGGAAAGCGGGAGACCCTTTTGGAACATTTGGGAATGCTCAGAACAGGTAAGTAGGAGGGCAGGTAAAAGCTTTGAGCTTGTTCACCAACATACAAGGTTTTGCAAATGACACAATGTGAAAGAATAAGAGTGCTTCCTGAAAGTGCTTGTGCATCTGCTCTCTGGTCAATGCAGTAGTTCAACATTAACATTCTGCATTTTGAAAGCTGAGGGAAATCCAAGATGTCAGAGCAGCTTCCAGTGTCTGAAGGGAGCTACAAGGATGCTGGAGAAGGACTTTTCATCAGGGACTGTAGTGACAGGACAAGGGGTGGTGGTTTTAAACTGAAACAGGGGAAGTTCAGGTTAGATGTAAGGAAGAAGCTGTTTACTGTGAGAGTGGTGAGGCACTGGAATGGGTTGCCCAAAGAAATGATGAATGCTTCATCCCTGGCGGTGTTCAAGCCCAGGTTGGATGAAGCCTTGGGTGACATGGTTTAGTGTGAGGTGTCCCTGCCCATGGGACAGATTGGAACTGGATGATCTTAAGGTTCTTTCCAACCCAAACCACTCTATGATTTTATATTTAGAGAGCAGAGAGTCTTCAGGGACTTGAGCAGTTACAAAACATACCAGCCACTGGTTGCTTTATTTGGAGAGAGAACTTTCCCTCTGGAAAAGGAGAATTGTGTTTTCAGTTGGCTCTCATGCTGGGTTTCTTTTTCTGTCATTCTCCTCAGGAGTACTTTGTTGGGGAAAGTCCTGAGAATTGATGTGGATGGAAGGAGCCCTGATGGAAAGCCTTATCGCATCCCTCCTGATAATCCATTTGTGTCTGATCCTAAGGCCCGCCCTGAGGTTTATGCATATGGGGTCAGGAATATGTGGCGTTGTGCAGTTGACAGAGGGGACCCTGTCACAAAGAAGGGAAGAGGAAGGATATTCTGTGGAGATGTTGGGCAGAACAGGTTTGAAGAAATTGACATCATTGTTAAAGGAGGGAACTACGGCTGGAGAGCAAAGGAGGGATTTGAATGCTACGACACAAAGCTTTGCCACAATTCCTCTTTGGGTAAGGAAGAAGTGTCTCATAGAAGATTACTTTATTATACAAATGTATTCAGTGGGCTATAGCACCATTCTTCCAGTGAAGCTAAATAATCCATAGTTATATGTTAAATGGAGACTGTTTACTTCTTAAGAGCAGAAATCCCTTCTCCCCATCCCTGGGGGTATACCATGCTGGTATAAAATGATGCTCTGCTTATTCATGGAATTCCATTCCATACACTGCACTGAACAAGGTGTTTAGGTCAAAGCCCATGCTTTCTGCAGACAGGCAGAGCCTTCCCAGTGAAGTCAGGAAGGCAATGGCTTTGGTGTAAGTAGGGGAGCAACACTGTGTTTTCTTCAGAAGCTCTGAGCCATGGCTATGTTTTTTTCAAAGGCCCAATCCTCATTTACCAACAAATCTGAATTAGATTTTGCTGTTAATCTACAGTTGTTACTGAACTGCATTTGTGGTCTTCGTCCTCATCATTAAAGATCAGAGACTACTTGATCCACAGGAAATAAGTGAGGACAAGACTAGAATTTTGTGGGATCTGATATTCAACCCAAGAAAGGGTTGGATGTTAACATTGATTTTAATGTTGCCAGAGTCAAAGCCTTTATTTTATGAGTCTCATGAGTTATGAGACATAAAGTGGCAGTCACACATGTGTTCTGTGCTGAGAATGTCAGCAAACCCATAAAAATGTTAACTTGTAGTTTGATGTTATTCCTTTTCTATCAATACTGGAATTTGTAAAGACAATCCCTGCTAAAATGATTAGTGCAATAATAGACCTCTAATACTGACTTCCTGCAGGCTGATGCCTTTCTACATTGCTGGCTTGATGCAGAGAATCTTGGTCCTATGTGTTATGAAAGTTCATCATGGACAAGTCTTGATAAGGAAGCTCCTTAAAGCCCCTGGGTCTTTTCTGTCCTGGAGTAAATTACTGTATTGCCACAGAAATTGCCACTAGACTCTTAGAACACCAGTTTGGAAGGGACCTCAAAGGGTCATCTGGTCCAACCTTTCTGGCCAAAGCATGACCTAGACCTGATGTCCCAGCACCCTGCCCAGCCAAATCTTAATTAAATGTGTCCAGTGTTGGGGGATCCACTAGTTCCCTGGGGATACTGTTTGTGCATCTGTACTGGCCCTTCTAGTAATGTTTATGCTTATCAGTGTCATTGACCAATTGGGTTTTGATGCTGGATTTATATCCATACATTTTCTCATTTCTTCTTCTGTGTTTAACAGATGACATTCTTCCAATATTTGCATATGGCCGCAGCGTGGGGAAGTCAGTTACTGGAGGTTATGTGTACAGAGGATGTGAATCACCCAACTTGAATGGTCTTTACATCTTTGGTGATTTCATGAATGGGTGAGACTGTCTTCTCTGCAGCTCCTGTTCTGCACCCACATTTGCCTTATCTGGGTAAATAAGGATATCAGAGTATCCCAAAACCTTCTGAACTGGAGTAAATGAGATTCTTGCATGTCTATGTACTAGGTTAAGTTCTCTGTTTGACTGTTATAACACCATGTTTGTTGGAATCCACATTTCATGGAATCATAGATTGGTTTGGGTTGGAAAGGACCTTAAGATCATCCAGTTCCAACCCCTTGCTGTGGGCAGGGACGTCTCACACAAGACCATGCTAAACCCAAGGCTTTGTCCAACCTGGCCTTGAACACTGCCAGGGATGGAGCATTTACCACTTCTTTGGGCAACCTGTGCCAGTGCCTCACCACCCTCACAGTAAAGAACTTCTTCCTTGTATCTAACCTGAACTTCCCCTGTTTCAGTTTGAACCCATCACCTCTTGTCCTATTGCTGCAGTCCCTGATGAAGAGTCCCTCTCAATCCAATACAGAGTTCTAAGGATAAGTTTGCTTTTGTTCATGTCTGTTTTTCCAAAAGATGATCATTAAAGCAAATCACCTCACTTTTTTCAGTAATAATTTTGACAGGAACTGATCTTGATAATGGAAACGTAAAATGCAGTTTTATTTTTCATCTAGTCGACTTATGGCTTTACAGGAAGATGAGATGAGAAATAAATGGAAGAAGCAGGATATCTGCATTGGCAGCACAAGAACTTGTGCTTTTCCTAGAATGATCAGTTCTTACAGTAAATTCATCATCTCATTTGCTGAGGATGAAGCAGGTAGGTATCGTGCTAGCCATACTTTTACTGGAAACTGTACTGCCAGTTCTTACTGTAGGGCAAATATACAGGGTTATGTTGCTCCTCACATACTGGGAAGCCAGCACTGCAAACAGGTTTGTGTCTAACTCAGCATTACAGGTAGCTTTGGTATGTAGTTCAGAGAGGTCTCCTGCCCTGAGAGGCTATTGCAGACAGGCTTGATGGAGAGCTCAGCAGGCAGATCCTCATGTGAACTTGCAGTCTGAGCACTCCAGGTCCTTTAAGGAGTCTGAACTCCTGTTTCATCCTTTCCCTGTCCTTTTGCTGTGGTTTGTTTATGCTATTTCATTAATGAAAACACTGTATCCTGCAGTTTGTTCTTTAACTCATCCTCAGTTAAATTCCTACAGTTTATCTGAATTTCCCCTACTTGATTAATATGAATTCCTCATTCTTACAACAGCAGCACTTCACACTGGGGATGATTGACCAGGGCTTCTTTTTAGGGGGGGATGAGGAAAAACCACTCATTTTAAAATGCAGTGGAAATGTCTCAGTACATGGGATTATTGCTGTGGTCTTGATGACCAGATGTCTCACCAAGGTAAAAGTACCAAAGTTCACTTTTGTGCAGTCTCCTGACAGAGCTGTGTAACACAAAAGCAGCTGCTGGGGTTTTGAGAACACAAGTGCTTTAGTGAGCTCTGATGCTTCATGATTCAGCAGAAAAGAGATTTGAATGTAGTAAGATCCTGGATCACCTGGCCAGCATATCCCACCAGAGATGCGGGGAGATGCAGGCTGCTTTGAAATACATACAGTTTTTAACTTCCACAACATGTGGAATGGGTGCATGGTAAATGTCTCTTCTACTGGTTGTTCTTTTAGAAACCACTATGGTGTTGTCATGTAACCTCAAAGACAACAACTTTTTCGCCTCTTGCAATCCACTATAGTTTGCCTGGTTATTGTTCTAGTGGGTGCTGAAGGGAAGGCAGCTGAAGGGAAGGCTCTCCTTAGCAACCATACAGGAATAAGAAGCTTCTGTCTTCTGTGGATTAGCTAGTTTGGCTCTTGTGGGATTTTTTTTGATGACTGAGATGGTCAAATATTTGATGTGTATTCTTCCCCTCTATTTGTAGCTTCTGGCTGCTGCTTTGGTACAAACAGGCTTTAAAGAATACATATTTATACAAAGAAAAGTAACCTTTTGGAGGGCTGCTCATGGGAGGTAATAGAGGTCCTGCTCAGGCACTCTGTTTGAGAGCTGCTGGTTCTGTGTGGAGCCCTGCTGCAGCCAAGAGATCATTTGGTGCCCCAGGAGTCCACTTGCATAGGCCAGAGGGAGATCAAACCCCACTTTTTGGAAGTAAGACATGACTGATGGAGTGACTGAAGGAGCTTCCTGATATTCTGACCATGTGAATTAATGAAGAGCCAGGCAAGAGGGAAATGGAGAACTGTGATTTTTCTTGGGCACTTGACCCTGAGGCTGGATTTTCTTTTTTCACTTCCATCTAGGTGAGCTGTATTTTCTGTCTACTTCTTATCCCAGTGCCTATGCACCACATGGATCACTCTACAAGTTTATTGATCCTGCAAGGTTAGTAAAGATGTTTTTCCATGCTGAATTCTTCTATAATCACCATACATTCTCCAGCTATCACAGCAGAAAGAATAAGTATTACTGATAATCTCACTGACCTTCACATCCAGTCCTTGTTTTTTGTTCATCCACCATACACCTGGTGCAACTTCAGTCAGTTTTGGTGAATTTATTCCTCACTCATCATATTTGCTCACCCACAGACAGAATTCAGGTAACTTAAAGGTCTGGGACAATAAGGATCAAAATGATGTCTAAAGTATAGCACAGAGGTGTTTTAAAAATGACAGTCTGTAATGACATCAAATATCTGTGATGCACTTTTATAATACATAAGTAATCTGCAGTCTATAGTTTAGTTTTCACAGAGTGAACCCTAGTTATGCAGTGTTCAAATAATAATTGGAGCCTGAAGCAGAGTTTTTCCAAGCAAAACGTTTCCTCTCCCCATTAAGCAGTTATCCCTGCTAAGGTCTATATTTCCATTAATAAGCATGCTTATGCAAGTGTTTCCCCTCCCCAAGCTTTTGGGTCTTGCTAAAAAGCATTAAATGAATTTCAAATCACCCTGTAATTTAGCTAGAGTGCTCATATGTGTGTCTGTGCTGTTGCTGAGATCTTGGGCACCAACAAAATGAGGAAAACCAGTTCTGTTTTCTTGGGAAGTTAAATCCAAAGCTGCATGTTTAGCTCAGTCCCTGTACCAAGGTGATGGGAATAGGAGATCTGGTCTTTTATTTGTTGCAAGTACTTGAGGAGACTCTTGCCTTTAACAGCTTATTGTCTGCCAGGAAGCTTTTGAACTACACCAACTGGGGCTGCCAAAATGTACTGTTTTCAACTACAGAAGATAAATTTGTGATCTTAAGCACCCTGTGTCACAAAAACCTCAAAATAAAACCCCAAGCCCTCTGCAGTCCCTCTGTCACTCCTTACTGTGCTGTGAAGACTATTGGGGTGATAAATCCTCTCTTTTCCCACTGTAAAGAGAAAAATGCAGCTTTCTCTGTCACAAGCAGCCATGGGAGCCTTTGCTGGAGCCTGCCTACCTGAGGACTGATGTGCAGCAATGCCCTACATCACAGTGATTCCTGCCAGGAGTGCGATGGCTCCAGTGCTGAAAGAGCCTTTGTGGAAAGGAGCCAACTCTTCCCTGTGCTTTTGGAGCTTCATATCCTTCACTTCCTGAGCAGGACCAGGCATTTATTCCCTTGGCTGTTTGGAATTTATTCTTTGGTTCTCCTTGCTTACCTTAGCCTGGATGCTTCTCTGCTCAGCTCTACCCTTGTCTGCTCTCTGAAGCACTTCACAAGCTTGTCCAGGGTGTGCAAAGCACTGATTGCTCCTCTGAGGCCAAGCTTGATTGGCCCTGGAGCAAGGTCCTACACCCTCCAGATCAAAGGTTGTATTCTGGCCTCCTCCTGTTGTATTATAAGCAGAGATTTTCCCTTTCTCCTTTGCATTTTAATGCTGTTTATAGGATTCTTCCATTCTGTCTCACTGTGAGCCTAGGCACTCCCTGCTTCCTGCCTACACTTCAGCAACCATGCTGGCAAGGGCAGCAAGCCACACAATAACCTCCTTCAAAATGCTGGCAGGGCCACTGACAACTACCTAATGGCAACTCAGACTTTCCTAGGAATCTCCCTGGAAAACTGATGGCGGCAGTGCCCTGTTTCCCCACTTCAGCTTGCCTTAGAGACAACAGAATGCCCCCTGCTGGATTAGCATCAAATCCCTTCTGTTAGAATGAAGAAAGTCCTTTAAAAGTTAGAGAGGAGAGGGAGGAACATTCCCTCTTGCCCAAGCATCACAAGCAATGCCAATAACCCTGTTTTGGTAACCTTTTTAATTGAAATGGTATGGAGGACCTACTTGGCTGTTGCTCCTGTCTGAAGGAGAATGCTAATCACAAGAAAACGGGATGCCTTAAGTCATGCTTTGCTTTGTGCTGTCAAGCATGCCAAAGTGGAAGAGCCTATTTTCCTATTTGTCCCACAGCAGTTTCCTTGGTGGGTAACAAAAAGCACAGGTCTGTTAATCTTCTTTGTGCCCCCCCTTCCTGTTGTTTAACACGTGGCAGCTTTACCTCAGGGAAAATGTGCTGTTCTTTGGATGCTTTTGTACTGTGGGAAGTTGTCAGGGAACAGTAGAAGATGAATGTGGATACACTTCCTTTGCAGATGTTGCTTCCTCCCTTTTAGCCTGTTCCTTTTCTACCCCACTGCTCTTGCTGCAGCACTGTGTTGCGTCCAAAGCAGCACCCTCTGAAGGTCACACTAACATTTGTGGGCTGTGTGGGGATATTCCATTGGATGTACAGGGATCCTCATGCTGCACTCTGAGTGAGCAGAAAGCACTGTCATGGACAAGCCTTATGGGCAGGAATGAGACCCCTCCACTTCAAAGTGGGATGCATGAGCCAGTATTGGTGAGGACAACTCAAAGTGACTGGTAGTCTGAAGTTCAGCCAATGCATCCACTAGTTTTCTAGAAGCAGCATTGTGCTGTGCCTCCAGCAGCAGGACATGTAGCTAAACACACCTAATCTGCACCCCTGAATTTGGTGGTGGGTTACGAGTTCATGCAGGCAAGCCCTCATGCCCCACACAAACAAACCAGCTATCCCTGTTGGATCAAGGCATTCTGGCCAACTTTCCTGATAGCAGGAAGTTGGCCAGATGGGTAAGGCAAGAGAAGGTGCAGCATCCCAGATGCTACTGCTAATCAGACAAGGATTTTACGGCTTGCAGCCCTGAGTTACGCTCTTAAATACCATCTATGTTACACTCTGTGTGCCTAAAATGCTTCCATGCCTCTTCCAGCAGAGGCAGAGGACAATGGGGGATTTATGTGTGCCTCTGGAATAAGCAAACTTCCTTAACAATTTCTGATATCTGCATATGGTTTTCTGTTTTTGAAGGAGAGCTCCACCAGGGAAATGTAAATACAAGCCCATTCCAGTGAAAACAAAGAGTAAATGGATACCATTTGTTCCACGTGCAAGTAAGTTGCTAGGCTTTGATTTTACTGTGAAGCAAAACACAGAACCATCTTAGAGGCATGTTACTAAAATCTTCAGCAGAAGACTAAAGCACTGAGCAGGAGTCATGTTGAAGTTAGGTTACCACATGTAATGTGGGCTTCTGACATCTACTACATGCCGTGCTTTTGATTATCTTTTTTTCCCCCAGAGTGTTGCTATGCAATAGTGTAAATGGGCACACAAAGGAACTGATGGCTTTGGTTCAGGCATTGGATTTGGTCTGGGAAGTTTTGAGTGCCTGGCTCTGTGACAAGGTCCTTGAGCCACCTGATCCCTTCTCTGTACATCTAGGGGACTAAATCTTCCTTCTTCCTGGCCTTTTTCCGTCTTATGATCTCTAATGCAATAGAGCAGGGGTTGCATCTTATGGAGTAGACACAGTGTTTAGCAGGTTGAAGTTGTCTTGTATGGGATTTCCAGATACTAGTGTAGCATGAAAAGTTCATATTGTTCAAACGCCAAAAGTGTGCGGGCTTTTGTCATATTCTGTCTGCATTTATTTCCCTTAAATACCCATCAACCATTTCTAAAATTAAACAAATTTTATTTCCTAGAAACCCAGGCCTCTGTTGATGGAAAAGGTTTATACAGTGTGTATGTCTTCTTTCAGAATGTCAGCTACTTCTCCTAACTGCAGCTCTAATAAAGGTTTATATCAATAATAGCTTTGAATGAGCCTTTTGCCTTAAAGCATGGGGATACTGAACCATGTTAATTACTTTCCTCAGAGACAGTTCTTGAGCTGCTTAATGAACCTTCAACAACCAAGCCTCTGAAGAAGTCTTCTGCCCATACTGCAGCCACCCCAGCAGCTGCTCCTCAGAAAGGTAAAAAGACCCCATCCACCAAAATGAAAGCATCAACAGCGAAACCAGCTCCATCTGGTAAAAAGAGACAGAAGGTCAAAGCTAAGGCCAAGCCTCACAAGCCGAAGCAGAAGAAGGTTGCACATGTTGACAGAGCCACATCAGCAGCACCTTCACCAAAGAAGAGCAGCTCCCACCTAACCAGAACCAAGAACCTTCTTCCACAGAAAGCTGCATTCACGAAGGAAAAACGGGAGAGGAGGAAGGAGGGCAGGTTACGAAGTAGCTCTTGAAGCTCAATGATGTCACAATGAAAGCAAGTAGCTTCTAAGATGGGGAGACAAATGTTTTGAATAGTGACCAAATAAAAGAGAATCATCTGCCTTGTTTCAGTGCTCCTGGGGCTGGAGCATCCACGTCAGTGTTAGCAGCCCCTGTCTGTGTCTTAGTAAACCTCAACATCACCAGCCTCCCACCATTAAATGTCTTTGCAAATCCTGCTCTGATGTCCTCTTCTCATGTAAGTAGAGTTTAGGGTGGACATTCACGGGTAGGATTTGGCTGTGTAGGACTGCCCAATAAATCCAAGTGCCTCCAACTTTCAGGACTTGCAGCTTTTTTGGTGAGAATACAAATGGGCATTCCAGTGACCTCACCTTCTTGTGTCTTCTAACTAAAACACAGTGAAGAGTATATGTTAAGAGTAGTTGTCATTCAATCAAATTACCATCTCTTAAGCAATGTTTTCTCCAAGGTATGGGTGATGGGCAGGTTCCAAAGGACGCTGGAAACCATCTCTTGGCCTACACGTGAGAGATGGGTGAGGCCTCTTCCCTAGTGTGGCCTTGGAGCTGAACGGGAGGGGTGCTCCTTCATGTCCTGTGGAATTAACATGCCATGGGCTGCTGCTACCTGCAGAATTGGGGAGCAAGGCCCAGGGGTTGCATTATCCATGCTGGAAGAGGGCAGTAACAGCCCTCAGATGTCCTTTTCCACAGAGGTGTATTTCTTTGGCTTCCTACCCTTGCTCTAAGAGGGACCCAAAGCACATGCCGTCCTTTTGCAGCGCACATTAACGTTTAGCAACGTCCGGTAACGTTTATCTCGTACCGCCACCCTCTGGATGCAGCGTTTTGGCATGCAAAAAGCAGCGGCCTCCTATCGCAGCTGAGACTTTCACCCGGCGGGGAAGGATCCGCGGCTGGCCGCTGTCTCCTCCCCTCTAACCGCCACGCTTCCTCAGGGCAGGAAAAAAGGGGGAAGAGAAATAAAACCAGAGAAAAACTCAAGAGGCCCCAGCGAGGATCGAACTCGCGACCCCTGGTTTACAAGACCAGTGCTCTAACCACTGAGCTATGGAGCCACCTATCACTTCCATGCTTGCCGACAGCCCGTGTCCCTCTGCCGCCGGAGCCGCCTCACGGGGCCGCGGGTCCCGGTGGCACAGCCGCCGTCTCACAGGGCCGGCGGGTGCCGCTGCTGCCGTCTCACGGGGGCTGCAGGTGGCGGTGCCCGTGGGGCTCATCAGCCCTCCTAAGGCACGAACGCACTATGGCGGCTGAGGTTGTTCTGTGCCTCGCTAGGCCTCGGGCCGCACCTCGGGCCTCGGCGGTGAGACTAAGGCCGTGCCCGAGCCGTGTCCCGCTGTCCGCCCGCCTCGGGGCGCCGCCAGCCCCGTTCTCTCGCCCCCATGCAGCGGAGGGCAGGGGCGGCAGGCCCCAGCAGGGCACCTGCCCCATGCGGCTGTGAGGGCTACTTCCCCTGCGGCACCTCCGGCTCAGAGCCCGGCCCCTGGAGCTTCCCCCACACCCGTTTCCTCCATAGGAGAAGCCACAGTGATGGCCGAGGGACGTGTGGGTCCAAATCCCAGGTCTGCTGAGTGTTTCCCCCATTGTCAGGGGTGAGCACACCTGAGGGTAAAACTGCCACTGCACTGAGATGTATTTCAGTGGCCACTTGAGGCTCATGAAAGGATGGCTTCAAGGACTGCTGCTGTGTTCTCCACCAGTGTCTGCAGCAGTTGAACCCTGTAGTAGGATTCAGGATTTGGGAAGGTAAGGCTGTACAACATAGGGGTTTGCACCAAGTGTTTAAAAATAAGTGTGTTTAAACGGAGAGATTATGGTCAAATTGGTAAATCTTCTCAGGTTTTGTGAAATAAAGTTTTACAGAATGGGTGTAATTAAGTTGAAAAGTAGGTTGACTGGGGTATAAACCCAATGGCAGGATAGGCAGTGTGTAGCCTTAGTTTCCCATTACAGCGTAAGAAGGTTCGAAACCAGCGAGGATTCCCTCCTTTTCTCTGCATAAAAGAGCTAGTCTGGCCCATGCAGTCCCCCTTAAAGCTTAGGTGAAGAGGTAAGCTAAGGGGAAACCGAGAGGCAGTCATAAATCAGAGCTGTTCTGCTGCACGCTGCAGGCACGTTCTAGCCCAGCAGGCATGATTTGCTGGGTGCAAGCCTCCAGCTGTGTGTGAGCAGGAGGAAAGCTCCTTGGAATGAGAACGGACAGAAAAAGCTGCATTAAGGAGTTAAAGACCTTTCATCCAGCCCACACTCAACAAATCATGAACTGGGGCAACTTCCTCTTGTTTTACGTCTTAATTCACCTTCTCTTTAAATAGATGTGAGCTCTCTGGACAAAGTAGATTGGTTCTGGTGAACTCTGTCTGGTTGTTTATGTAAAACTCTAAAATGAGTTTAAAATACCTGCTTTTGACCCTAATGTGGCAGCTGATAAACTCGTGAAGTTTCACATTTCTTTGGTTGCTTTTTTCCCCCCTTCACTTTGAAGATGGTGACTCTTTAGAGCCCTTCCTAAAGGGATAAAATGTCTGTGGTGAGTGTTGTGCCTCAGGGAACTGAAATACAAGTGTAGCTTGTTCTGGAAGCTTAAAGTAGTCAGGAGCAGAACTGTCTATGAAATAAACCTACCCTGGTCACTTTCATATGGCTGAGCAACCGGGTGAAATGTATTCTGAGAACAGAACATTGTCAAATTCAAGCTTTCTCTGGTAGTAGGTGTACCTGTTGCTGCTGCTTTTTAACTTGGCTGCACTCTGTAACTAACTGCTGTGGTTGCTTCCAGAGTCCTTCTGCTGCCTGCTTAGATCTCACTACAAGGTGAGCTACACTGTGTAGTGGGGTATGAAGTCCTACACCTTGGGTGGGATTCACGGTGGAGGCATCATGCTGTCAGCAAGCCTTATAACTTCAGTTTGTAATGGAAGCGAGGAAGGGAGACACTTGTAGGGTGCAGTTCAACTCGTCTGAAGTTAAACCTCTAACTCACCTGAATCACGGTCTACAAGTGCTTGTTTCTCAGTTGACTGTGAAAGGAGTCGATGCTGAGGGCGTCAGTGGTTAAGTGAGATGTGTCTCACTTGGTTCCTACCGACCAGGTTTGCTATTGAGCAGACACCCTGCTGGGACCTGGCTGCGGAGGGACCAGCCGCTGCTTTAACAGCTCCATCAACACTGCTTATTGCTTGTCTGCAAGCTCCTGATGCTCTCAGCTAGCCCATACTCGTGGTGCTATTTGCACAACAATAAGCCTTAGTTAAACTTAGTACCCGTGTGCTTTAGATGCTTAAACTAGAGTAAATGTAGCTGGAAAAGTCCCATCGGAGGACCAAGAGAATTTCTGGGGAGATAGCAAGAGAAACTATATATCTAAAGAAGACTGATTCTTTCTGCAGCTAGACACACAGGTTTGAAAATGAAGCGTTTAGGCAATAAAATGCCTATCTAGTCTGCTGTTCATTGCTGTTGAAAGCCACGAGGTGGAACCTAAGTACTGCATGAAGAGATCAGAAAGCCCAGTCTTTGGATGCTGGAAAGTGGATTTTTACCACACTGATTGCATAAATCTAAAAATCTGTAGGATGATTCACCTTTAAAGATAGGCCAGACATGTAGAGATCCACGTTTCTATACGCTGTGTAGAATTCCTTCTGATTTGCAGTGAGATTACACTTGTGTAGTGTGTCCCCCTTGATAAACTAGGGCTTTCTCCAGCACATGTTCTTTCACCTGGTTCTCCACTGGTAAAAGTGGAGAACTAGCAGCAGCTCTTTAGTAAAAGCCCTGTGCAAGCAAGTACGTGCCCTTTGCAAGCTGCATTTCTGATACAACCCATTGGGCTTTTTATTTCAGTTTTGCAAGACATGCTCCCAAGGTAGGAGGGATGCTGAAGGTTGTCAGGAGCAGCATGCAGGAAAGTTTCCCTTTCCTGAGGAAAGTTGTTAAGAAGGAGCAGGATTTGAAAGATATGCCTCAGATCACCTCTATGCCAAGGATAGGCTAAAGCTAGAGAACAGGGTGGGTACTGAAAGAAGGCAAGATACAGCCTTGCACTCAGTCTGGGCCAAGGCTGTTAGAACAGGACTTAGTTGTTCCTGACTAGCTCCTTGCCTGACTTTACCAGCCCCACTGAACAAATATGTGTGTACCTGTATGTAAAGCTGATGTCAGGCCACAGATGTCATACAATCATAGACTAGTTAGAGTTGGAAAGGACCTCAAGATTGTCCGGTTCCAACCCCCTGCCATACATAGGGACACCTCACACTAAACCACGTCACCCAAGGCTCTGCCTAACCTGGCCTTGAACACTGCCAGGGTTGGAGCATTTGCCACTTCTCTGGGCACTCTGTCCATACCTCACAACCCTAACAGTAAAGAACTTTTTCCTTACATCTAACCTGAACTTCCTCTGTTTCAGTTTGAACCCATCACTTCTTGTCCTATCACTACGGTCCCTGATGAAGAGTCCCTCTCCAGCATCCATGTAGGCCCCCTTCAGATACTGAAATATAGCCCATTCTAACTTACAAATGATTTTGTACTGGCTTAGGGGGGTTCATCAGCCACTGCACAACTGAGCTGGTGCTCAGTGTCTTCTTGTACAGCATCACTTCAAATCTGAACAAATAACTTGAGAACTAGGATCAACTGTGTTACCGTGAATTCACATCCGTCTGAAGAACAGTGAGCTAATCTCATGCATATTCCATATGATCTTATTGCCATATCTTGCATTCAAATGCTAACATGAGAAGCAAACAGAGGGAATGACTCTTCAGGCAGCTGGTTCATGAATTAACCCTAGAAATTCTCTTACGCCACAGCATTCTCTTTTCTAAACTCCATTGCCCACCTAGACACCTAGTTCCCTGCTCAATTCAGTTGTACTGGTGTTTTCCAGGGTTCAGTTCTGTTGCACAAACCAGCTACCAGCTTTGGGCTACAGAGTATGAAATAGATAGCAGTGCTGAGTGTCTCCCAAGAGGTTGTTGGGGCTTGCCTGCCTCTGCCCTCTTCACATCTGATCCCTGATCACTGCAGCCTGGTGCACTTGGGCTTATTTCCGCACAAGTACAGAGCAGCAGAATGGGCCTTTCCTTGCCATCCTCTCAGAGAAAGGACTTGCAGCACAGCTCCAGGCCTCTTATGAGTTGGGATGCTCTGTGGGGCTTGTTTGACAGCTTCAGTACTGTTGGGTTTATTTCCTAAAGAAACTCTATAGTAATAAGGGTGTCTTGAGTTTAATGTATTCATTTTACTTAGCAAGGTGGGTTAATTTGTCTTGTACAAATGCAATGTTTTCTTTCGAGTGAAAGGTTACTAAAATCAGGGGGATGCTTCCTGCTGGGTTTGGGTCGCTTTTGGTGCTGGTCCTTGAGGTATTTTAGGCATGGAAGGCTCTCAACATGTGGTTGAGGCCTGCCTTCTCTTCCGCATGTGAATCTTTAAGTCCTGTATGGTTGAGGTGTGCCTGAAGAAATGTCCTGTTGTTCCACAGTTTTGACCCAATCGATGCTTATAAAACCACTGTTTTTGAATTGCACAGGAAGGATCCGCTTGTCCTTGAAACATTGGATACAAAAGGTGAGCTGGAACTAGATTAAAAATCAGCACAAATAACCTGCTGTGACTTTTCCACTAACTGTTGCCATTTGTATCAGAGGCTGGATAAGGTGCTATTCAGGCTGATTCCACCTTTGAGCTTGCATCCCTACTCTATCCTAGCCTGAGATACTGGTGTGCACCCTCCCCTTGCTCTGATACTCTGCTTTTCAGAGGGAAAAGTTCAAACATGCAATAGATTCAGTCCCTTTCAGAGTGATTTTGGTAGTCTCCGTACTCTTCTGGACAAGCATGTGCATGAAGCTAACATTCATTTTGTGTGGTTTTCATAATGTGAGGGATCCAAGCAGAAGGGATGTTGTCTTCACTGCTTTATGATTTGATCTTCCTGAAACAAGAAAGAAAGAATCTGATTTTGTTTGCTTCAGAGTTACTTTTCCAATCCAGATCAGATTTGAAGCTATGTATTATAATAAAGTGTGTCTGATTGTGATAATAAGGTAGCTGGTGATCCTTTGGACCTTTGAAAATTCAAGATACTATTGGCTGCAAGTGAAAGATGTTTTCATGTCTGGGAAAGAGCTCCAATATTTGTTTTTTGTTGCCCTGGATTAAATAAATTGAGTCTATCTGTGTTGCTATCAAAAATATATCTCCTTGTTGAAAACATTTAGGAGGCCTGTGTCTTAGCTGAAGGTGATAATGTTCTTCAGAGCATCCCTGTAAAAGTCCACAAGGAAGGAAAGAGCTGTCCTGTGCATATGCTGGCCGGTTTGTCACTAGACCTGCATGTTGATGTATGTACATACACTTGTATGTACATTGGTGCTGCCAAGCAGAGTGTAGAGCAGCTCTGTTCTCCTTCTCTGAAGACACTAACCATGAACCATTTTCCAAGGAAAACCAAGCTGAAATTGTACTGATCACATTTTCCAAGCAAGTTTTTTAAGTTCCTTGGAAAACAGACCATTCAAGAATGAGTGTGAGGCAGAGGAACCAGGAGATCCAAAGTGCCCATCCTTAACTCCGCTATGGACTCTGCCACTTCACCCTGTGCCCTGTTTCCACAGCTATCCAGCACTTCCTTCCCAGACTCCAAGAGGAATGGCGGATGTGTGTGTTTGTAGCATGCTCTATAAATGCAAAGTATTATTATCAGCATAAAAATAAAAGATGGCAAGTAGGCTGGAATGGAATAAAACCTCCCTGCCTCTTGGCAACAAAACCCAAACAGGTTCATTTCTCTGTTGCTGCTTAATAGGCATCAGAATCCTTGTTTTAAAGAAACCTTCTGTGATGGTTTCTTCCAAGCTGTAGGTACTAAGTTCCTTTAGGTACTTGGTGGAAGGTAGGGAAATGGGAATGTGTCCCCATGTCATCAGCACTGCTGTCCATGGGAGGCTGTTGTCTCAACAAAGGTTTGAATATTTGGCTCATTGAGGGTGCAGCTACCCAAGTGATCACAAATGCTTGGCTCTGCTCTGGGTTTCAATTCCTGGGAAAGGCAAAAGACCTGTCACAGCTATCAGGATCCCTCTTCAAGTGCTCACATTCCCTCTCCTGTGAAACACATTCAAGTCCCAAAGGCAGACAGTCTCTATGCTAATCAAGGAATAAATTGCTATTTGTTCTGGAGCTCTCTTCAGGTAGATGGAGGAATGATGCATGTATGATAAATAATACATAAACTGTGTGTTGTGCTGGGCATGATAACTGAAGCTGGGTGATTTGTTCTTTTCCTCCTGGGATAGATCAATGAACTGAATGTATAGGTTTGTTCCCAGCCCTGTTTCTGATTTTGCCATACGTTTGCTGGTAAAGACAACAGTTTGTGGGTTACAGGTGCAAAAGTGGCCACAAATTAGTCTTCTGTGCTGTTAGTTCAGAGTATCCTGCCCCCATTTCCTGTGTGCTCATGGTCTGAGCTCCAGGCGTTTGGAGACCTGTCCTCACCACCCCAGGATGGGCAGCCTGAGGTACCTCTGCTGAAGCAGAAACGTGCTCTGTAACAGTGACTGGGACCAGGCACTTCAGGCCCCAGGCAGGGAGGCCCTGGAAACCAAATGAGAATGGGAATTTACACATTCCCTTCTCTGGTTTTAGGTCTAAGCTGAATGGACTTGCATGGTCCTACCTACACATAGGCTTAATGGTTGTTCTGTGGGTGAAATGTGTTGCTCAGCAGCTCTCTTCTCTCCCAGGAGAACACAATCATCTTCCCACTTATTGGACTGGACCAACATACGCCACAGAACAAGCTGAAACGTTGGATGGAAGGTTTCTGTGTACTTTCCCACTTGTGAATTGTTGTGTTGTGTTGAAGCCCTCCTCTGCAACCCATTCCCTTGGTTCCCATTGCTGGTTGGGGTTTGGAATGTGGATTGCACAGGCAGTTCTGCATGCTCTGGGTGTGTTGTCTTCAGCTGCCAAACTGCTGAGGGTCCTGTGTACAATCTGATCAAGTTATGAATACCTGCAGCTTATGAACAAAGACAGCAACTAGTAATGCCAGGTTTACAAAGAGGGGAGTAATTGGCTGTTTCCAAGTCCTTCCTTTGCTTCTGAAGGGCCAGACTATCTGCAGGCCCTCGAACTTCCTTTCTTCTGAGTAAGCCTGGACCCAGAGTTCAACTTTGGGATTGGGTTTGGGTTTATGTCTCCTTTGTCATTTTTCCTGCCTTTGATTGCATTGGAAATACTGAGAGTACAGCCTTCTTCGGGGTAATGACTATTGTCTTTGGCTTTCCTGATGTAACACATTGTGCAGAGCTGGAAATGAATGGGAAGAGAATGAATGAAAATGTTTTGGATCTTGAGGATTTACATTAAGCTTTGTGTAAAGCTTTTAGCTTGAGGTTTGTCTCTTTTAAATTAGCTCACTATATAATAGTCCTGATCAGCTAATGAAGGCTAACACAGGTGATACTACATCCTTCTGGTATCCAGCCTGCACTCTAATGGCTTTGACAAATCCCCTCAAGCAGAATTACCAAGATAACTCCATGATCAAATGTGCCCAAAAGCTTTAAAAGCACCATTGAGAATGTCAGACAGGACTGATGAGGTTAAACTCACATCTGCATGAAGGGATAAGTTGTTCCTGAGTGTAATTCACACATCAGAGCATTAGACAATTGTAATCAAACTCCAAGTGAGCCTCTCTGTAGGGCATAAATATCAGCAGCTGTTCTTCATACATGACAGATCTCTTTCAAAGCTTATACATGTGTATTAATTCTTCTCCCAACCAAACTTTAATAAAAGGGTAGCTCAACTTGCCATAGGGCACAGAAGTTGCATCTTAATTCATGGAGGTAACTGGTGTATTAATGCTTTTAGTGTGTTGGGAAATGTCTCAGTTTACTTTGCTATTATGTGAGTAAATTTAGAAGTGACTCATTCGTAACCTCCAGCCAGGACTGGGTGAAGGGCAGTGGATTTGTCAAGCGCATGAGTTCTGCAGTGTGGAGTGGAACTGATTCAACCCCTGTGGAAAGGCTGGGTCAGGATGTGATTAGGGTCAGCGTGCAGAGGTGCTTCTGCCAGATATATGATGAACAGATCAGTGTACAAGTTACATTAGTGTATACGTGAACTTTATCCAGTGGGATGAACTTTATCCAGAAGGTGATAGCCACCTGACCTAGTTGAAGATGTCCCTGCTCATTGGACTAGATGATACTTAAAGGTCTCTGCCAACCCCAGTGTATGCTCTGATTCTATGAAGAGTTTGTCTATATGAATTGAAGCCTGTTTAGAATGCAGAGCAGCAAAATACTAGAGCATTGTCACTTTCAGTAGTGTTCAGAATTGTGCTGAAATATCTGCCTTCTACCGGTCCATAGTCTTTTTCTATGCCTTCTAGTGTGTCTTGATTTGAGTGGTGTAAAGTCTTGCTGCTCTTCAGGAATTTGTTATTGTACCAGTTGGTTTTCCTTTTTCTTGTAATCTCCCACTGACGAGGGAGTCACTCTATTCACTGAAATACAGGCTGTAAACCAGACCTGGATCATCCTCTGTGATCCAGAGCATGAAACCCAGTGTGTTAAGACCACATTCCTTATCAGCAGGGCAATTTGAGTATAGATTATGTGGAATATCCTTTGCCTGGTGTTTGTTAGGTCTTACAGTTGCTTTATACTTTCTGGGTTATCAAAAACATCTTACCTTACAAAGCAGGGAATAATTTAGCAGTTTATCTATGAAATAGAGTCAGTTGGGTTGGAAAAGAACTTTAAGATCATCAAGTCCAACCATCATCCCAGGACTGCCAAGACCACCACTAAACCATGTCACTGAGTTCTTAATCTTCCAGTTAGGACATTACTGAATTGTGGGATTGTGCTGTGTTGTTGTTTTTTTCCTGGAAAAAATACTAATTTTCATTTAGTTCTACAGTTGAGGCAGAATTGTTTTAGGATTGAAGGCATTGGTGCCTTGATATGGTACAAGAGATTACAATTGGGAAATAGATCTTCCAAGCAGTTCTGGAAAGAAAATGGTCACATTTTCAAGTAAATAAAAATTGATCCATTCAGTTTTCTGGTAAATAAATAAGTACTCTATGAAGGAAATAAAGCTAAAAAGAGAAATGCTTTTAAAGACTGACTCAGCTATTATGGTTTTATAGGACAAGTGAATGAAAGTTGTTTGGATTCTTCCCAGGGTAAATATACACACTTTTAAAGTCCTCTGGAGAATAGAAGCAGCAGCAGTAATACAGAAGCACTAGTTTATTCTGTAATCCACCAGATACTTTTGTGTTAATATGCAGTGCACATGGCCAGTCCTAAACCATTCTTTTGCCTCGCACATCTGGAGTCCTTGAATGTGTCTATGAAGCAGGAGTAGAGACCCACATTGTTCTTAGTGCACTAAGTTGGAAGGGAAAGGCGAAGCTTGGGTTTGTTTGTACCCATCCCCTTAGATATGTCCTTGGGCTCAGAGTTCTCTGTAAGGGCTAATGGTATATATTGTGGGATGTCTGGAAAATAGATAGTAATAAATACATCATTTTATATGGAAGATGGATAATGCAGTGCCTGAGAATGTTAACTGGAGAATAAATCAATACAAAGAGACTTTCTGTTCTTCAGTGTTCATTTCTCTTTTTTCTTTCCCCAGTGAATGTTCCTCAGCAATCCCAGCAAAAGGATGGTTTTACAAATATCTTGCTGAAGATCTCAGCTATTACTGCCTTTCCTCATGGGAACTGAGACTTGCAGACCGGAAAGCGGAGCGTCGCAGCTCATATTCAAAGCAGCAAGTAGCAAGTCAAGGTAATTTCAAGACTTACGTTGTTGTTTTGAGCTGAACTGATGGTCACTTGTATATCAGTCAGATGTGCTTAGTGAGAAGTAACAGCACACTGCTGGCTCCTTTGAGCTCCTGAATTTACAGGGGTAATTGTGCAATGTGAATCTAGGTTTAAGTTAATCTCTTTCTACCCCTTCCATTTTCACTTTATGCTTGCTTGCTCTGCAGTGACCCCTTTTAGACTGCTGGTATAAATCCTTGTCACAGAGGGTCACCAGGTTTGAGGAAAAGGAGATAAAAACTGTGAACAAAAAGAAGCCTTATGTTTTTTCCATTAGATACTGTGCTGGAGGTAGGTGTGCTCGCACCAGGCTGATTTAGCTTGTTCAGATGCCATGCTAAATGTATAAACTAAATACAGTCTAGTAGGGCTTTGTTTGTTAGTTTATTTGCAGAAGCACTTACAGAAACAATTTCATACAGCAAGAGATGATCAATCAGACTCTGGCTGAAGATCAGTATGATCAGTATCTGAAGGGAATCTGTAAGGATGTTGGAGAGGGACTCTTCATTGGGAACTGTAGCAATAGGACAAAAAGTGATGGGCTTAAACTGAAACAGGGGAGGTTCAGGTTAGATCTAAGGAAGAAATTCTTTACTGTGAGGGTTGTGATGCACTGGCTCAGGTTGCCCAAAGAAGTGGTGAATGCTCCATCTCTGACAGTGTTCAAGGCCAGGCTGGACAGAGCCTTGGTTGACATGGTCTAGTGTGAGACATCCCTGCCCACGGCAGGGGGTTGGAACTGGATGATCTTAAGGTCCTTTCCAAACCAAACCAGTCTGTGATGCTATGACCCTTTCCACCTGACCTTCTGGGGGACAGGTTAGAAAACATCAATAGCAGCAGCTATTGACTGCTGCAGTGTTTATTTAGTGTACTGTGTGTGTTTGGGGAAAGCAGGGGAGGACTGCATTTTCTACTTTAGTTGTAATACTTCTCCTTTTACAAACACACCTTTGCCAAGAGGAAAAAAAAAAGGCAAACCCTGAAAACTCCCCAGTCTAATAAATTTGAATGTTATGTAGATGAAAATCCCAAAGCCCATGGGCCCTGACCACAGCAATGTTTAGATGAATTAGCAGTCTGAAAACCTTTATCTCATCCCTCTGACCTAGGGTTAGCCCCTTCAATGCCTTCTCCAGGCTCGTCCTTCCAGTTTTCATTTTAGCATTTCTCCTGTGGTGCAGTAGAATGAAGCTTGAAGCTGATGTTCTCTTTAACTGCTGTTTGGGAAAGGAGCATCAGAGGCTGATACTCTTTCTGTGGATCACTATGTTGTGGCTCAGGCTAGGGTGATGTGTAGATGTTTTGGTACATAGCACCCAAATACAAAGCCTCAGAGGCTGGAACAGTGTTTCCAGGAGTGCATGTTCACCTCCCAGCTGTTTTGAATGCTGTATCATTAGTTTTACTCATGTTGGTGGGCACTGCCTGGTGCAAGGAGTCCCACATTCATAGTATCAGTCCTCACTCATGGGACACCTCAGAACTTTGTCCTTCATGTTTCTGCCTTAAGTGCTCCTTATCATAGAATGGTTTGGGTTAGAAAGGACCTTAAGATCATTGAGTTCCAACCCCCCTGCCATGGGCAGGGACACGTCATACTAAACTGTGTCACCCAAGGCTTCATCCAACCTGGGCTTGAACACTGCCAGGGATGGAGCATTCACAACCTCCCTGGGCAACCCATTCCAGTGCCTCACCACACCAACAGTAAAGAACTTATGCTTGGATGCAGCTGTTGAATGTTAGATGATCACTGTATGTGACAGTGTCTGCCTTGCAGGTCCCTGTGGGTGTACCCTAGACTCCAGGTTTTCCTATGACAAGCACAGGTGAAGGCACTTCGTACTCTTGGCAGCATGAATTATGTTGCATTGTGGAATCTTGCACTCAATTAACATTAGAAGTTGAGCTATGCAAAGCTCTTCCAGCTGATCATGAGTTAACCTACTGCCTGTATTGGACACAGAGCTATGGTACATCCAATTGATGTACTTCATGGAGGAGGAGCAGTTTACAGAAGTTGTACAGCAGGTCAGAATAGAAGTGAAGGACATGGAGTTTCTTTCTTCTAGCAGCAAACTGGAGCAAGTTGTCTAGTGTGTTTACACTGGGAAGCCCAGATCCTGCTTTATACTGTGCTGTCCTAATCTAGGCTGGATGATAATAGGCTAGAGTCTGTGACATATAAGATGATGACTTTAAATGACAGTTTGAGCAGTGTAATTCAGTATCTGGACATGCTTTTGAGGTGCTCATATTTCAAACTGGACTCCTTATGTTTAATATCCTTTCTGTGTCTCAGAGCTGCTGTTGGATGGAAAAAATCATCTGATTTGTGGGATGCTGCTAATAAAAATAATTCTTTATGTCTGAATTTATATGCTGTGGTCAGTCCCAGTGAGGAAAATTGGAGGTGATCCCATCAGCAGAATCTTCATCAAGTGCTCCCCTCTGGTTTTTATTTTGCCTCAGGAGCATGCAGATGAAAGTGAGACCTTTTTCAGAGCTCTCATCTGCAAGTGTCCAGTGAAACGATGAGATCCTAATTATGTGCTGAGGTTGAAATGTCATTGTGCAGGAAAGGACATCTTCTGAAACTGTCAAGAGTTGGAATATATAAAACCACACAAGCAATAATTTGTCCAAAGTTGCTATCAGAAAGAGAATGTCAACCAAAATGTCCCACCTTGCAGGTCTAGAGCAGAATGAAGTGATTTTCTGACCCCAATAGTACTCACAGGGGCAGAGTAAGTCTTTCTCCTGTATAATCCCACCTGCCTTTCTCTGACACTCCATCCAGGGCCTGGATGCTAATGTACAGTGTCACTAATCCTCTGGGTCACATACAGAATGAAGCTCAGCGATTGCAGGCTGCTGTCAACACGACACATGATGACTTTATTTGCCTTTTACTATTTGTCTTATCATCCCACTGACTTTCATCAGTAGTTCTGCTGAGTAATATCAGTAAGAAAACATTATGGAAGTGTACCAGGGGACCCTATCTCTGAATTGCCAGTTATACTACCTGATAGATATATCCTTCTGGTAACACAGACTGTTTATCAAAGCATCTGTAGACATGAATTTCTCTGAACTAGCTGTCTAGGGAACGTGTTTTTCATGAGTCTGGGAGCAGAGGGAGTGTAGCAGGTTGAGAGTGGACCTGGGGCTGTGTGTAGGGGTTTTTAACAAATGTTACATGCAGGATGAGATCCTGTGAAACAGGGTAAGTATGTATTGGAGAAATGGGAGAATTTATCTCAGACTCTGCCAAGGGTAACACTAAAGTTCATTATCTCTTGAACTCATTTGTAAATAATCTGCATGTGAACTGTAATGTAACACTGCTTGACAGCTCTAAAGAGTGGCTCAGCTATAATGTTATAAGAGGTCACTTCTCACCCCTTTAAACCTGCCAGCCTAGTACAGCAGTGACTGAAGGAGAAGCATGGAAATGTCTTCTGGTTGGAACAGTGATGCTTCAACTGGTATGGCTGCTGCGTCTGCCAGCTTGAGCAAAGTGTTGTGGATTTGCAGTGTAGGAACTGGAAGGAAGCTTGTATTATGTAATCTTTGAACTATATATAATCTGAGTTTTGAACTATATAATCTGGGACATCTTGGAACTTGTTTGAGCAGGTTTTGACTAGTGACATCATTGCGGGCTCACTGCAGCATCATGCAAGGAGGCATGCAGTGTCCCTGTAAGTGCTCTTCTTGTGTCTCTGTGCACTTGCCTTGCACTCAGCAGTAAATGTAGCACCCTAAACACTGGAAGCTCTGTCATATCCTCCCGGCATTCTGAAAGAGCTATAAAACATTAAATCACTAATGCATGTGATCATTCCTGTTTTGATGTGCCACAACCCCCTGTTTTTTTAGGGCTGAAAAGTACCCTTCACTAGCTCTTTCAGGCTTGGCTATCCTATTTTGCTAAGGTTGTACTGACTGAGCTGGTTTGTGACCTTCAGGACATTTGGCAGATGGGGTCTTCCACCCTAAAATATATTCTATGACCTGTTTGCTCTTTGATTGTACTCTAACATCAGATTCCAGCCTCTATTTTTAGAGGCACAATTTCCGTTTATTATACATATATTATAAATATGTAGCAGGAGGTTTTCACTTGCTTTTAGGTATGTTGTCACATAGTACACAGCCATTTACCCAGCCATAGCTACATCAGGAATCTTGCCCAATGGAAGAGGATATTCTGTGTATCACAGAGGAAAGCCTGAAGCAGAAAAAATGTATGAAAACAAACAGCAGGAGAGTGGTGGTGCAGGAGCTGAAGCTCATCTGGAAGGTGTTAGTTTGTCCATCTGAGCATATGCAGCCAATACAGATCTCAATAGTGTTCTCAATTGCACAGGCACATGGGTTTTTCCTCTCTGGTTGTTGAGCACTGGTAAGTGTGGTACTTGTGTGCCTGCACAGCAGCCACTTTCATGAGCTTCGGGGTCAAAAGAAAGTGTTCTGTGCTGTGAAGCTCAGCCTAGAGAGGAGCCCATGGGTCTTGGCAGAAGAACCTGCACCTTTATGGCAGGATGAGTCAGACCTGTTGCCCTCACAGTGAGTGTGAGGGGTGGAAAGTCACATGTATCTTTTAAAGGCAGATGAGTTTAATTTGGGATGACAATGCCACAATCATTTCCAGCTTTTCGCTCTTGTCTCTGCTTCTCCAATCCTGCTACTGGTGCTGGCACAAGCATGAACCAATACAGCTTGGTGCAGCTCCCAGTTGCTGGTGTGAATGGGAAGGAGTGACAGGAATGGGAAGTGAGAGAGTTGTTTTTTGGCAGCAGCTGGTGGTTCTGTTGGCTTATGGAACCACAGCATATGACTCTAAGCACTCACAGATTGTAGTTGTAGCCATGCAGTTATTATCTAGTCTTTCCAGATTCTTTAAATTGAATATCCTGGATTTTCACTGCTTGTTTTGGAAACACATGTAATATGCTTTCTATACAATGCACCTCAAGTTACTGGAAGGACTCTTAAGTTCTTCTTGTATTTCTGTTTGGAGATCAATGTGGACAAATCCCTACCTGGAGTGCAGGGGTTGATTTGACCTGCCCTGCTATGGTACGGCATTGTGGTCATATCCCTGCTGCCCTTTAACAGATCACAAAGCACACCTAGAAGCAGGCAGTCACCCATGGGTGCTAGTTTTTAGCTTTGACCTATAGCAGCTCAGCCATTCCTCAGCTCCATCCATTTCCTCTCCTTTTTCTGACTCTGGGTTTATGTTTTAGGCAGTAAGTCCCTCCACAGCAGGCAAAATACATGTCAGAGGTGTCACACGTGGAATGGTTGCTACCAGGTACCGAGATGCTCTTGTTGGTGTGATGACTTGAGAAAGGGTACTTAGGGTCATGTGGTGGTGTGGTTGACAGTCACTCCCCAGTGACAAACTTGCAGTGAGAAGTGTGAGCTTGTCCCCTCCACTGGGAGTCCTCTGTCTCTCCTGGTGTCAAAGGCAAACTGTCTTCCTGAGCTTGGGAAGTTGTCAGGGCTTTGGGAACTGCTTCCTTAGGCTGATGGTTGTACAGATGGAAAGCAAAGAAATGGAGAAGAGGGTGAGTAAAAAGGAAAATGCGGGTAGACCCAGTATGTACTGTTCTCTCACCGTCTCCTGGATGGAGACAAGGTATGTAGGGATGTGCCTCACATAGGATGTTTCCTATTTGCACATCAAGTAAAATTGCAAGTCTTTGAAGAGCATAGAGAGAATTAATCTTTCTATTGCTTGGGTGAGAAGCACTATGCACACAAAGTGTTTGCTATTGAGAAACTGATCCTATTTCATGATGCTCATCAGCAGTCAATGTTCTGTTCCTCTTGCTCATTACAGGGGTGAGAAGGCATTAGCAAGCGTTGGGTAACATGGTCTAGTGTGAGATGTCCCTGCCCATGGCAGGGGGGTTGGAACTTGATGATCTTAAGGTCCTTTCCAACCCTAACTATTCTGTGATTGTATTTGCTTCCCTTACTGGCTGATTCCCTTGCTGTTGGCTAAGAAATAATTAAGCTTGTTCAGAAGGAGACTGCAGATTTATTTCTGAAATCTTTATAGAAATATGTGGACAAATTGTCTGAGCCCGGGGCATTTCCAGATTGCATATTCTTAATTGTATTAAACACTTCAGAGCCATCTGATGTACTGTCTCACAGCTCAACCATCTGCTCTGGAAATGTAGGCAAGCTTTGCTTTATGGAGAAACTCTGAGTCACTCATACTGGAGTGTCATTAGATGCCCCCTGGGCTGCTCTTTGATGGAGAAGGCTGCTATAGTGTCACTGCTGATGGTGTGCTGATTGAGAGAAACATAAGGATGTAGGGGCTCATTAGTTTTGATTTATCAGGCTAAAAATGTAGCTCTCTTGCCTTTGGCTTTGCCAAAGTACTAGTTACCCCCCCAGTCCAAACCATTACAAGTGGCATTGTTGTTTCAGTTGCATTGTATTTGTTATAAACCTACAAAGCCCACTCTGCTTTCAGAACATATTCTTGTGGACTTCTAAGGTAAGACCTTTTTACTTAATTACAGCACTTAGAGGCTTTGATGCTTTTCCTCTTGCAAAACCCACATGAGGCTGGGAATATGGTTACCCTCATAATAGTAATGGGAGAATATACAGAGAGATAAGGTTAGGTAGGAGAAGGTGCCTTGCAGTAAGGACTACACCAGCTGCCACTTCAGTGCTGGTTTTATATCTGCTGGTTCCTGTGTGCTCACTCTCTTTCCCCAAGATGAAGAAACTCTGCGAGTAACTTGTTAAGAGATTCTGTGAAGGAGATGGGGTGTTTTGGACATTATTTTGGCCAGTAAACCAAGCATTTATATTTACTAGCAGATTATTTGTGCATTTTTCAGTTGTTAGGTCCAAGAATACGTATTTCCCAGAAATGCTGTGGGTCACAGAGGGTTCTATAGGTCTAAGGCTCAAGAGCATCACACTTACATTTACAGGAGAAGACTAACTTTGATTTGGTTAGAAGTAAAACCCTGAATCTTCCCTGTCTTTGAGCCTGAAACCATATCTGGAGGCCACCCCATTCCTTCCCATTCAAAAATAGGAAGTGAGTCCAAATAAGGAATTAACTGTGCTAAGTTACAACTTGTGCTCCACAATCAGCCTTTCAGCAGTGGCAGAAGGGAGCACTTTTCTCCCTTCTAGGTTTGCCAATAAGCCCTTCACTGGCAGGGTTTAGAATCCAGGAGACTCTTACAGCTTGTGTGGAGCACAGGAGACTTTGCAGCTTCCTGCTTCAGTTCTTGCGTGTGCACTGACACGGGACAAATGTCAAATTGCTTTTTTCCTTCTCTCACCCCTTTTCCAGCTCTTCCCATTGAGAGCATTTATTAAGGAAAAACAGTTTTCTTTACACAGCCAATCTAGTCTATCGGACATGGGCAGTCAGTGTGCTGTGCTTGAGTAAGGTTCATTACTTGTAAGAGGAATTCTTTGGTTGTTACTTGTTTAACCCTCTTCCTCTGACTAGTCAAAGTCCCAGAGTGATTGCTCTGACTATCTGGGCTGATCCCAGGATCACAACTCAAATTGTGATCAGTTCTATATGCTAAGAGGGGTTGACTGCTCCTGCTTTCCTAGGGGTAATTCAAAAGCAATGCCATGGAAATGAAATTACATTATTCAGGAGCAGAGCTGGGATAAACATGATGAGAAACTAAGCCATTTCCCTCTTCCTCATCTTTATTTAGGTGACACAGCAAGCGGTGCCAGCTTGCAGCCGGGCTGCAGCTTTGGGGGTGGTTTTGGTGTCTGTAAAAGGAACTTTGTTGGGTGAAGAGGCTTTGTTCTGCCCAGCTTCATTCCTGGCTCTCTTACAATCTGCTGTTCTTTTTCTGCTGTGCTTCAGAAGGTGCGGTTTCAGGAAGTGAGAGTACAACAGTGGCTTGAGGCCATCTCCGCTTCTATTCCTCAGATTCTCAGCTGCTCAGGGGCCAGTTTAAATTAGAGCAGCCCCTGTGGGGGCTCTTGCAGACGCTTTACCCAGCTGCTTCTTTTCTGGAGCACAGAATGCTTCCATCACACCCCCAGTCCTGGCACTGCCCTTGGGCCAAGGACAGGGATGGTGGCACTGTACAAATACACGCAGGCCCTATGCTGCTCTGTTGCTGCTGTTCTACTGCTGGAGCGGTGTGGGAAGAATGAAAGGGGTCTATATTAGTTCTATACAATGCCTTTATTATTTCTTTGGGGTGTTGCAAGAGTTGGAGTATATGAATTTTGGTGTTACAGAATCCACATTTTAATATATTAGGGGGCAAGATTTGCTGCCTGTCAGTGGTGGAAAAAGCAGGGTGGAGGCATTCCAACTATGCTTGAATCTCCTGTGCTTTTGTACAGCTCAGTATATAACTAAGTCCAGCCTTTTTTTGCAATAGCTGCATTCTTTCTCCTTTCTCATTATATTGCAAGAGAGTGAATGCCTGGGAAAATGGATGAAAATATGGCCCTGAGACACGCTGCTGTTAGGGCGAGATCCTGTTAGACCTTGCCCATTGTATAGGGTTAGCTGAGGAGCACATCAGAACAGTAGCTGGGGTTGACACACTGCAGTGATCACCAAGCAAATCTATAGTGGCAGTGCATGCCTGAGGTTGAATCAGGGTCCAGACTAGTGAGGTACATGGCTGACATGGCTATGTGCAGCATAGCTCTGGCAGGGCCAAGGGTGAAAACCCTGCCTTAAAAGGGGCTCCTATGAGAAAGATGGTTTATACTTCATGATGAATCTAATCATAGAATCACAGACTGGTTTGGATTGGAAAGAACCTTAAGATCATCTAGTTCCAACCCCCTGCCATGGGCAGGGACACCTCACACTAGACCATGTCACCCAAGGCTCTGTCCAGCCTGGCCTTGAACACTGCCAGGGATGGAGCATTCACCACTTCCTTGGTCAGCCTGTATTTCCTTGGCTCATGCATATTCATGGAAAGGGGTCATTGAAAGAGCTGCCAAAACAAGGTGCCTCACCACCCTCACAGTAAAGAACTTATGAAGCTCATGGGGAAAAGAGGGCCTTTTGGTTCTCTGACCAAAAGCAAAGAAAACATGGGAAACGGAGAGACAGACTTTCCTGGAAGTATTTATTAAATTAAAGAAGCCTGAAGCCTCATTTCCTTTCCCTCTCCTTTGGTGTCTCCATTTTGCAGTGCACTGATACTCTCCTGCTCAGACACCTCTTACTTTGCTGGCCACAAAACAGCTATGAGCAGGCAGTAGTAGCAAGGCTACAGGAAAGCTTTTGATTCCTTATACAACTCCTAAGAATAAAGTTGTGTTTGATTCCTGAGTCCTTGTTTGCTGTTAGAAATGCACAATCTCATGCCAGTGTTTAAAATAGCTGATGGTCCGGAAGTACAGAATTCAGGTTCCAGTTGCAGGTCTGACTCACAGTCTCATTGCACACTGCAGCATAGTGTTTCAGTGTATAAATGGGTGGTACAGCTTGTCCTATTTTGGGATTTCTTCTTCCAGTTCCAGATGCCAAGAGTGGAATAGAAGTGATAAATAATTAAAATTAGAATTAATAGAAACAACAACACTGACTATGTCTAAACTTTGGCATGTTTGAGTCCAAATCTGGAGCTGGGTTTGGCTGTGACCCAACATGAATGAATATTCTGTGAACATCTTTTATATTACATTGTTCTATCAGTTCCTCTATATCATTGAAAAGCACTTAAATAAAACCAGAGTTTGAGTTGCTCTTTAGACCCATTTCTGGTAAGCTTTAAAGAAAAAAGAAAATGACTACATTGCTCCAGTGGGAACATTTGGTTTAGTTTGGTCTGATTTGTACATGACCTTTTCATCCCCATCAGCTGAGCTGGTGTTTGTCCTTGTCACTGATGTTTTCAGGGGCTTCAGTCTATATTTTCCTTTTTGTCCTAGCACATTAAATACCTTATGTGAAAATAAAATGCATCAAGCATTGCTGTACATTCATTCTGTAAACTGCATGTATTTGTGATGTCCGTTTTTTGTTGCAGAGGGATAAGACTGCTGTTAAACTTAAACCTCAAAGTCAGAATTCCATTTAAGGGCACTTTTCTTAACCTGTGAGGGTGAAAATCTAGTACAGACACACCAGTGGTGCTAGGTTTCATTCCTGATGGAAAACATTAACTTCTTCAAAGGATGCCTTTGCTGTTGTTACAGAATCATAGAAGGGTTTGTGTATGTACTACAGAGCAAAAGGTTTACAATGTTGGGAGTTCTCAAATGGGTGAATATGACCCTTAGGCTGAGTTTGACCATGTTTACAAGTGCAGAGCTGAGAGCAGAGGTAGCCCTGTGTAACTCTAGGTTACTGTTCCCTGTCCTTTTTCAGCTGAGCACTACATTAGAGCGTTGGGGGGTTTGCTGCAATAATTGACATAATTTGTATCTGTGGAAGAGTAAGATAGTACCTGGAAAGTATCTCACAAAGAGCCGTTTCAGTGTCCAGTGCCTGCGCAGGGCATTAACAAGCACTCAGGCAGTCAGCACCATCTGAGCTGGCCATAGCTCAGTGCCGTAGATGGATGTGTCTGCACTAGCACATTCATATGTTATAATGAGTTGTCTTGGTTCACCACAGGAAAGACAGTGCTCAGAGTGACCTCAGCCTGTGGGCATAGACGAACACATGGTTTGTAGCTCACTCCCTGTGTCTGGCCCTGTCCTGGGATTCACAGGCCTACCTTAACTGTCCTTCTGATGATGTCCCTAACCTTCTGCATGCATCTTACAGGCTAGCTTACTTGCTACTCCAACATGCATTTCCTTGGCTCAAACATATCCACAGCAAGGGGCACATTAAAAGGAACAGGACTATTGGCTCTACCAAAACAAAGCTGTCTCCTGTATTGGGTTTTTTTCTGGACCTGGATGGAAGGACAAACCATGGGAGGGTAAATTTGGCACTAGTGAGGAAGGGCTTAGATGCTATAGCAATGACAGTAGTGTAATGGCACTTCTATGCTTTTGTTATTCTGTACTCAGAATCTACCATGGACTGTGCTGGTGTAGTTACACCAGTGTAAAGGCTGTTGCTGAGCAAGCAGAGGACCAGAGATCTCTGAGCTCCTGAGAAGTCTACCGGAGCATCTCAGGGAACCCTTAGGCCAGTCCACTGGTGCTCTGGGAAGAACTCAAGAGAGTGGAGCTGGTGCTGAGAGCAGGTTTTTCTCATGTGGAGCATCAGCATGGAGCTGTGAGAGGAAGGTCTTTGAGAGGCACTCACTGACTGTCTCCATCTCCATTCAGGGTGTAGACAACCATACTTTCATTACAGGGTTCTCAGAAAGCAGAATAATTCACACTGTCTGGGAACCCTTTCTACTTTTTCTTACAAAGTGTTCTCCACCCTTGTTCCACCCGGCTGGATTTGGAGAACACGCCATTGGTAAGAGCAATGAAAGATTAAAAATGACCAAAGTACAGCATTAACAGCGAGAAAGAACCATGTGATTCATTAGAAGTGCAAACGTAATGCTTAGAAGGCATAAAAAGGGATTGAGCAACTCCTCACAGAAGGGGAAAACATTCTGAGTGCTTTTAAGAGTAAGGGAATGAGACAAAGGAAAGGAAGTAGGAATTTGGTGTAGCTGTGGGATTCATTAGACCAACAGATACTTTCCCAGGACATGAGGTGGAAGAATCCATCGCTTGAGTAATTGGAAACTGATGAGTGGATAAGCCCAGGGGAATTATTCTTCTTGTTAGAGTGGGAGATGGACTTGGACTTTCCCATCTCTCAGTTCAAGGACTCTGTGTTTGAGTGAAGAGAGTAACAGGACTTTTTCTCTGTGCCAAAAGGTCTTGGCTGTATTCTGAGGTTCTCACACCCACAGAATACCAGGCTCTGGCGTGTGAAGGTACCTTGGTGGCTGCTTTTAACTGTTTTCTAAGTATTTTAAGAACTTTTAGGACAGTCATAAATCGCCTGAGTGTGGGCTGACTACATGGAATATTTCAGACAAGGTCAGAAGTTGTTCTGGGCACACCACATACTAAAGACTTTCAGCACACTGAGAAGTCTTCCCTCACATGGGTGTTTGAAGGGGGTGATTGAGCATTTTGAGCAGCTTTTCTTGCCTGATGTGTCATGTATTGTACAGGGAGAAAGGTGGGACTTAATAGTTACAAATTTGTTGAATATGGAATGAGTATCAAGGAGCTTGGTCTCAGTTACTCTCTCAGCTGGTGCCTTATGGTTGTAATCAGGCAGAACATGATGATCTGGGGGAAGAGGAAGAAGGTTTTAGTATCAGTCAGTCTGTGAGTGGTGATTTCAGATCAGGATACGTGTTTTGAGCTGTCCAAGCGACACAGAGGGCCTTTAGTGTAGATGTTCAGGAAGCATAGAAGAAACCCCCCACTAAGGTTTAGAACAATAAGGAAATAGATGAGGGGAGATGGTGAGAAGACCAAAATACCTATGAATGTGAAGTTGTCTCTGTGGAAATTCACCTATATGTTCATTATTTATCACTTCTCCTTTTTCAGACTGAAGGCTACAGTTGCAAATTTGAGGACTAGAGTGAATCCTATTTGTCCTAGGATTTGTGATCCAGGATAGCAGCTCAGAGGGACTGCCAGTGAGCAAACCTTTTATAATTAGCACCTAACCAGAAAATTAGTAGTCCCTTTGAAAGTGATACTTCTGAGCTTTGCTTTCCCTACAGTACTGTGAAAGGGGTGCAGGGGACATGGCCTGGGGTGCAGGAATGATGTGATATCCCAATTCATGGCTGCTGTTTGTCATTCCTACATGGTGGGCATGAATGATGCTGAAGACATCTATTGACAAACACAAATGTAACATATTCATGTTTGGTTTTTGAAACAAGGTGTTCATATTCACACTTTGATGCATTTCTTCTGCAGTTTTACCTACCTAAATTTGTTATGCATGACACTAACTTTTCCTGACCAGAGGCAGTATTTCATACTTCCATTTAGGTACCATTACCTTGAGCTGTCTACATCTGGGCAGCTGAGCGCAAATGGAGTCATTTCAATAGCTGCAGAATGGGGATAGCTGCTATAAACTTCAGCTGTGTCTGGCTTTTGCTGCAGCCCAAGCCTGGAGCCGGAACTGCTCAGGCATGGCAGTTATATTTCAGTGGAGATAGATTATTTATGGATTCCTGGTTGTCCCCATATTTATAAACATGTGAAATCTGTTGGTGTGCAGAAAATACGTCTGGGAGAGGTCAGCCAAGATAGCAAAGTGTGCAAAAACTATGGCAGACATCCACTTAGTGCTGTAAATCAAGCACTTTCCCTGCTTTTCAGGCAGATACTTGATTCTGCTGGATTTGTCATATGATGGTCTCTTAATCAAATAGGAATTTGAAGCCATCCTATATAGCTCATTCTTATCCGAACCACATGTGCTGGTTTATTATTATTGTTCCTTATTATTAGGGGAAACAAATCTTTCTTATAAGGGTGCTGAGGCACTGGCACAGGTTACTCAGAGAAGCTGTGGCTGCTCCATCCCTGGCAGTGTTCAAGGCTGGGTTGGATGGGGCTTAGAGCAACCTGGTCTAGTGGAAGGTATCCCTGCCTGTGGCAGGGGGTTGGAACTGGATGACCTTTCAGGTCCCTTCCAAACAAACCACTCTGTGATTCTATAACAAAAGCAAAGGCATGCTTTGAAAGAAGTGAATTTCTTCATCAGGAATGAAACCCAGCATCCACAGGGGTGTCTGTAGTGGATTTCTGATGATTCTGTGAATTACTGAGGCAATTTGGACTGGGGGAATCTTGGGTCTCTCTAAGTGAGCCAAGGTTGAGAGTTCTCTCTGTTGAACAAACAGGCAAATGTGTCTGAGACTCTTCAATTTAAATTTCAGTTTATTACATTTCTTCGTGTAACAAACTTATCATGCTGTGATCTCTTTGTTTGTGGTCATGTACTCACTGGAGGGTAACAATCGTTTGGCCAAATGCAGTTTCAGATAAAACCAGTCCTAGAGTTAGAGGTGATCGGATGAAGGGACTGATTTGGCTCATCACATTATATAGTTGTATAGTTGTCTGTAGCTGTGGTGAAGGAATCTGGCTCCCAGCTAAATGTAATGTTTTGCATGTGCTTATTTTTAACACACTCTGAGGAGCTCTGATGCAACTTTGAAAGTATTTCAGTTAATATTAGTTTTTAATATGGAACATCTGCACCCGGTTGCAAGAAGGAATGTCACAGACTTTATCTCGCTCAGTACTCTTTCACCCTATGTGAAAATGTTGTCTGAGCTGAACAGCACAATTCTCTTTCAGATTGTACAAGGGAGGAAAACTGAGAGAGATCTGGGTTCACCCTGCCTGATTTTAGGCATTAAATGGACATTAGGATTTCATGGGTACTTTAACCAGGGAGGAAGCCAGCACAACTACTGATAGAAGCAGCGGGACCCCTCCGCATCATTCAGGCCCATCCAGCCTCCTGCCTTGTGGCAGTGCAAGTGTAATGAACAGGGTTGTTTTAACCCCACTCTCCCCTCTGGTTCCCCACCTGCAAGCAAAGCCTGTACTGGCAGCACAGGAATGAGATTAATAGCTGGGGCAGGGGGCACAGAGCTTAAAATGCTGCCAGCCTAAAGCTCCAAGATTTCTTTTGAGCTTTCTCTGTAGTCAACACACTATCTCATGCCTGGTATCTTCCACATTACTTTTTACTTAGGATTGGTCATCACAAGTTGAGCAGCCAGCAAGTGCTAACCAAGTACCAGCTAAGCTGAATCTTGTTTCCCATCTGAGAGCCATTAAGACCATGGGGGAAAGTTTAAGATAAATGTGCTCAAAACCAGCACTATTGATCCAGCACCTTTCAACAGTGCTGAACTTCACTAGAAATCCAATGGAAACACAAACCAAACTTAAACCATTAATGCATTTAGCTAGTATATTATCCTCCAAAGTGTCAGCAGCCTGAAGTAAAACTGCCAAGAAGTTTAAAGTAGGCCTGTGTCTCAATGTGGAGGCCATATATTACTTTACCAGGTCAGGCCTTTATTTATGCTGCTTTTTGTTGCATTAGGGTTTGTGGGATGGAATTGCTTAATAAACTGTCACATTAATGTTTCCACTTAGCCTATTGCTGGCAATACTTGCCTTTCAACAGCAATATTAATGTCAGAATGACATTGAACAGGCAGACAAAAATCCTGGGTGTAAATTAGGCTTTTTAGAGCCTACTGCTTATGTAGGATGGACTGGAGGTGAGTGTGTTTTACCAAGGTACAACTTCTAAACCTTTGCCTTTCTCTGAACCAAGTCACATAAAATGAAAACTCTTTAGAGATGGATTTTTGAAGATCCCAAGGGAAAATTTCTGTCAGTATGACACATGCTGGGAATAATGCCTAGAACAAATGGTCTCTTAGATGAAGACAATACTGAAGCAAGGGAATAAATAAAAGGAACTGGAAGTAGTGATATGTGCTGAACAGTATGATTTACTTTCCGGTCTGAGACCTCTTGGGAGAACTGTATGTGAATTGGGATAAAAAGGAACATTGCTTGCTTAGAAAAGTGAGATGTGACAAAAGAGGAGGCTTTCCCCTTTTTATCAACAGTATGTATACTTGCTTTAAAATCCAAAATATGAAAGGAGTTAGTCTCATGGGCATGGAAAGAGGGAAGAGCGTGGACACTTTGAGATGAGGACCTGCTCGAGTTTACCACACCAGAAAGATCAGGTAGAGGGAGATCTGTGGGTTTTTTTCAACAATGAGGAGAATGCTCTGAAACACAGGGTTGGTGGAAAAGGAATTTGAAGGAATCAGAGCTATTCAGAGGTCTGGTGAGAAAGGGATGAAGTGAGAGCATAAGCCATCCGTGTACTGAGGAAATAATGATACTTGTAAGGGAATAGTATCTTCTCTACATCATTGGGCCTATCCTGCAATAAGAAAGATTTAGGACAGGTACTAGGTAACTAGGAAAATGGAGCAAACAGATAACTGCATGAAGAGGCAGTGAGGGCCAGTGGAAGACAAATTCACTAGGCAAACATTTGTCAAAAAGGACAAAGGTACAGCTTGGGACAGTACTTCCTTGGGCAGAATGTGGAGTAGATGGTCTCTTCAGATTGTTCCCAGATGCATTTTATGGTGACTGTTACTATTGCAGGGACTTTCTGTAAAATAAATGCATATTAGACAGCATCAGCTAATTTGAGAACAGTACTGGCTTCTTCCGCCACTTTGAAGATTGCTCTCCCGAGCAGTGCATTCTGATCTATGTGCTCCTTCCCCTAGGAAGTGAAGGAGGGGAAAAAAGCAATTGATGGTAACAATTGTGAATGCACTGCGCTATGGTACTTGGGCCTTAGATGTGTGAGTACAATGTGAAAACCCCCAAATGACAGAATTATGTACTGTTACCACCAAAAATAGTCAAGACATCCTTCTATGATAGCTGCTTCTTTGGAACAGTAAAAAAAAACAAATAAGGAAACTAAATTCAGGCAATGAATCCGTATCTGAACCTGCGTCTGCCATGGAGAAAAAAGAGTCTTGACATTTACTGAAATACAATGTTGAGGCATAAATGGTCCTCTCTGAGGTGCCTCTCTGAGATCAAGAGACGCAGCTTGAAATCTCTTCACTATGACCATACTCTGAAGAAAATGAAAAGCTCATTTCCCCTGCAGGGTATTAGATATGAAGATAAAGCTGCATCTGTAGAGAACCTACTATTCACTGAGTGTTGAATAGGTTTAGCTGAGAAAATGACTGTGAGTAGCATACTGTTTGTCCACTTCGAGCTGGGTGTTGTGTATAACCCTGAGAGCAGTCCATCTCCCCATTTAGAAGAGATTTATTTTCATATGCATTTTGCCTGGGCAATGTAGTTTTTTTCCATGGTATTGTTAGACAAGCAGTTATTTTCTGTTGAGCACAAAGTTGTTTCTGGTGTGTTTTATAATATATATGCATGGAAAATATATATAATAGATATCTGGGAAAAGAGCTTAAATGTTTATTCTTTGAAATGATTGGGAGCATTCAGTGATTCACGAGTCCAAATTCAGTAAGAAATTCCAAAATCAGAAATCCTCAGTAGGACACTAAATAATTAATTCCTACTGAGTTTGAATTAGTGAAGATATTTAATTACACCTGAGCATTAAAAATACTATGAGTGTCTGTGGCTAAGGGCCATGTCTGAGTGAAAGGCTAGAGCTGAAACCCCACTGGAAGCTGAGGAATCACAGAGCCTTCGAGGAGCAGCTTTCTAGGTACTTTGTGTTGTAATGTGCTGCAAGTATGTGTGTGGCAAAGCTCTTTGCTTATTCTAGCAGATGGTTAGCAAAGACCAACCCATAACCCCCAGTAATAGCATTCACATTGGTTATAGGATTGAGTCAAACTTTAGTTTTTATTGCTGCTTTTTGTTTAGTACTTCTCACTTTCCTTACCCGTGTGCTTGTGTCTGGGTTTGGATGCCTGGGGACTTTGGAGGCGTTGAGAATGAGAGGCGAGTTGGGATTGTCAGGATACTGGTGATGGTGTTCAAGGCCAGGTTGGACAGAGCCTTGGGTGACATGGTCTAGTGTGAGGTGTCCCTGCCCATGGCAGGGGGTTGGAACTGGACGATCTAAAGATCCTTTCCAACCCAAACCTGCTTTCCTTTTTTTTTTCCCTTTTCCTGCTTTCCTAAAGATCCTTTCCAACCCAATTTCCTGCTACATAGAATTGCGCTTTGCAGGTTGTGCATCTTAGAAGATTCTTTTCCACCCTTCCAACCTGACATCGCAATCATTCAGGAGTGAAAATGACACTAAAATAAAATAGCAAATTTAAAGTCTTTGTATTATAATAGAATAGCATATAGTACTGTTTATTTTAGCAAGGCTAAGAATCTATAGAATTCTTACTATAATTATGTCATTTCTCTTGTTAAATATTGAGAGTGCTGTGTTAGTGCTGGGCACTGATGATAACTCCATGCTCTGGTTCCACGGGACATGGGCAATGACAGATAAGCGGGTAGAGTGATGCTACAGTCTGCTGATCCAAGCAGTCGCTGCCAGGCTCTGCATTTGCATATATAGGATAAGAATATAGATCTTCCTTTTTTTCCAGAGAAAGGATGACTAGAAATGCAGTTTTTACTTCCATCACTAATCCACAGTAATTGTCCCTTAGGAAAGGGGGTTTCTTCCCACTTCCCCTCCTGCCCTTTCCTTCCTTTCACCAACAAGAGCAAATGTTTGTCCTCCAACAACTTTACTACATGGACCCTTTAGATTAAGTGATGCCCAAATGTCTCCTTAGGAGAAAAATGTTGTATGGCAACAGCAAAATGAGCATGATGCTGGATGGCAAGTACATATTTTGAGGAAAGCCACATTCTGTGGCTTCTCGATATGATCCAAAGCCTATTTACTATGCTGAGAGGAAGAGGCTTCCTATCTTGGAAAATCATTCCAGTGTGTCACTCTGCATTGTGCTACCTGCAAGTTGTGTTGCCCTTTTCAGTTCTCTTTTCCTGACAGTTGCCAGGTGACTGATGTGTGCAGAGATGTCCACCACCTTGCAGGCTAGGGCTCCTCAGGAACAGCTTCTTCTTGGTGGGAAATCTACACTGACGGTTTGAACCCATGAAGTCAAAAGTGAATGCAAATTTAGAACCAGTGTAGTTAAACCCTGACATCTGTTACACATCTGTATGGCTGTCTTGTGGAAGTCTGGGTCTTTGGATAGAATTAGAAACCCTGTAAAACACTGGTGAATTTGAGCTTTGACAGTTAATACGACTTCATTCTTCCAGCACCTCCACGCTAAACATCAATACCGGGTTACAGCAGGAACCCCAAAGCTTCTCTGTATCTTTCCAGTGTTCAGATCCAACCAGTCAGAGCTGAAGAAAAATTGTATGGCATCCTAAAAGTAAGGGAGAGGCTTTTGTGCTTACTGCCATTTCTGTTTTGGTTCATCATCAAGTGGATTATGAAAGCCTCATATTTACCAAAGTGAGGGTTGTGTCTATGGGTAAGAGAGAGGTTGTAGAAGGAGAAGGCAGGATAAAAGCTGTGGTAGGAACAGACACAGACTTGAGAGGTGAAGCATTACAAGATCAATACCGTGTTTCCAGAGCTGTTCCTTCTTAGTACTGGAGAGGATGTCAAGAGATACATGCATGTTGTGGCACAGGCATTTTGGAGGATCTTTTTTCTAGGAGATGTGAAACTGGAGATGCTTTCACAGCAGACACCCGTGGGTGTGTTGTGTCACATCAGCTCTGGATGTAAAGACTGATCAAGTGCCTCTAGGAGCTAGAAATGGACATGACAGCAGGAGCTGCTGCGGGCTTGGGATTGATTATGAAAGAAACTGAATTCATCATTGCAAATCTGTGTGGGTTTTGTTTCCTCCTTGGGAGGTAATTACAGAGCCAGGCTTCATAACTGAGATGTCTTTAAGCAGCGCATAAATCCATGGTATTTATGTATATCCTAAGTCCTGTTCTCTTTTTCATGGTTTCAATAACTTCAACCTGTAATTCATCTCATGCTGGAATTCCTCACCTATTGATGTCAGGTATTTTGTCCCAACTCCAGACAAGATGTCAGTGAACGCTGACATTTTTGTCTTCATCCCAAACTGATGATGAAACTGAGAAGAGGGCAGTCAGCTGAGGACATTCATATCTCCAGCAGCTGCTCAATAAGCCAAGCTGCTGCAAACCCAGTGGTTCATCAGCTGGGGGGAATTGGCACGTCTTGTTTGCCTGAGTCAGCTACCTAAAGGAGTTGCTAATGGCTAAAAGTTTGCCTGAATCATTGGGCTGCTGGGTGCAGTAAGCATCTGTTCACAACCTGCCTGCTGTAATTAAAGAGACAGGGATGTGCTATTTGAAAAGCAGAGGCAGCAGTGCATTGCTGGACTGAGGATAATTTTGTTTCAATGTTGTTAATGCTGCCTCTTGTTTGTCCTGCGGTCAAGGCCATTAGTTGTGACTGTCCATGATGTATATAGTTGTGTCTGGGGGATTTCTAACTCTCAAATCTGCTTCTTCAGGTTTTAGTGGACAGAGGACTAATGATGTGATGGATAATAGTTGTCATCAATGTGAGAACAGGGCCTGCCAAAGTGAACCACAGAGGGGACTGTTCAGTACTGAGGATCATCAGCTTGGGGTGCAGGTGAATGAAGTTCAAATTGCAGCAGTTCTATAGACCTCAGGTGTCTTTAGGTTGATCAGTCATCTCTGCCTCAATGCCATATACCTGCAAGCTAGGAATGATGGTATATCCCCAGTCTCACAGACATTAAGTTACATTCAGAGAGATTTCTGAACTGCTTATGTATTCAGTACTGGGACTGTGGCTTGACAGATGGAAGCTGCAGGGTAAAATGGCCTCTTCTGTATGTATAATATGCAGTTATTTGTATGTTAATGGAAGTTTCTGCCACTGATAACAGATTGGCTCTCTTCATCTATTCTGGAAAAAGCAGTTAAACCAGCTGTGTTATCTGGTGTCATATTTGAAAACTTTAAAAGTACACTTTGCTCATAAACCTAGTATTGTTGGGTAGTTCTGAGTTCCGTGGAGAGAAAATACCTTTGCTGAAGTGCAAATGGCACGTTAAGCCTTCCAGAGCATGGTACCATTTATTTCTGCTTTCTAAAAGGAAATATGTTCATAATTCTCAGTGTTGGTAAGATGCTAAGTTATTCGAAAGATAGTGTTCTTGTAGCTTGGATAGCCTCAGGGTATGAGGCAGATGAAGCTTTATTAGGTCCACTGGTCTAGCTAGAACAAAATAGATCCTGTAGAAGGCCTAAAGCTTTTCTGTTCTTTCTGACTATGATATGGTCTTACATAAGCCATTAAATCTTCCTACCCTGAGCTATTAAGAATCACCATTGTCAGCTTTGGGGAAGAAAAACCCAAAACATTTAACAAGCCTCAAAATGTTTAAAAGTCCACTCAGAAATGTCTGGTGCTATTTTTAATTGCTTCTTTCCTATTGAGAGATGAAAAACCCTAATGAATCTGGGCTCCTGGTTTTGTGCTGCTTTGCCAATGCTTTGCTGGGGCTGCATTTCAAGCAGGCTAGACAAAAGCACAAGCAGCGTGACAGCCCCAGACTGTCCAGTTGTTCTCAATAGAGCCTGATCCAGTTGTTCTCAACAGAGAAATCTATCCGCAGACTGCAGTGTGGTTTGGATAAAGACAGTTTGCTTTCATTTGAACTGATTCCAGAGCACGTGTGGGGAGTTAACGGAGACTGGAGGATGACACATTACCTAATCCGGTTACCATGTTGGTCTCTGGGGAGAGATGGCTCTTATGTGGAAATGATCTGCAGATTTGAGTTTGTCTCAACGTGGGTAACATATCTGTCTGTGTCTGAGGTGAAAAAGCAGCTTGAACTGGGAGTGCACACAGCTGGCAGATAACTGGACCTCTGTGTTTCAGTGTCTGAAACTGAACTTTCGAACTCTCAAGCAGAAGCCTGCTACTTGCTAGCTGTGATTGAGACGTGCTGGCTGTCAGTGTTGGTAACATGTGGACTAAAAGGTAGTGATGCATCCCACATCCTCTCATTAATGTCCCAAACCCTCTGATTAATTATCAGGCTTAAGAAAGGACCAACAGTGTGGTGCCTCTGCATTAGACTGTTTAGATCGGGAAAGTTAGAGGCTTAGGTGCAGGGAAGATAAGGAAGTCAAAAAGGTGGCTTCCCAAAAAGAAGTGGTGTTGAAAAGAAGAGGACCTGGAAAGAAGGTGGCGGAGATCCTGGCTGGGGAGAGCTGCATCAGAGAGCTGCATGGACACACATGCCTGGGGATGTGCAAAGATGTTGGCTAGTTGTGGGTGAGGCTGATGACTGCAAAGAACTGACTTACCTTCTCAGGGTAGCAGTGATCTTCCTCTGGGGAGGCGCAGGCAAGACTTAGTGAATGTGTAAAGCTTGGAGGAGAGAAAATGAATGCACGTGAGAGAAGTGGGCAAGGTAAAAGCTCTCTCTGGTTCTTGAATACATTTCAGTACTCAGTTCTACTACTTGTTTTAGGTTTTTTCACTTTGTTTTGCCTGTGACAGTCTGCTGCACTATATCTGTATGGGAAAGAAGTGGTCCTCTCTCATGGAGTGAGAAGGAAGGACATGCGCCGTTCAGGCTTGGCATCTTGGCATTGTGGAGTTCTGAAGAAACCCATAAATGCAGTTTATTTTAATGTCTGGGCAATATGATTGAGAGTAGAAAGGGGAGCAGCTTCTGTTTGTCAGTTACCCCACTGTAGCTATGTCTTGATGAGATGCTCACTAACTTGATGGTTTACTTGCTGTTAGGACTGTTAATAGGTGTTAACTGACAAAGCATTCCTTGTAATGTAGAGCTTTCTTCTCCGGATGTGACAAGACACAAGCCCGTTGCAGTTTTGGAGAGCCATTCAGTATTGCTCATCTGTGAGGAATTTAAAGTGGGAAGCTGCAGAAGAGGAAAAGCAAGGGGATGTATTGAGGTAGCTTCTTGAGACTCTTTCAGTTCTTAGGGTAGGACTCCAATTTGCAAAACATTGAGGATCTCTGGAAATTGTAGGTTGTATGGGAGGGAAAAAAGCCCAACTCTTCCTGTTCATATGCAGCTTTCACAGCAACCTGGAATTCTTTTAAATCAATCCACGACAGGTGCAAAACACAACCCACTTTGCTGAGTGGAAATACACTTGTGTACTATTTGTACTGTCTGTATCTAAGCATGCCAGCAAGGCTGAAGCCAGAGCCCAGCTTAGCTGTATTTGAACTGGTCACAGGATCCTGAAGCTACTGTACACAAGATTAGTGGGACTACTGGGAAGCAGGCACTTCACCGATGTTGGCACTTCACTGCTCCCTTCACCCAGGTTTGACCTCATACTACTGGTGTGTTACAGTGGAGTGTTTCTCACAGGTGGCAGGTTTTGCTGGAATCCCCTTTTCCGAGCAATTCCTCATCCATAGCTGTGTATTTTGGACAGTAACACACAGGGGGAAGTATTAAGGCCTGATATTTAAAGTTGGAATAAAGTTATCAAGAGAGCTGCTAATTAGAGTTCAGATGCAGATGAAAACCCCTCATGGATCCTTTGCATGGCTGAATAACGAACCATAACTTACTGCTGGCAGCCATCCCTCAGAGGTTTTGGCCTTTGTTGAAGGTTTCAGTGAAATAGGTTGTTGTTGCAGAAGATTAATATTGCTTAAAAATGACTTGCAGCTCATTCATCTGCAGATTTCGTAATATACAGAAGTGGATACACCACGTTTTCCTCCATTCCCTCCCTGCTAAAAATGGAAGTGGAGAGATGGAAAAGTTCACTGGATTGCCCACATTTCTGCAGTCAGCCAGTGGCAAAGCCAGCAAGCTAATCCAAGAGTCTTGGATTTTGGTGGATCATTTGCTTCATATGTAATTTAAGAAACTGAAACCTTTTTATAGGTTAATTTTCAACATCTCTCTCCAATGGGACCGTCTTGAAACACCTTTCTTGGATCTCTTGTCTTTAATTACTGCTTATCTCAGAGTCAGTTTAGGATCTGCATCTGGCTCAGTTATGTCTGTGCTTGAATCTGCTGTAATTCTGTCACTGACACAACTAACTCTATGCCTCATGTCTTGTCTGGGATAAACAGGGATACCCCCTGACTTCTGCCTACATGGCTGCCATGCACAGCATAAGGTGACCTGTGCAAGCATTCCCAATGTTATCCCAACCTGCTTGCTCTAACCTGCTCTGCTTGCAGCTCTGCCTCCAGATTTGCTGTCCATGCAGCAGGTGGGTTTGCTTTCAAGACCAAAGTTGTGACAGCTTTCAAAAGATATTGTGGGTATATATTTCGCTTTCTTTCTCGTTAACCTGATCTTTGACTTTCTACACAAAAGAAATAAAGGAGCATTAATCCAGCTGCTTTTCAAGGGAATATTCGATTTGATGCTTCTCTACGGGCTGATAGGGAACAGTGATAATAGAGAAACAGATTTCTCTGAAGTGGGCAAGCACTGGGATGAAGAACGTGACACAAAAAGAAGCATCAGTGTAGCTGGAGTTTATTGTGAGAACTCATCAATGATTAGTTTATTTTTGCTCTTATTTATTACTTTCATTAACAGCCTTGGCGTAAAAAATAGACTGTGTTAATGAAACTTCCTGATGGCACTCCACTGGGAGACAAGTCCGAGCTCCAGCCTATCATCTTAGTGGTGTCATGAAAAACTCAGCTGGCTTTTCTGAACATCTATTTGTATCTGGCTTTTATTTACTGTCAGTGGTAAAACCCCTCATATTCCATGTGCACGTTCCCTTTTTTCTCTCATTGGAGATATTAAAGGTTTAGTTTGGCTCAACTACTTGCAAAACTTAGCATTTTTAAGGTGTCTGTCAAGTTGGTATTCATTTATTTCCACTGCCAAAAGCCCTATGAATAATGTAACTTGAAGCAAAAGCTCCAAATGAGGGTTACAGATAATTATTCATACTCAAGACTTTGGCTATGAATCATTTCTACTGTGCAGCCTGTGTAGCACCACCACTTTCACATTCCTTTCTTTCTGATGTAAATAATTGTCAGTAATATGAAATGTGAGAGGGAACACATTTGCCTTGAGCTCAGGTATAACCATGACTAAAAGAAAGGAAACCGTTTAAACCCAGAATTATAGGGGCATCTAAATGGCAACTAGAATCCTTGAAAAATCCATTCAGATCCAGTGGAATGTCGCTGGCAGTCATTCAGGAAAGTAATTGCCCTGTGCACATGAAACATTTACATGTGGTAATTTAGTAATGAATATGAGCTGTCAGAAGGCATTTTATGGGTAATCAGCCATTCCTGCAGGCATAGCAGTGACTGAAACATTGAAAAATAACTTTGTGGAGGCAAGATTATCTGAAATCAGTGTTTTCTCTGGAAGCAAACAAAGAGCCCTGTGATTTTTAGGAAGGCAGTATACTGTAAGTTGACAAGGACAGCCACTGGGAGTAAATAATGAATCAATTGTATTCTTATTATTGATTTAGATTAGTCATTTTAAGTAGTGGGTTTTTTTTCTGAGGAGTACTTCTAGATTCCTAGCTACTCTGTTTGCAGATGTATTATCCAGCCGCCAGGAAGGGGAAAAGCAGGATTTCTCCATTCCAGCTTGCCAATCACATTGTTGGTATTGAAAGGAGAAGCTCAGTTCTCCTTTCCCTTTACTTGGATGAAACTGCTGACTGTACTGGAATAAGGGAGAGTAAAGGTGGCAACGTGCTGTTGTAGAGCACCTTAGGGACAGGCAAACTTGAGCCGTTTAGGAAGTTTAGTTGGAGCCACTGTTGAATAAGGAAGGTCAATCCAAACCATTGCCTTTGGATGTGGTGGTGGTTCACTCCCATTCCGTATGGGTGTTCATCACTTGAAAATGGACAAGAGAACTTCTGAATCTCTTTTATTCCACTAAATCACCCTGGGGGGAAGATCTCATGATGTTGGTCTCAGTTGCATTATTGCTGTTGCTTTTGCTCTTGTCCAGGTATCCCTGAGGGATTTAAGGGCTATTTGGAAAGAAAACCTTGCCTAAGTTCAGCTCCAGTTGTGGTTGCTGCTCCATTCAAATACTTTTTTGCTAGAATTGATTTGCCAACTGATCTTTTCATAGAGAGTATTTTGGGTTTTTCATCTCCAGTTTTAGAATACTGTAAGACACTCCTGTATTCTAATTTACAAAGGGATTGTTTAAAATTGCTGGTTTGGGATGCTATTTCAAGCATTAAAATAAATAGCATTAGGTGGCAACTTTACTTGTTACTGTTTATGCAGCTAGTATTCCTTTCCCTGTGTTTTGTTGTTTTCTGGGTTTACTGAATGCTAAAAGGGGGCAGCTCAACTCCTATTTCTGGTTTGCTTTATTGTGTACTGGAAGTAAGTTTTCAGAAACCAAAGGTTTGTTTTTTGCAGAACTGAAATGAAAACCTATTTCTGTTGATCTGTGGGGTGGTTTTAAACCTATTTGTGCCCTCTCTGTTTGCTACAAAGCTTAAATATGGGCTTAGATCAACACAACAGGTTCTCTTCAATGCTGTGAGAATTAATGTAAAATCTATTGAAAAAATTCTACCCTAAAAATTCATTAGACATAATTAGCAAAATATAGCTCCCCTGAGAAGTGAGGAGATGAAATACAGCAGCTGGCAAGAAGTAACTCCAGTGTTAAAGCTTTTCAATATTGTCTCCTTTTCCCATAGATCACTTAGAAGATAGCTCTCACTCGGAAGGAGCCACGCTATGGAGGCTGTGTTCTTACTCTGCACTCTGGCTCTGCTCCTTCATCCTGATGTCTCCACCCCAGGCAAGCAAATGGAAGATACTGCTGAGAGAAAAGCACCTTGAAGATAATCCCCTTTCTTCCCTTCTTAGTGAGTTACCTAAGTGCTGTGGTGTCTGGCTGTTTCAAGGTTTGCAGGGCTATAAAACATGTGATCATCCCAGGGGTAGGGGAGGAGCTGAAGGACATCTTTTCTTTTTGATGGAGCACTGAGGAGAAAGAACTGAGTAACAGAAAGACTATTTATAGAGGCTGCTTGCCAAATCAAAGCCCAAGCTTTAATTACATCTGCACACACTGTAACCGTGTTTAATAAAGCCCTAAATGCAGTGTCATCTGCCAGTTTGACTTGCTAGCATTTTTATCTTCCTTTCTGCAAAACCTGGCTCCTGTCAATGTGATCAGCTACTGAATAGGAGTGTGGATTGTGGGGCTGAAAATCAGTTGATGACCTGAACTCATTTAACATGACCTTTTAAAAGTTGCAGTTTTGTCTGCCTGTGAAGCATTCACTGATGGTTGCAGATTGTTTTGTGTCTTAACACTGCTATGGTCAAATAGGACCTCAGTAACTGAAGGGACTGGGGAATGGGCAGAAGCTTTTTGAGGGTGTATAGGAGCTGAAGGATTGCTCTTGGTGTGTTCTGTTGTGTTTGGGGTTTGATTTCCATAGAGGCTGTCCACTTAGGCAGAACAATCAACATGAGGTCTTTACAAACCCCGCTGAACCTTGTAAGTTGCTTTGTAACTTCAACAGAGACTCCAAAGCAGTCCCGCTGGGCTTCAATTCCTGTTTCTTTTAGATAGTCTTTATCTAGGTCAGGGTTGAAGTTCTTGCTTAGAGCACTGCAAGATGCTTGTGCTTTCCTGTCATTGCTGTTGAATTGACAGAGACAGATTTCCCAGTTTCTAGCCCCCAAATGCTACAAGACATTGGTGCCCTTTAGGATTTCTGTCAGGTCTGGCAGCAGCCTCTGGTCCTGCTTTCAGTCCATGTACAGGGAGATTAATAGAGAGCTCCTTGCTCTAGACTTAGGCCTTTCATTTTTCATTCTTTTCTGTCAATATTATATTGCCTCAGCAGGTGCCTCTTTGACCTCACATTTCACCTCCTTCCTCACTATTAATTTTGATCAGGACTGAAATCTAGTGCCCATTATTGATGCATTGCTGCACTGAAAAATGACTCCCTGAATGGCAACATTCACAGCTGTGCTCATGGCACAAAGAGCTGGGTGCAGAAGTTCAGTAAGAAGGATGGTCGGGTTCCACACATTGCCATCCTCTCTTGGACACTGATGGCTAAATGGGGGCCATGGGGAGTCAGAGACCCCTGAACCTATAGAACATAGAGCCCTCCCCATCAAAGACTCCATTCTGAAATTAAACTCTCTGTAGGTTTTCTTTCTTTTCAATGTTAGAATCATAGGATCAACTAGGTTGGAAAAGACCTTTAAGATCATCAAGTTGAAGGATGCACTTTCTGTCCCATGGCTATTTGCTGTCAGCTGAAATACTGGCAGGGCATTAGCAAGGGTGCTTCTTTCTTAACCCTCAGCAAAGTCTGTGTGCTGATTTTGGGGAGCAAACATACAAGTTTCAAACTCAATTAGAAATTAAAACCTTTATTCTGAAATAAGGGCCAAATGACTGCTGTTAGAATTGAAGCTGGGTTGTGCTGCTTTCCTCAGAGAAATGCATCTGTTCTGGGTTGGGGTGTTTTATGCCTCTGTTGGCACATCTATTTGCGTTGCATTGGGAACTGGCTATGTTATGAAGCTAAGTCTTCCCTACCAAGCAGCAGCTCTGGCTCTGCTTTGGTAGTTATTTAAAAGCTTAGAAGAGAATCATCAGCTGCTCCACTTGGACATTGGAACACAGAAGGTGATATGCTAATGGAGCTTTCATTAGTGTGCCTGACGTCACTACCAGAGAGGAAAGCAAAGAGGCTGAGCAGCTGAGGTACTTTTCCACTGTTGAGCTGGTACTGACGCAGCTCTGTACTAGAGCTGCTGCTTTTCTCTTTCATTTGGAGCAGTTCTAATTTTCTGTGTGACTGCATCTGTGCACTGTAGCTTTCAAACATTGCCCTGGTGGATTACGCTCAGAGCTGAGCTTTTTATGAAACAGGGAACAGAGGCTGTGAAATTCCTTTTCCTTTAGTGTTATTACTGTCTGGCATAGATGCAATTAGGTTAGACAGGGAAAATTTCATGATGCAACTCATCAGTGCTGCTCACATATGAGTACATATCTGTGTATTCAGGAAATGTCTTCTCTGAGACACATAGACATCATAGATAATAAACAGCTGTGTGTCATTTAATGCGCAAGCCAGAGGCAGAGTCCCTGTTTTCCAGAGGGTTTCTGCTATGGGAGCTCAAGCAGAAATTTTAGCAGAATTGAAACAGAATCTGTTCTTTTTCTGCCAGTACCTTTGCAAAATGAGCAGATTTTATGTGAGTATAGCAAGCATCTTTAGCAACGCAGTACATGATGGATGGATGTCACATCATGGTGTATGGTACTGCATATAGGCCATAGAGCTGTGTTTCATTCCTGTTTTCACCTCCAGAGGTGAAATACTTCATCTCTTTGTGCCTCAGCTACCCCATCACTTGTGCAATAGCAATAATACCTTCCTTTATACAGTGTTTGCTAGAACAAATCTAAGATGAGCCAAATCTACATCTTCAAGAATTAAAAAAATCAAAATGCATTTTGGTCATGATAATGACTGAATGTGGCCTAAAAAAGGGGCAGATTTGCTTGATAGGAAACAGTTTTACTCAGCACTAAATGAACTAAGTCGATACTGGAATTAATTAAATACAATTGCTATTGCAAGTGAATGGTTGTGAGTTGGAGAAATAGCTTTGTCTTGTAATAAATTACTCCGATGTAATAAAAAAGATAAAGACAGAAGGGAACTCTGAGGTTGAAAAAGCCATAGCAATGCTATTGGGATTGTTTCTTTTCAAATCAGAAATCAAGAGTGCAGAACTATTTATTGCTTTAACTTCAGCAAGAATATAATGACAGCAGGGACCTTGTTAAACTGGGACACATATTTCAGTGACTAGAAACCTATTGTAGTCACAATTACAGAGATACAGTCTTGGGCTTTAGTCCATATGTCTGTCTTAAAGAGAGCTATTAATGCCCTTGGTTTGCATCCAGCTTGCAGCCATAGGTACTTAACTAAGCATTTTCTTTTTGCTTCTATCATTAGCTGGGGTGCACAAAGTAGCTGGGGCTGCCTTGTTCCTTAGTTCGATTAACAGACCTCTATTGTTTCTCAGGTGTAAAAAGCTGACAAACCAGGATGAAAAATTATGTCAGAGCCTGTCAGTGGATGAGCAAATGAAATCCATCATGAATTTAAATGGAGACATGTATTATAACCTCCTGCCTTTCATTGCACCATGGATCTTTTTCCTGTGTAATGTTTATGGGGGTTTTGTTGAGATGCAAGGACAAGGACAAATTCAAAGAGTTGCTGTATTCTTTGTCACGAGCTCCTATTATAATTCATTTACTTGTTGGGGAAGAGGTAGGGTAAGTTCTCTGTTAAGGAAACATACACCATGGGGGTGCAATTTGTAACTCCTTCCACTCTTCCAAGCAGAATCAAACCCCTGGGTGGTGAACGGGGAAACTGAGTACAGAGACTCCACTGTGTATATGCACAGTAGTAACGGCAGACAGTTGTCTTGTAGAAAGTGTGTGTTTGCTCCATTTCTGCCTAGGAGTTGTTTGTGAATTGCCTGATGGTTGTTATCACCAGGGTACTTGGAGTCCCAGGAATGGTGGTTGTAAATATATACTGGTTTTTAGGAAGGCAGTTTCACTTGTGTGGGACCTGTGAAGGTAAACTGCTCTATAAGTGAAATATGTGGCAATAGAAAGAGACATACAGGAAATAATCCCAGCCAGCAGTGATGTATTTTACTCTTTATGAATTGAGTTCTTCACAGGAGACGCAGAGCTGGTGTTAATGAAGACAGGCTTACTTCATAATCTTTTTTTCTCATGAAAGCAAGTGACTTGTCAAGGCAAGCTGGGTGGTTGTGGCCCAAAAGCATCTTGTTTGCCCACCAGGTGGAGCCAAGTAAAGCTGTCCAGGCTCTCCAGGCCCTAGTGAGTGCTCCATGATCTCCTAACCTGAAGCCCTGCAGCACAGTTAGTGCAAGGATTGATTGCCAGCAGCTCCAGATAGGACCCCCACTGCAGCTCCCTGCTCAGGGGTAAGGACCAACAGCCTGTGCTCTCCCAGGAGGTGCTGCAGGGACACAGAGGCTGTAGGGTCAGTGCCTGTGTTCACTCTGCTGTGCTTCAGTCCATCAGCCTTCCTGTTCTAGTTTATGCTTTTTCTTTCCTGTTATTAGCAGTAACATTTACTGAGGGAACAGGCATGGGAGGTCCACTTAGTACAGCAGAGGAGAGATGCTGTGTGGCACTGAGCCTTGCAGGAGGGCATTGGGAAGGTACCTTTGACACTACCTTTGAAAAGGTACTTTACAGAGACCTTGGTTCTCTGAGTCTCCTCTGAGGTGACAGCAAGCATCACTGTTGATGGGAAACCATAAGAGCTAAAGGCCACCCCCCAGAGGCAAACACCCCTTTAATCTTTTAAAAGGAACCTGCTACTAATGCCTTCCACACAAGGTCAGTAACTGTGTCCGTCCTTGTGTCCTAAAGTGCTCCTAAAGGATGATACCCAGCTGTGAACACAAGTAAGGAGGATTAAATAACTGTGGGAAAGGAGGGCAAAGGTAGTTACACCAAACACCAAGGTATTTAACTTCTTTAGCTCTTTTGTCTTCTAAAAGTTAATGGCTGTTTGCTTAGTTTTGGTGAAGAATTTCTTTTCTGTCATCAGTGGCATCAGGATTGTTGGTTCCATCAGATGGGTGTTAGTTACATGGAGGCTTTGAAAGCCTTTCACTTTTTCAGGGTTAAAATGGAGTTTAATGGGAAGCAATTTCTTGTATTCTATTTAAAAATACTTTTAATTTTGTAATTAAACTAATTTTGACAAATCTGCTCATTAGTGAAGAAAATAATAGAAATGGCCTAAACGCTACAGATAAGGAAACGTAACAAGGAAGAATGCAGTTTACGTACTCTTTCGTAGGAGATTTCATGGAGTATAATCAGGATTGGAGTAATAGGACTTAAATCGCAATGCTGGAGGGGAATTAAAGTAGGTGAATTAAGTTCTGGCTCCTAAAACCCCTACTTTGTGTAGGGATATTGTTCTAGAAGTGATTTTTTTTTCTCTCAAAGCTTGTTGCCTCCAGCAGGAGGACCTGAGCATTTTTCTATGCAGTTATAAGTATGGCTTAATTACTCATAGCAGAGATTGAGTGGGATAAATCCCATGGCTGGCTGGTGCTGTAAAAGGAAGCAGCACAGGGGGAAGAGGCAGATTAGGGAGCCCATGGAGCTGTTCATGGAGCTATGGTGTGGTGGGAGCTGGGCCAGCAGAAAGCTTCAGGGTGAAGAAGAAAGGTGGTGGTGTATTGTCTAGAGATGGCTGGCAAATCAGAGTAAGGCTTCTAGCTGAATGGCAAGCTGATACCTGGGAAAACTGGTTTGTGTTTCTTTTGTGCCTAAGCTTTGTTTTAACAATAAAACCTTAGCTATGTTCAGGCAGGTGCTATAGGTAACCTTGGAGAGAAGGGATAACAGCCCAGGTTAACATAGGCGAATAGCAGGTTGGAGGAGTTAGAGTTGAAGGGAAAATGGCTGACTTGGTTAAGAGCCATCAGGAATTGCTTTTCAGGGCTGGTGAAGGATGAGTGAGCTTTCAGAGAGGCCCAACATTGGAAATAGCTTTGAAATGAAGGCAGTGTGGAGGGAGAAGCAGGGATCTTCAGTTTTTAGCAGAACAATGGGACAAAAAGTTGAAAACAAACCATCTTGAACGTGATGAGATGTTACTAAACATGCAGTGATGTTAAATTGTGACAACAGTCTTAATTTCCTTCCACATTAGGATAGCAGACCATGTCAATAAGGAAGAGGCAACTTCTATCTTCACTGCAGGAGAGCTTCTGGATATCATTTTCAATGACATTTTCATAAACAAGATAAAGACATGCAGTGACATGAAGTGAGAGTAGTATAGTGGGGTGAGTCTTGAAGAGTAGCTATATGTGAGTGTCTGTCAAATAGGGAGGATGCAAAGTGTGGGATTCCTTGGGAAGGTGTGGTGGGTCTGGTGCATGTCAGTGCTTAGAGCAATAACTTGTGTGAGGAGCTAGAAAAGCTGCACATTGCATTTCTAGGCCATGCTCAGCTGGAAAGGCTGCAAGCATGTGGATGGAAGGATTAACATTCCAAAGGATCTTGACAATTAGAACAACTCATTTGAATTAAGTGGGATTCAGTTCAAGGACAGGCACAGAGTCCTGTGATAAGGTGTAAGTTATTTGTGAGATAGCTGGCAGTCTCTCAAGGGGTTCTAGTGAAGAGCAGACTGAACACCAGTTGAGGCTATCCCAGCAATGTAAGGAAACATAAACACCACTGTACCACACAGAACCACTGGAAACAACCTTTGTGCTGTGTTTGGCACTGGTACGGCCACAGCTGGAGCATTTTGTCTCATTCCGGGCCCCACATGGAGACTTGGAGTGGATGGAGATCAGAGATCTCTGTGGAGAACACAGGCACTGAGGCAAGGTTGGAAGAATTAATTTGTTTAATCCAGAGGCAAGATAAGTGTGGAGCTGTGAGAGTTCATAAAATCAAACGGCTGCCTTGGAGAAGGAGGGGTGCTCCGTGTGTGGTACAGACAGCACAAGGAGTAGAAGGCTTAAACTCCACTGGAGGAAATCTGTATTAGACAGTGGGAAAGGCTTTCTAACAGCAGGACTACATAAACTGCTGACATAGAGGGTTTTAGAAACAGGGAAAACAAATTACTAAGAGAAAATGAATGGATGCTGTTGCTATTGGAAAGGGACAAAGAATGAGTAAGACTGTCCTTTATGCTTTTTTTAAGCTTGTTTTCTATAGGTGTTCAATAGAAGAGACATAGGTGCCTGTTGGGGCATAACAGGCACATGAGAGCACCCAGTTCTTGTGGTTGGTTTTGGTCAAAAAAGGCAGTAGTGACCAGTAAAGGGGTCCCTAAGCTGGTAGGAGACATTCAACCTTCCTGCAAAGCTTATTGCAGTAAAGTGGTGGTGAGGAAAAGGACCTTCTTCTGGGTGTTCTGTCACTACAGGCCCTTATTAAAAGTCCCCATCCAAGTTTCTTGTAGCCCCTTTAGGCACTGGGAACTGCTCTATGGTCTCCCTGGAGACTTCTCTTCTCCAGGCTGAACCAGCCCAGCACTCTCAGGCTGGCTCCAGCCCTCGCAGCATCTCTGCGGCTTCCTCTGGACTCGCTCCAACAGCTCCAGGTCATAGAATCATGGAATCATAGAATAGTTAGGATTGGAAAGGACCTTAAGATCATCCAGTTCCAACCCCCTTGCCATGGGCAGGGATACCTCACACTAAACCATATCACCCAAGGCTTCATCCAACCTGGCCTTGAACACTGCCAGGGATGGAGCATTCACTACCTCCCTGGACAACCCATTCCAGTGCCTCACCACCCTCACAGTAAAGAATTTCTTCCTTATATCCAATCTAAACCTCTGCTGCTTAAGTTTTAACCCATCACCCCTTGTCCTATCACTATAGTCCCTAATGAATAGTCCCTCCCCAGCATCCCTATGGGCCCCCTTCAGACACTGGAAGGCTGCTATGAGGTGTCCACGCAGCCTTCTCTTCTCCAGGCTGAACAGCCCCAACTTTCTCAGCCTGTCTTCATACGGGAGGTGCTCCAGTCCCCGCATCATTCGTGGCCTCCTCTGGACTTGTTCCAACAGTTCCATGTCCTTCTTATGTTGAGGACACCAGAACTGCACACAGTACCCCAAGTGAGGTCTCATGAGAGCAGAGTAGAGGGGCAGGATCACCTCCCTTGACCTGCTGGTCACTCTCCTTTTGATGCAGCCCAGGATACGGTTGCTTTCTGGGCTGCAAGTGCACACTGAAGCTGGCTCACGTTAATTTTCTCATCAACCAACACCTCCAAGTCCTTCTCTGCAGGGCTTCACTGAATTTCCTTTTTGCCCAACCTGCAGCTGTGCCTGGGATTGCTCCGACCCAGGTGTAGGACCTTGCACTTGTCATGGTTAAACTTCATAAAGTTGGCATCAGCCCACCTCACAAGTGTGTCAAGGTCCCTCTGGATGGCATTCCTTCCCTCTAGCGTATCAACAGAACCACACAGTTTGGTGTCATTGGCAAACTTGCTGAGGGCACACTCAATCCTGCTGTCCATGTCATGGACAAAGTCTCTCTTGTGTTGTTGCCCCAGAGCTGGGTGCAGGACTGCAGGGGGGAGTTTCACCGGGGAGGAGTAGAGGGGGAGAATAAATTTGGTAGCTTGTTAGTATTTCTCTGGTCAATGCCTTTCTTACAGTATTTCAGGCAGTTGGCTTCTGGCATGGTAGACCAATGGACTTGTACCATTGTATGACTGAGATATGAAAAGCATAGAAATGATGGGGAAAGGGTAGCATGGAGATAGGAAAACCCCACCAATTTTATGACTCACCAAACTGTCATTCACAGTTTGCTCACAGTTATGCCTGTATGCACCCACAGTTTTCCATGCTATTTTGTATGTCCATATGACACAAATGGCACAGTGTCAGGAAATACAGAGCTGTCTTTATTATATACTGTGAGCAGGAGCTACTGTCTCAAGTGAGTGAGAAGCAGAACTGTCTTTCTGTACATTTTCACGGGTCTTTCTTTGTATTTAATATGCAGCCTATGCTATCAGAGGGAGATAAAAGAGCTGCTAATTGCATATGTGTTCAAGCGTGGCTTGGAAATGCCAAGTAAACTGGTTGATTTTAAATGAAATGCAGCAAAGGATTTAAAATGTAAATTGGGAGGTGGAAAAAATGTGGTGAGGTCTAGTCCAAAATGGATGCTGTAAATCAGGAAGTGGTTAGAAGCTGGGACTACAGCTCTGCAGAGCTGGGTTTGGGTCCTGGCTCTGCTACACACTGGCTGCGTGGCAGATCATTTCCGAACTTGCTCATGCATTTCACCCTTCATTTTGACTAAATCCCAGTGTAAAGATTTTGATGTGGAGCCCAGTGAGAGCTCTTTTCATCTGAGGCCTCTGAGTGCAAGGATAGTTTGGAGGATAAATGGTGACAACAGTCAGAATGTCTGAATTTCATTCAGGAGCTCATCCTACTGAGTGCTTGGGTCTACAAGGAAATATGACATGGAAAAGAATTTTACAATGGAGGAAACTTGTATTTGTCCTATGCCATCCAACTAAGCAGCAAGAGGTTAGTGCTATCTGAAAGAAAAGGGGCAAAAGTGGAGTTGGAGTAATTTAGTGTAGTGGCTGGAGAGAAAAAGGCATCGTCCATCCCTGTCTGCTCTCAGCGGCTTCCTGCACTGCAGCTAAAAATGATTCTCTCAATGTGTTACCCTTAAGTTATCACATAAACCTGGTTGAATAAACACTACGAATAGGAACAGTGTTTTCTGCCTTCGAAGCTAGTTGAGGAAGGAAGGACGAGACTAGCTACTTTGATAAGGTACAGCCAAAGCGTGAATAACAGAGGGAAAGCTAAGGGGACATGCCTACCCAAAGCCTTACTGTGAGCTAAGGCAATACAAATACAGTCCAGAAAGACAACAAGCTACTTGCTTGGGTGTAATCTGCAATCACTTAAATGTTACTGCTTCAAAAAGGTCTGAATGGGAACACAAAATCACTCCAGATCATTCCCACTCCAGAACACTGAGGAAGTTTGGAGGGTGGTATGAAATTTGCATCCAAATTCAGATGCTTAGAGATTTCTGTTTCCTCACCCTAGCCAAGATTCTGAATGTGAACATCCAGGAAATATTCTGTCTTGACTGCATATATAATCTCAATATGCATTCGCACAACAGCATGGATGATAAAGGATCATTTTATTCCACCTATGTGGAATATTTCATAGGTGGGAATGATTCTTGGAAGTCTCACGTGAGAATGTTTTTTGTCATTCTCTGTGGAATAAAGTAGATGGGTGGATAAACAGAACTGCTGTGCTGGAAGTCATTCATGTTCTGAATTGGGGATGGTGCAAATGTGTCCTATTCTGGCACGGAGGAAGATGAAAGTACTTCTTTCCTGAATCTTGTGTCTAGAAAATGGTTTCTGAGATCCATACTGCACACTTGGATTGTAGTACACTGACTTTACACAATACCGGCGCATGCAGAACCCTTCCTCTGCCCTACCGCTGCTTCTCAGGCATATTTGATTTGCAGAGATGTAGTTCTCTGTCACTCCTCATCTAAGATGGCCTGTTCACAGTATCACAGCTCATGCTGGAGTAAGTAATCAGGCCAAGACCAAGCTTGTTCAGCGCAAAAGATTAAAGATAATGGAGAAGAGAATGGTGCCGAAAACATCAGTTTTAACTGTAGGAGGTAGGAACATGCTTGTGATCTCTGCTCAGCAAGACACTTTCCTGCTTAGATATATTGAGCAGTCTAAGAAAGATTTCTAATTACAGGATTGAAAGTAGCTTAATGTCTGTCCATGAATCATCTGTACTCTCAAATAACTCAAGTCTTTTTCAAATAAAGAGTTGATACTAGTCTGGAAATAGTACGTCTTTCCTTATAGGCTTAATGTATATATCTTTTTAGTCTTGTGTTTGTTTGGAGTTGGTGTTATGACTTGGTATTACTCAATCTAATTTCTACATAAAGTTAATGAAGATATTTAAATGAGAGCCTAGAGGATTAGCTCATGCAGAAGGATTTAAGAAGGAAGTTCATGATAAAGTGTGTAACTCAGCCTCTGACACTGAAATGGCGATGACCCTGTTGATCCTGTATTCATGAAGAATTATAGTAGCTTACTCTTGGATGGATAATTGAATTTTAAAAATGGGGCTACAGTGGTTCTTTAGAGTGCTGGGGACACAATGGATTGCCATTTCACAGAGAGATTAGTGAAGTCACTAATCCAAGCTGTAACTAAAATGTTAAAACCCAACTGAAGCTTTGTAGCAAATCTGTGGCTGTGAAGTTTCTTACCTCCTCCATGTCTGTTATTCTGGGACCAAGCAATAGAGGATGCTGGGATAACAATCTTTTTTGTGGCCCCTTAGGCCAGCTTCCTGTAGTCCTCTCAACATGCAGGAATTTACAGCATATCCATAGTTGTGTCTTTGAGGTTGATTGCTGAGGTTTGGACAGATTTATCATTAGAAATAAAGAGATGTAAATTCCACCCCGTCGATATGTGGTTGCATTTATTTGACTGATGCTGTAATTACATGGTTTTACGGACAAATGACTTTAAGAAGTGACAAGGAGGTGGCTAGTTAAAGCTGAATTATATCACAAGCTTAGTGGTATGTTATGAGCTCCTCTGTGAAACTAAGCCGCAGGTTAAGATGTGAAAAGTGGCCTTGACAGCAATTGGGTTCTTGTAGCAATCGTAACTGTTGAAGGGTTTGCCTTTGAAAAACCTTTGTTCAGGCATCTAGCTTGGAATTGGAGAGTCTACACTTGGCACACATTTATGACAAGAAATAGTCAAAACTGAAGGGAATTAAGAAAGGTTAATTTTAAAGAGAAAGTGTGGAGCTTGAGGTTAAAGAAGGCTCAAGAAAATAGGTAAAAGAGGGGCAGAAACTGTCAAAGAAGCCAAGAATGACCAGTGCTTTTAAGAGGCACTAGATTTTAAGTCTAGATCTCTTAAAACTGAATGATAGAATCATAGAATCAACCAGGGTGGAAAAGACCTATAAGATTATCAAGTCCAAGAAAAGACCTATAAGATCATAAAGTCCAACCATTACCCCAGGACTGCCAAGACCAACACTAAACCATGTCACTGAGGGCCTGAAATATAATGAACAGCAATGCATGCAGGTTTTAAATTCTTGTCTAAGTTTTTTTGGTGCTATGTGTACTACTGATTAAATGGATTCAACTCCAGCCAGGCTTGAAATGATGAGTCCAGTGGAATCCTGTTTTATTATCTGTGGTAAGCTGGTTCACAGCATATATCTCTTCCCTGTCCCTAGAGAGCTGTCTGTTGAAGTACACACATTCTTTCTTCCAAGAATGCTCTGAAATATGTGTTTTTTTTCCAGCATGGGCACCTTTCACAGTGTTGGTTTGATTTCTTGCTAAGAGGAGTCTCACTGGTAAATCAGATTGGAGAAGATCATGATGTAGAGAAACATAGTGGTAGAAAACAGATCTGCAGGAAGATGAAAGGCTTAAGGAGCACTGCTGTTTACTGTACTGATAACCAAACAGTTTTTAATTCCCAGATTTAAATAGGATAAGTATGTTACAGCCACACCTGCATCAGAAGATTATTTTCTTTATAGCATGTGAACTAGAAACACAGTTCTGTAGGGCTGAAAACTGAAGTACTCTCCTTATCAACAACTTACATTTCACTATTGCATATTTATACTTTGACCCAATTTACTGTCTTATCTGAACAGCTGAAGGGCTAGTGTCAGGCAAAAGCAGGGTTTAATCTGAAACTATGGTTTAAGATAGATTTCACTTTTATGAACTGATCACCACACGATCAGTTTGGTCACTGATGTACTCTGGTGCAATAAAAAGGCAACTTGCACTGCGCTGTGGATGAGTTCAGGCTGGATGTGGGGAGGAAATTCTTTATGGTGAGGGTGGTGAAACACTGGCACAGGTTGCCCACAGAGGTGGTGGATGTGCCATCCCTGGAGACATTCAAGGCCAGGCTGGATGTGATTCTGAGCAACCTGGTCTAGTGGAAGATGTCCCTGCTCATTCCAGGGAGTTGGACTGGATGAGCTTTGAAGGTCCCTTCCAACCCAAACCACTCTATGAGGGAGATGCTGCTACCCATGGTGCTTTCAGTTGTTTGTACAGTTTATACAGTGTGATCAGTTGTACACCTGAGGTCTACCCCTCAATACTACTGAGTGGACAGATGGCTTAAAAGGGAATTGCAAATACCTGGAATGTATTAGAGTTTGTCCGTGTTGAAATCTGTGAAATCATTTCATAATGTGACCTACCACTACATCATCTTAATTTTTTATCATCAGCTCGAGGCTTTGTAGCTCTTTGAGCCACCTAGAGCAGGGACCAAGATTTAATCCATGTGTCTTTCTCTCCTGGTTCTCTGAGCTATATTCTTCTGTTTTAATTAAATACTTCATTTATAACATTGAAAAATAACAGTATCAAAAGAAAGTAGGTTCCCTGGAGGTTGTTGCTGCTGCTGCCAAAGCCATCATTGGGAGAGCAGTGCCAGGATGATGTATGGAGCTAATAGATCAGCATGATGAGGTGGAGCTGGAAAAGCAAGGACTGGGTTTTTACTACATTCTAAGTTAATTTCTTTGTGAAGACCTGGCCAGTGTGGTCAGATTTATACAGGGCACTTGGGAAGACAAAATATTTCAAGTGATTGGGTTAGTATGAGAGACTCATGTGTGAATTCTTCCACAGCTCTTGAGATGGCTTTAGGATCCTTTCGCTCCATTCTCAGCAGTGGTAAAGGAACTCAGTTTTCTGGCCTGACATCATTGCACATCATTTGAAGCTCATAATAATTTAACTTACAAGAATGGTACATATAAACTCCTAAGTGCTTATGAAAATTTGATGATAATTTTCACTGAAAGGCAACAGGATTTAGAATTTCAGATGGCAAAGTGACTTATGAAAATTGTATGTTACTACTTGACGTATTCAGGAAGAGATGTCTTATTTGTCAACCTGGTTTCACACTAAGAAGATCAGAAGGGTTTTTTTCTCAGAGGACTAGTCATACCAGCCCTCATCTGTTGCCAGGTTTCACGCATGAGGATGAAATGTGAACATTCAGTCAAATGTGGGTTTTATAGACAGTGAAGTCTTATTTTAGTGCAAGTAACAAAAGCCCACTTTGGCCATGTGTTTTCTCACATCACAGGTGTTATTCATACCAGCGGGTCTGTCAAGCATCAGAAACCTCCCAGGAATCACAACGCTCCTTTATCATTACTGTTGTAATAAAATGTAAACCATGATGTTCATTGTGGCTTGAAGGACCAGCTACAGACCACTTCTTATTCTCACTTCTTATCATGCAGGCCCAATCTTAATTGTTTTGGCTGAGATTTTGTGGCTGTTTGTGTGAGAAGAGCTTGCTTTGTGTCTTCATGCACCAGAGTGTGCCAAATGAAACACTCAGATTGCAGGAGGAGAGTGCACACACATGGAGAAGGCTCTCTGAGCAAATGTTATGATGCTGATTCTATGGTATTGTGCTACCCCATTGGAAGGAGGCTTCCAATAAGCAAATAATATAAAATACTCCTCTTGTTTTTGTATTGGGGTTAATCAGTAAGGGGCTTTTCAACTTGAGGATGCCCTTTTCGTGAGCTTTTAATGAACCCAAATCCTCGAGCCTTAAGAAAGCTCACTGCAGCCAATAACAACTTTGGAGCATGAACAGGTCTATGCAGGAGGTAAGATTAAGCTAATAAAACAAAGGTCCTGTTACTGTAAAAACTTGTTATGGTTGATTTTTGAAGGCACTTTCTGTTATGGCATCAGGGAAGCATTCCTTGTGAAAGGAAGGATCATAACTGAACCAATGCAGAGAACACACAGAGGCAAGGAGAAACTGCAGTGGCATTTGCTGAAAGTAGCAGCAATCCTTTTAGACAGTATACAAGATGGGCCCTTCTTTCCTATCTTATCTAACTGGTGTATTTCACTTGGGTTTTTTTCTGTTGAAGTTGAGCTGTTGCTCAAGATAAGCCTGAAATAACCAGTTAATCTGAAGCAGATGAAGTATTTCTAAAGCAAATGCATATACTGTGTTTCCTATTCTTGGTGAAATACATGGACAATCTGAAACCACAGTGCTTTGTCCTGTCAAGTTGAGATGGGTTGAATGAAAGAGAGAGAGCTGTCTGTTGAAGTACCAGGGCTTTCATGATACCTCTGCTAATCACATTCATGCCTAGAACAGGTTAAAAGCTGAAGGCCTATAACGAAATGATTACTATATATTATTTTAAAATATCATAAATAACACATTTTCCTTATATTTGCCACCTGATCTGACTACTTAGTTAAGGCCAAGTGTCAATCTTTCATTTGTTAGGAACAGTTTTCTATGTGAAAGCTGAGAGCTGGTGCATAACCTAAACCCCATGTTAAAGTTCACTGCTAAAAGCATTATTCCTCTGACAATTTACAGCATGTGATCACTTCACAAAGCAGTGGGTCTATTTGCAGTGTGTTATTTTGTATTACGTGCTGCCAGCCATCTGTGAAGCGCACTGCAGCTTCTTATCACCTCCTTATGGGCATTAAAAAGACTGATGGACTGGATTCTCCTTCACAGAAAAGTCCCTTTATGTCACTAAGAGTAGTTTAAAGGGACTCTGAACTGCAAGTAATAAAATCTGTTCCTAACTTATTGTGCATCTGTGCTCCTGTGTTGTGTAAGGGACCCCAGCATAGTGAAGATGAGGTCATTTGGAATCTGGTCATGTTCAGCTGCTAGGTGGACAATGGTTCTCTAAAGAATAGTAACTCCTTGGTCTTTCCATTACTATGAATGCCAGTCAGTAAGTTAATAACCTCTGTGCAATGCTTCGTGCCTGTCTTGCAGATGGGGAACCAGAACACAGAAGGAACAGGCGATTTACCTGCAGTGCAGAGCACAACTTGGGTCCTGTCACCAGAACCAGGTGGGAAGATTTAACACCACTCAGGACTAAGGTGCGTGGGCAGAAAGCAGGGTTTTTGGGGACAGAAAGCAGATGTTTTTTTTCTGTCCAGAATTCCCTTCAGAAGGAGGTAAATCCCACCTGAACATAGAGCTCTGGAAGGCCACGGGACAGTCCCTTTGCCTGCCTCTTGCTGGATGCCTGGCACTGCAGCCTCTGATGTCTGTATGGGTAGCTGGAAATGGGCTCCCAGAGCCTGACCTCCAGAGCAGCTGGGAGTATAGAGGCTGTCAGGGCTAATGCTGGAACACCAGGCTTTTGAAGGAAGATTGCCTGTCAGCTGCGGCAAAACAAGTCCATTTCTGCAAAGGGTTCATTACTTTGCTGAAATCCGATGAAACAACATGTTTCTCACATTGTCCTATTGGAGCTGCTCTCATCATTGCCTGGGCTTCATCACCCAAGGGTGTTTTTTCTCTGTGTGTCTTTGTCTCTTGCTTTTGGCTTCTATATGCACTAAAGGGAGATGTTTCAGCATGTAACTGTTTTGTTCTGTCAGTTGCTTCTTTATCTCTTTTATTAGGTTGTTTTCTGCATTGCCGGATTTTAGCACTCATTGATCATTGCTCAATCATATCCCTCAGCTGCAGGAAACTAAATCCACACTATACTGAGACAGAAGGTTGTAAATGAAGTGTACTGGCATAGCATTGACTTGTCTGGAAATTGCCACATGCCTTGGTGACTAGGACTCTTGGGGAATGACAGCAGTATAAGTGGTGTAAACCCATTTATAGTTAAACATGCACAGTATGGAGTCTTCTCTGTGATGCTGCTGATCGATCATAGCTCTGCAGTGTTTCACACAGTCAGGAGGCTTGGGAATATTACTGTGGCCATTTCTATTATGTTCTTCATAGAATCATATCATGGTTTGAGTTGGAAGGGACCTTAAAGCTCCAACCCCCTGCCACAGGCAGAGACACCTTCCACTAGACCAGGGTGCTTCAAGCCCTGTCCAACCTGGTCTTGGACGCTGCCAGGGATGGGGCAGCCACAGCTTCTCTGGGCACCCTGTGCCAGCGCCTCACCACCCTCACAGGGAAGAACTTCATCCTAATATCTAACCTGAACTTCCCCTGTTTCAGTTTAAATTCATTGCCCTTTGTCCCATCAGTCCCTACCTATGTGCCACATTTCTGGTCTGCCCTGCCTGTGCTGTGACTGACCTGTGTCACAGCTCTGCTGTCCAGAGTAAGGCACTGGGGGTGTCAGCATGGAGAAGGGCAGAGGATGGGGCAAACCAGTGGAGTGCACAGAATGAAGCCCTGCCACACCTCAGTTTTGTGCTTTGAATTGCATTAGTGATGCAAGCTCAAGCTGCCTATTCACACCACCCCTCTGTCCTCAGAAGTTCTAACTGAATGCCAGGGCTAGAGAGCTAAGGCTCATCTGGTATTTTTCCTTGTTGCGCTTGGAATGCTCTAATTAATACGTCTGTTGTCTCTTTATACTCAAAGCCAAAGAGAGGGAGAAAAATAGCTCTGTGGAAACGTTCCTTTTTGTGAAGTAATAACGTTCTTCTGCAGCGTTGCCCATGGTGAGCTCTAAGAGTAACATAGAAGAGAACTTTTCACACCACTCATTTGGGGATACCTGGATCTCAGCAGCAGTTCAAGAGGCAAATCAAATGTTTGCAATGAGTGGGAAAGGAATAGAGAGCAAAACTGAAAATGTCTCTATGCCACTGTATAGGTCTATGATTCACCCACACTTTGATTACACTGTGCTGTTCCCCTCATTTCTAAAGGATATATAAAAGCTGGAAAAGGTTCAGAGAAGGGCAGCAAGTATGAAAGTCTTGCCATAGATATGGAATAGTTTCTGTGACAGGGGTGACTCAGAAGACTGTGTCTTTTCAGCCTGGAAGAGAGAAGTGGGTACCCAGCGTCTGTACCTCTGGGGCATGTGAGTAAGCTGCCTGTTCTCTGCTGGCAATACATGAAGCCAGAATCTGCCAGCTCTGGATCTAGTAGGTAATTTGACTAATTTCTTTCTTGTCTGCATCTAAAGTGCTAGAGTCCAGCTTTGGTGCTGTAGGAGTTGGAGTACAGTTCATGTTTTTGCAGGACTCCTGTAGAAGTGCATGACCTCCTACTGTTATAACTTGTTCCTTGGTTGCTCAGACAGGGAGGTTATGAATATGAATTGTATGACTGGCTAGCAGCAGCATGACCATTTCCCTTCTTCCCCTGCCAGTTCTTTCTCCTTTTTGTTTTAAATGGTGCTGATCAGTCCCCTCAAGCAGCTACACCTGTGTGTGGCTAGCGTGAATAAAATGGAACATCAGTGAGGTGGAACATAAGGTCAGCATTGACACAGGTATTTTTCTGCATCTTACAGATATTATTGCCTCTGGTTCACAAGGGAGATTAGTTGATGTTGTAATCAGCAGTGAGCTCCTCATTGTGTTCTATTACCAGTCCTTCCCAGCAAAGTTTTCCTTGCTTATTTCTCTTTTTATTATTATCATCTGTATTCTTCAGGTTGTGCCTTGGGGTGTTTGAATCTCCAAAGGTTCATGACTGCTTTTGCAGTGTGACCTGCCTCTCTGAAGGGCTGAGATTTAGCAGCTGCTCTCGAGTTCAGTGGGAAGTTTTGTTGCCCACTGTTTCTGAAATGTTATTTTACAGAAGCTGTGATGCCTTCTGCCAGTGCAGCGTGCTCTGTTTATGAAACAGCATCTTTCCCACAGGGAATATATGTAGCAGTTATCCACAAACCTGCATCTGATGCTGTAGCAAACACCATGCATCAATTCAGTGTTTTGGTCTCACATCTATTCAGGCACATGTTACAAGCCTGAGAAATGTGTCTTGATTTTCCCTCAGTTTGAGGTACCTCTTCATTCTGGAGAAGAACAGGGCAGATGGCTCTGTAAAAATAAATGACCTGGGAAAGGATGCAGGTCTCCTTTGTCTGAAAGCATCTGCTTTCTGTGGAGTGCTGCATAGCTTGTAGGGTAAGTCCAGAGCCTTTGGGACAGTTGTAGCAAAGGTAATGTTACTGTCAGGATCCATCACAGGGGTTGATGCTATGCTTGGATCTCTCTCCACCCTGCTGTGCTCAAGTAACCAGAGAAGCATCTCAGAGAGCAGAAAATCCAACAAAACTGAAAGGCAGCTGGCCCTAGTGCTGTCCACTTGCTCTAAGTAACAGCATAGGTTAGGGACACCACATACCTGCCACTGGGCAGAAACAGCAGCCTGCACCATCCTGAGTGTCCCGTATTTTGCCATCTCTCCTCCTGGCTGGAATAAATACCTCTTGCCCTGATTAATAAATATCCACCTGAACAGTTAGGGGGAAAAAATATCTATTTTTCCTTCCACTCCTCCCCCTGCATCCCTGCTGCTTAACAGCTTCCCTGAGCCGCATCCTGTCCTTCCCCTTCCCTGTGTCTGTAACAGCTCTCCCTGGGTAGCTGCAAGCTCCTCTCTCCGCATTAGATGAATAAAACATCCTGGCCTCACGTCACCAAAAACCTGCTGGGCTTTGCTTTTTTTAATCTTCTCTTTATTTATTTATCCACAGTGTGTGTCAGTAATATAATTTAAATGGTATATTAATAACAGATGTTATGAAGGTAAAAATGCATTGGGGTTTTTTTTTTCCTCTCCTTATTGGCTGTCTTCAGAGTGCCACTGGGAAATATTAGGGCATGTATTTTGTTATCGAAGATGACGCTGATGTAGAAGTTTCTGACTCATCTTTCCCTGTTTCTCTGACACTCAAGGAATTTCTAGCCTGCAGCCCGTGTGATACACCTTTGAGAATTATCGTTCCAATGTATTAGATTAAATAAATATGTTATTGTAAACAAGGATATTTTGTTGGTCAATAACTTAACTCGTGGTCGCTATCAGAGTGCATGAGTCTGTGCTTTTAGGCTTTGGAGTTCTGAGCATTATCCTTCAAAAAGGAGACTGTTTTCCTGAAAGAAATAAAAGTATACTTAAGATACAGAAGTGCTTTCCTCCTGTTTCTGCTTGAGCTAATACGAGATTCTTGCATATAGTCTAATGGGAAGAGAATATAGTCTAATAGGATAATATAGTCTAATATAGAATATAGTCTAATGGGAAGAGAATGGATGACTGATGACTGGACAGACTTTTGCAGCCACCTAGTTTTATATTCGTGGAAGACCATGAAGTTTCTGAGGGGAACTACCTCACATTTCTGTTGAAAGCATTTCATCTTGGATGTGATGAATGAATTAGTGGGTTTCTCAGGATGTGCTTGTTCTCATTACCAGAAGGAAACCATATCTTATCATGGGAAAGGTGTCTGACCCAAGAGCCCATAGCTGAAAGCAGAATGATAAGTATGGTAGATAGCTGGGATATGTTTTAGCGAGGGAGTATGGCTAATGTGAGGTGGGATCTTCTCTGGTTCCTGAGTGCTGGAAGTGGACGTGCTGTTAATGGTTTGGGGTAGAGTGTTTGGATTTTTGGCTGGAAAACCGTCTTTTTTTTTGGTGGAATTTTTTCTACTCTCCAAATTTTATCTCCACCTCCACTTCTCTTCACATGTGTTCAAGTCATGACAAAATGCAGAGAATGATCTCCTGACCTCATGGAAATCAATGAAAACATCCTGTTGCCTTCAAGGATACAGATATTTCACATATGCTTATCTATATATTATCCTAGGTCATCACATGCTTTGGTCAACTCTTGCCTGTAGTTTGCTTGTCTCTGGATCTTTTCCCAGTTCTTTGTTATACTCTCCAATTTGATCAGTCCTAAAAGTAGGTTTATTCATTTTATAGCCTGTCCTCTGTCTTTTCAGGGGCTTCTTAGTCCAGCTTTGACCCAGATAGTGTAGGATTTAGGTAGGAAATCCAGTTTCAAAAGCAAGCTCAATTAGTAAAGGTCCAGGTTACCCATATTCCAACCTGTGGGGAAGACAGATCCTACAGAGATGTTTATAGGGCTGGAGAAAATGCAGTGGTGCTGTTTGGGTTTGGGTCTGGCCTCTTGCAGTCTTCCAAAAGGTGCTTTGTGCTGCTTTTGATACCATAAATATGTGTATATACATACGATGGCTCTAGACGAAGATACCCAGATAGTTGTGCCAAAGTTAAGACAAAGGCAACCAGAACACTGCCCTTTTTGCTGGGTGCAAACCTTGCTCTTCATGTATATATGAACTATTTATTAATGTATTAATGTATTAAGGTATTTATTAATGTTAGGCTTTGAAAGCAAATGGACTGGCAATGCTGTTTTATAAGCTGTAGAGGTGTTCAAACTGAGGTCAAGCAAACAAGCCAAGTGCCATTATGTTTTTGTGGAACCAGGTCCGTTTTGATAAGGAGAATGAAATGACTAAGCATGTGCTAAGCTTTATTGCTACTCAGTGCATTATCATTTCAGTTGTGTCAATGTTTCCATTCTAAATGCCTCTTCTCAGGGGATCTCAGCTGTACATCTCATTTGGGGCTGGAAAATTCCATTTAGAGAATGGTATTAATTATTTAAAAAGACACATTTGCTTTTTAGGTCAAGATTTTCAAAGTAGTGATTTGCAATAGTTGTCATGAGACAGTTCAGAGGCCTGATTTTCAGCTGATCACTGGAGATAGGCAACTAATAGGACAATCCTCCCTCTCTGCTCATTCCATTTCCAGATGTACCTGCTCTATTTACGTTATGGAAATATTCATATCTGTGTTCTACTTTTTCTTCCTCTCTTATCTTTTGATGATAACCAGAAGCTCAAAGCGGGTGGCTTGATTTATTTCTCATAAAGAAATAAAAGGCCTAAAGATCAGAATGTGTCCTGGAGTAATATTTGTACCTCCTCACCCATTTACATGCCAGACCAAAAGGACAAGCTGGAACCCAGAAGAAGGGAGGTGAATTGCATAAGCACTTGCTTCTGGCAGCACAGCAGGTAGCTGTGCAGTTGGAAGGTGTTGCTAAATACCAGTATCTGGTGAAACCATTACCGCTGGTTAGGTTACCACACCAGATGTAACTGGAGAACCATTTCACTGGCTGCTGGTGAGCAGGAAACCCCTTGGCAGACTTGGCACTGTGGAATAAACTACAAAGAACCCACTGTAACTGACTTTATGATATGTGTTGCATACTTCTGAACAGCAGAGAAAGGCCGTAACCTCAAACCGTCAGACACAGTGCCTGCAGTGGCTCTTTGTGTGAAGCAGAAGCAGATTAGCAGATGGCATTTTCTGTCCTTAATCTATGAAGCACATTGAAAATAGCGTCAGATCTATGTGCTTTTACAAAGGTAATGTTGTGCCTGGTAAAGAATCAGTCTGTTGCCTAAACTCAATAGCATTTGCTTAAATGAAGATGCTAGAAGAAGCTATTAGCCAATCTTCTTCTGAGCAGGCCCATACACAAGTTCAATATACTAAAATGAGGAAAAGCTCTTCTTCAGGGTATCTATAAAATATGTGCAGCTTGACAGATCACTGTAGGATGTTATTCTGCTGTGAGCCTTGAGACCAGAGCAGTTGCTTGTATAGTCCATACTGTGAACTCAACGCCAAAGCACTGACACACAGCTGTCCCCCATCATTCTGCTTTTTTATGGCTTTAGCAGGCTATTATAAAACTAACAGTGAGATTTTGTCAATTCTGATAATAAAAAGAACACATGTGTTTTCACAGTGTGCTTTTCTCGTCTCCAGTGTGCATTCTGGAAATTTATCTATGGCAGTATCCCTTGAGAACTGTGGTTAGGGAGTGTTCCGAGGCTACTGAAAGTAAAAGATGATGGGTAACGTACGGTGTTTTTCTTGGGCAGTAGCTGAATTAGCTTGCTATCTTAGCCAAATCCAAAGGTTTCCTGTATTTCAAGATAAAAACAGATAGAAAACGTTCATCATGGGCATTACGGTGCATTTTCTTCAGCACTGTACTAGTGAAGTGCAGTATATCACTCTTTGGAAGGGTAAGGAGCAAAAACTGTCTCAGCTTTAGAGCCAAGGGGAAGCTTGAACCAAGGCAACTGAGGTCAACCACATGTGTGAGGGAAGAGGTTTAAAATCTGCTCCAAGGAGACAGGAAACTGTAAGGAATGTCTCTTGTATGCTGGGTCAACATCCCAAGAAGTCCTAATATCAAGTCCATCCCTTTCTTCTCTTCTGGGTACCTATAAGTCTGAGCCATGCAAAATGGTGAAGAACACAGTATGAAATGCTGTTGCATTTTATAATGTTGTTACTATATAGACTATAATTGTTGCTTGAGTTCATTGTCTCCAACAACAAAAACAGTTGAAGCAGAATCCTGAAGCTAACACTATCTAAACTCTTAATGGTTCTTATGAGCCTGCCTCCCTTAAATCTGGAATAGCATTTCTCCTATTTGCTTGCAGTCAATACAGTGTGCTTTCCAGTTATTCCTGAGAATAATTGTCTATATTTAGGAGACAACTCTGTGTTTTAATGCTGCAATAGGAACTGGGTTTGGAATTGGAATGGTGGGTCTTGACATTTCATTTCAAGGACATTCCAATCTCTGTTTTTCCAGATGTAACCCAATGCACTTAGAGCTGGAAAAACTTATTTTTATCTTCAGTGCCAGAGGTTTAGCTCGTCAGTGCAGGTTTCAAATTGCTTTACTCATGCACATGTTCAGCAGGACCTGATGGCTTGATTTTGGTGAGGTGTGTGTTTTATCGTCAGCTACTTCATGATTTTTCTTCTGATGACCAGTTTGGGATTAATCCCATAAGATGATGTAAAGAGGGAATATTTGTATGCTCTAAAGCATATAAAGGTATGAAGATGTCATGGTGGAGTGAGGCCTGTGTCTGCATTCAGAACTGTGAGCATATATTATATGTTTTATTGCTTAGATGAATGTCATATATGTAAGACTGAAACATGGTTCTTGTGGTTTGAAGGTGCATTTGCTTACATGGTGCTATTCATATTGTAACCTACAAGAGCCCAGAGGGAGGAGCATCATGCACTAGAAAGAGGTTGGAAGCATCTCCACGGTGCTGGTAGATGTGTAGCTCCTGACCAAGACTTTTGCCTAAGCAAGGCAGCAGGGGAAGCAGTCACTGGGTCTGTGTAGTGAGCTGGCTGTCCAAGCCGAGATGAAGAACTAAACATGAAGTCTGTTTATTCTCTTCCTCAGAAAATGGATGAAAGTGGAATCAATGCCTGGAGAGTGGAGAGGGCATTGAAAACTTATTATTTTTGTGATCCTGGACAAAACAAGATTGTATGCATATAAGTGGGTTTGTGTGGTTTTGACTTATGAGGTAAAGGGAATAGCTAACTTCCCCAAGCTTGCCACTGATGGTCTTGCAGCTTTGTTATATTAGACAGGCTTTAAGCAGAGAAAAAGGCAACCCTGCGGAAGTGCCTTTAAAGAGCAAGGTGGTCAGAGTACCCCAAGAAAGGCTCAACCGCATACGCAATACCAAATGCTCAAGTACAAGTGAAACTAATCTAGGAGGCAAGTGGGGATGGTGGGGTCCTGGTCTTGGCATTCAACAATAAAACCAGCACAAAGGGTAGGCAGATCCCCACAAACCGTGGGTTTTACTTACCCAGACAATACTGTTTTGTTTCAAATGCCAGGAGAGCTCCCCAGGGAAGGTAGCACAGAGCATCAGCCTATCTTCCAGTGCCACACAGCTCCAGCAGCACTGGTAAACAGTCACTGTGGCTGGTGAGGTGCCACCGAGTATGGTGGCCACCACACAGAATGGCAAACTGGAGAGCTAGCAGTGCTCCACAGAGACCCCCCACAGAGACCTCTGTGGGGAACATTCACAGGGCTCCTGGGGGCAAATCCCTTGGGAAGTTCTAAGGGGATCTTGCATTTGTGAAGTATTGCAAGTCACTGAATCTATTCAGTATCTTGTTTCCCTTCTCTTTAATGAAGGGAAGGATGCATGTTATTTTGGCATGTTCTTGCCACATATTTGTGATAGATATAGTCTGAATCTTAAAAGATGAGCATAAAAGGAAGGGGGATTAGAATTAATTCTGGGTTCTGCTTCTGCTAGTGGCTTTCTAGGTGACCACGAATGAATAATTCCATATGCAATTTCCATAGGCATAGGAGAATTCAGACCCTCATCACTCAGAATGAATGTGGGAATAACACTTTCCTTCCACACTATTTAGCTTAGTCATGCCTCAGGGCAGAGAGGAACCATCTCACAGAACATGTTTGTCAAGGGTACTCTTATGTGTTTTTATAGTGTCCTGGATGTGGTCTGGAGGCTGCAGAATATACAGCAATAAAAATAAACCTTTATTAATAATAAAAAGGGGTTCTGCTGCAACTAAAGCATTCATTAAAAATTAAGCTGGCATTAACAGAGGGGGAGTGCCTGTGTTTTATGTACATGACCCATGTAGACCTCCTCCCTAGACATACATGTTATTTATTCCTAACCTTTCTCCCAAAGGTTTCCCAAAGGTTTGTTTTGCTGCCTTGTGATAAAACCTCAAGGTCATGGGAGGGACGCTTTTAGTTTTGCTCTTACAACAGGGATTGTGAAGTTTTATGTCTTAGTGAGGTGCTGCTACTGGAAAGGCTGATAAACTTTAATTTCTATTTCATATCAGCACATTGGCTGTAACTGTCTAATGCACAACACTATTGACAAGCTTGCGAATGGGTTGAAGAGAGCTGATGTCATGATAGCCACAGAGTTGAGATAGATACAAGCAGAAGACCACTTGCCAAAAATTGCAGTGAACTCTGACGAGTGCAGCAGTCTGATTGTGTTACACACGTTTCCCTGCTTTCAGCACAAAAGGGCCTGATCCTGGGGAAAGCAGGACGAGTGTGATGGAGCTGATGGCTGCATCAGAGGCACCCAGGGAGCTGTTTAAAGGTATAACAGGGGCAGCCAGGGAAAACAGTGATGGAAAGCAAGAGAAAATAAGATTTCAGGCAGGGGAGTGGGGCTGGTTGTGTGCTGGGAGGTGAGCAGCTTGGAATGGGAGGATGGAAGTGAGCTGCTGGTCCTGAACCTTGAGACAGGGATGAGTGACTCCCATGAGCTGCTTTAGCACAGTGCAAGTGCTGGGAGCTGCTCGGGGTGCATTTCCAGAAGAGAAGCTCCAGGAAACTGCAAGTATAGACCCTGTGTCTGTCTAACCACAAACAACTGTTTGGGGGAGGGAGGTGTGCGTCCTTCCCACTTTTTTATATACTTTTTTTTTCCTCTTAATTCAGTAATGTATGGAAAGCAATTGAACTCGCTTGTAAAGAAGCATGGGACTTGGAGATGCAAAACTGAGGTTGTTCAGCTTGGAGCCTGGAGAAGGCTCCAGGAAGAACTTACAGCAGTTTCTAGTGCCTAAATGGGCTACAGGACACCTGGAAAGGAGCTTTGGAGAAAGGCCTGTAGGGACAGGAAAAGGGGGAATGGCTTTAACCTGACAGAGGGGAGATTGAGATGAGCTCTTAGGCAGAAATTCTTCCCTGTGAGGGTGTTGAGGCGCTGGCACAGGGTGCCCAGAGGAGCTGTGGCTGCCCCATCCCTGCAGTGTTCAAGGCCAGGTTGGACACAGGGGCTTGGAGCAACCCGGTCTAGTGGAAGGTGTCCCTGCAGGGGGTTGGAACTGGATGAGCTTTAAGGTCCTTTCCAACCCAAACCAGTGTAGGATACAATTCTGTGTTATGACCTCAGTTTTACAAGCTGTGATAGATGATTTGCTGGGAGAATGTGTGGTGCTCAGTCTTGCTTCTACTGGTAGCAATATCACTTCAGCTTTCTGGACCAGGTTAAACCTCAATATTTGGGATATACTGCACTAATAGTAAGTTCTTTCCCAACAAACTTGAATTCTGTTAGGTTTAAGCTATCCATTTTTAATGGCCAGGAGGCTACCGGAGAAGAATTTTGTAGCTCATTGGTATCATTTGACAAATCACAGTGTTGGGATTTTCAGTTAAGAGGAAAAAAAGATCTCTTATAAAATATAGGTCTTTCAGATGATTCTGGTGCTTAGATAATCTCTTCTCTTGCTGCTCATCAGCACAGCCTTGTGAACATCATTAGTCCTTTGCACTTTTTCCTTTAATTCACTCCTCACTGCATGCATCTTATTGTGCCTTAGAAGCAAACTGAAACATGAATTAATTTGAGCCATTTCACAGAGCTGAAGGAACCCATTTAACTGTCTTATCACTTGGAATTCAGAGGCCAAGCACATAGAGAGTGCTTGCTGCCTTCATGTGAGAGCAGCCTCTGGCCAAATTCTTCACCTGGAGTGAAGCTGAAGACTTGGAGAGTCTTGACTGGCCTCTGCTGTTTAATACCTACATTTCCCACCTAGAAGTGGGGAAGACTTCCTACACATCCCGTATTGTGTATGGATTAGCATCTATGTCTTTGGATTCTATTTGCAGTCCTCTAACACGTTTTATAACTCACATGGATACACTGACTTTAAAAAACAACCCACATACATTATCTTTTAATTTCTTTATTCAGTGCTGAGTATCTTCTTACAAGCATTACTATGGACTAGCAAAGAGTTCCTGCTGTTCCTTACAAGGCCTGTTTCTAATGCTGTCTGCATTATGGGTGAAGTCCTTGCTTCAGTCAGGAAAGCATCCCAGTGCAGATATCAGCCCCTGTGCCAAATGCCAGGTTATAAGCAATTAATGCAGTATGGGAAGCAAAGATGTAATATGATTTTCAAAGGGTAAGCAAGGCAAAAATGACACCCTGTCATCTGGCACCTTAAGCTGGAAAGCAGGCTGGGCCATCAGGAATTAGCACTGTGAAAACCTAGGAATGAGGAGGGGAGACTTGAAAGACATCCAGATAAATCACAGGAAACCAATTATTCTGTCTTCCTCCTGTTCCATACCAGAACAACCTGGTAATGATGTGCATGGTTAATGCTTCACAGGTGGTAACCAACTTTGTTAGGTGGAGTAGGGTAGGGAGGCAGCAGTGTTGCTGCTTGTGCAGCTGGGGCTTGATTTGATTTACTCTGATTTACACGAGTGTAATGGAGCATGAACACAAGGCACCTGATCTCTGGGTTTCCAGTACAAGCCTGAAGAGGTAAGCTGTCTGTGTATGAGAGCTCTGGCCAGGCTGAAGCTGTGCAGTTGGAGGTTGTGTGCTTTACATTTATTTGCAGGAGATTGCAGGAGGTTTGTTAGCAATTGCTATTATTAAGATCTCTGTCTTGGAGACAGGGAACCATGACTGTAACAGTCTCTAGCATTTGGTGGGTGGAGAAAGGCTCTGGCTGCCTGCATTGTGTGAGCTTATGAAGCTTTTTACTGTCATCTATAGGTTAAATCATTAGTGAAAAGAAACTTACTAAAGAACAGATGAAACTGTACAGACAAGTTTCCTGGAATACTTCACTAAACCAGAAGGAAACCAGCCATTTCCACTGTATTTGTTTTCTTTCTTTATGCCTGGGACAGATGTTAACTAAAAGAGGGAAGACTTAGATTAGATATTGGGAAGAAGCTATTCCCTGTGAGGGTGCTGAGGCGCTGACACAGGTTGCGCAGAGAATCTGTGGCTGCCCCATCCCTGGCAGTGCTCAAGGCCAGGCTGGATAGGGCTTGAAGCAACCTGATCTATTGGAAGGTGTCTCTGCCTGTGGCAGGGGGTTGGAACTCGATAAACTTTAAGGTTCCTTCCAACCCAAACCGTTCTATCATATGGTATGTTCTAGGGTGCCAGGCCTGAGCCCCTTGGAGGGGATGGGAAGTGTCCTTCTGCATCTTGCATTGTGCCCTGGGTCTGCTGTGCGTTAGAGGTTGCCCAGGTCTAAAGACATGCTCCAGTTTGCTTGGTGTTTGCCCTTCACTCCTTCTTCAGAGCAGTGAAACCATTTGAGAGGCTTGGAACATGAAAGGTAGGAATCATAGTGCTTGGTTTTTAAGGGATTAGCTTTTCCCCTTGGAATCTCACTAATTCATACTGTAACTGGGTAGAGGATCTAGTCAGAGACAGTGAGAGACCTCTTGAAAACATCGTGTGAAATCTCCAAGATTGGCAGTGTACGTTGTACTGAAGGTTGCAACTGAGAGTAAGAAAAAGATGTTTGCACTGCAGCATGACTCTTTGGAAGTGTACATCTCCAAGAACAGGCTTATGATTGCATGTGTATATTTGTAATTATAGCAATGGGGCATCAGCATGAAATTCCAAAGTGGTCCCATGGTTTTAGGTGTGCTGCAGCTTTGGTTTGACCCTTTGCCTGGTGGTGTGGGCCAAAGAAACAGGATGAGTGCTGCAGTGTGTGTTTGCCATTGCAGAGCAAAGCAATCTTGTTATACTGCTGCAGTCACCCACCACGATGGGAGGAGAAGCCAGCCCATCATCTACTTTTTCAAGTGGTCTGGAATAGATGTATGAGTAGGTTCAATTTCTTTGTAGCTGTCTGCTATTTGAGAAATAACATGTATTAAAATGGTGATAGTTTTTGTGTTGCATCCACCTGACTGGCAGCTGGTCACAGAAGAAATGCAGCAGCTTCTCACAGAGGCAAGGGATGGATAGTCATGACAGTGAGCAGAGCCATATAAGGGTGTTTTGCAATGTATCAGACAGGTGTTGGATTCATTTTGCAGCCTCATGAGAAGTTTTGCCTGAAGCTCTGTGAGTTCAGTGTGTGATGGAGTCGCAGCAGTTTAATTGGAGCTGGATGAAACATGCGTCCTGCAGGGCTGAGGGTGCTGCTTCTGCTGAGATCCAGTTATTACACAAAGCTAAAGCTTGTGTGTATTCTCTGCAATATAGAACTGGGAAGAATTCTGTCAGAGTTTTCCCTTTCCTCTCACCCTTTCAGTATCTGTAAGTCTGTGTGTGCCAGCTGGCTTGATGGGGGCAAGAACATGCTGAGAAAAGAGCTCAGCACAGTTGGTAAGCTTTGCATGTAGAGGTTAATCTAACAGCAGGTGTTGCCTTATGTTGTGGAACATACGCAGAGAGTGAAAGGAGGCTGCCCTTCTCAGAGCCCTATGGAATATAAGGCTTGGAATATAATGGCACCTCTGTCATAATGTCAGTGATCCACTGGTCAAAGGAGGGATTTGCTTGGGTTCAGTCAGACCCCAGCGTGTTCAGGCCAGTGCAGAGACCATATCTCCCCATTGCAGTCTCCTTTCTTGTCCTGTGAACTTTGCTTCTTTCCTGCTGTGTCTCTATGGAAACAAGACTGTAGTGATAGGGCAAGGGGGAATGGGTTCAAACAAACAGGGGAAACTGAGGTTAGATCTAAGGAAGAAGTTCTTCACTGTGAGGGTGATGAGGCCCTGGCACAGGTTGCCCAGAGTACTTCTCACTTTCTCTACCCATGTGCTTGTGTCTGGGTTTGGATGCCACATGGCTTTGGAGGTGCTGTGAATGAGACTGCTTTGCAGAGATGAATTGGGGTTGTCAGGATGCTGGTGATGGTATTCAAGGCCAGATTGGACAGAGCCTTGGGCGACATGGTCTGGTGTGAGGTGTCCCTGCCCATGGCAGGGGTTTGGAACTGGATGATCTTAAGGTCCTTTCCAACTCAAACCATTCTGTGATGGGAAAAGGCATTTGCAGAGGAAGGTGCTTAGATGCAGGCCAAGAAAGGGGCAGCTGAATGCTTGATCTTCCCCATGAAGATTTGGGAAACCCTGTGGTTCTTAGAGGAAAGCTCCTCTTGCCATCCTCACAATGATGAGACTTACTGATTCTGCTGGCACCCATTACATTTGAGAGCATGGGGACTATCTTCATGCTTTGCAATCATGGTCTCTCCTCAGAGGTGAGTGATACCAACCTCTGGCATTTGAAATTAGCATGTTACCATGCAGAGGTTGCATTCTTCAGGTCCCTAACTAGAGAGATGAAGCTTGTAGGAAAGAGAATAGTATTAGCCCAAGGTGAAGCAGGCCTTGTTTTATAGTGCATGCAGGAGATGCTGATGCAGGCTGTTGTGTCTGTAGGCAGCACTGAGCATTCACCTTGCTGCCTGCTCATGGTGTTTCTAAGCCAGATACTTCTTTTTTGAACCTCAGTATTTTCACTATATAAAGCACCAGGGGTCAGGAAGTCAAAACCATTGACTGATCTAAAAGGTGTATGCTATGCATAAAACCATGCAAGCTAACCCAGCGTAGCTACCTTAGCTCTCCATTTGACTGAAGTAGAACATGAAGCTATGAATAGTAGAGCTCATTCAATGCACTGCAAGTAGAAGGGTAGACAGAACACACAGGAAACACCCCTGAGAGCCCTGCATTTTTCTTGATTGAATTTGTAAGGTCAGGCTATTGGCACATCTATGAAAAGAGGGATACATATAAGATAGGTAGTGAAGCTGTCAGCAGTGCATGTTACAAATGAGCTTAAAAAGAGGCATCCAAGCTGTCTTGAGCAAAAGTTCCCAGTGGCTTTGCACAGTATGACTGTCTGTGACTGCATGGCCACATTAACTCCTCCTCTGTGAAGTGCTTTGGATCCCTGTGGTATTCTGTCACCTGCGCATGTTATTGGCCCCTATAAAAAGGAAGATGAGCATTGCAAGACTGCCTTTTCAGTCTCTCAGAGGCTTTAGTGATAAAGATGTGCTAAGCTTGGAAAGAAGGTGGTGTTTCAGCCCTGTGTAAGCCAGTCTGAAACCACAGTGCCCCTGAAAAGGGTGGTCTTGGTCTTTGTGAAACAGCATTATGGGTTCCTAGCATCTCCCTTGGGTTGGAAGGGAAGACTATGTTGGTGGGTACATGGGATACTCCCTGTCAGCTGTTCTGCCTTTCCTGCGATCGTCTATTTGAAGATCTGCTCCGCTCATTTCACTGGGATTTGAATTGAATCCTTAGTGATGCTGACCTACAAGTAACAAAAGTTGTGTTACAGAAGCAGAAACAGAGACCTGAAAGGAAAGGCTCAAAATCTGAATGCTCCTGTTCCTCTTTTCTGCATTAGTATCTGCTAATGAACATTATCCAGCATCTAGAGGTAAAAATTCCCAAAGCCAGAATGGCGTAGAACAACTCTTATCAATGCTCTTCTTGGAGGGAGATAACAAAGTCAGAACGGCCTTTCAAATTCAGCTCGACTTCCACTTAAACAGAAAAACTTTTCCCACAGAAGAGCCTTCAGGGAGTTAGAATCCGCTAAGATAAAATATATACCACATCTCACTTTCCTCAGAAAGTCTTATTATGTTCATTCCCATTAACTCCCTCCTCAGGGTATTTGGTATGTCTGCAGAACATATTATGGCCATTTGCTTCTGAATGTTTTTGCAGGACTGTCACTGAATTTAAGTCAGAAAATGGCTAAAACTATGAACAACATTTCAAAGATGATAACAAGAGTGTCTCAGTAATAAATAAGTCAGCAGATAGAAATGTCTCACTAATTCCCTGTCAGGCCAGGCACAGCCAGAGCTTGAAGAAGGTAAGACATATTTCATTTGATGTATCCTGATATGGTGCTCTCTGAGTGCAGCTCTGCCAACATCTTCACTTTAATTTTGCATTGCAGAACCCTTCTGAAAGTTGTCTCACTGACATTCAGTCATGAATTTGTTTCCAATAGCAGCCCTTTCAGCCTCTGAGGTTTTCCTCCCTTGGAAAACTGACAATGACTCTGCTCTATCTGTCATTTTCCATGTTATTTACCCTGGAATATATGTGTGGCATATCTGTGTATGTTCAGCTTCCTCAGCAAGGTAAGGATTTTAATGAGGTTCATGAGGAAGCAGCGTGGTGATTCTTGTACCAAGTTGTGGAGGGTTAGGTAAAGCCTCTTCATAGTCCCACACAGTCGAAGAGTTAAAAGGTTTCATGCTTACTGGCTCAGGTGGCTTTTATATCTAAATAGGGATCCTTTCATTTCTAAGTTTGTTTCTCTCTCTCTCTTGCAAGGCTGAACATTTTATCCATGAATTTCCTACTGGACAAAGGAATGGTGAGCTCCTGTTTCTCAGGAAAAGGAGCTGCTGGGTTCATTATCATCAGCTCCGTACAAAATAGTTTGCCAGACGTTCCAAGCATGAGGTCAAGTCCCTCCTGGGTCTGTGCTGCTGTCTTCACAGTGGGGAAGAGGAGCTCTTGAAACAATTTCAGTTTTTATTCATTAGAATGTATAAAAACGAGACATGTGATCCATCCAAAGGCAAACAGCAAGGGTATATTGTGACACCCACCAGGAGTACAGGACAAAAGGGCAAAGATGCCAGAGCACACAGCAGCACTGGTCCAGAATGAAGGTCACTTGCCACAGTATTCTCTGCCGTTGGCAGATACATGTAGGATAGATATACAAGACTTTCCACTGACTTTATACTTTCACATCCTTTTTCTTCTCAGTAGATCTCTCTCCCAAGTCAGTGTCTCATCTTCTCGTGGACCCCTCTAAGCTATTTGCAACAACAGTATCCTTTGGCAGGACTTTTCATGTTCATGAAGAACCTTCTCCTTTACTTCACCTTGAGGCTTGCTCCTTCTAGCTTCATTTTATAGCCTTAATATTTGTATTAGAAGTGACAGTGCATAACTGATGCCTGCCTATCTTGCCCATTCTTGATTTACTGACCAATATCATTCATGCACTAAGATGACCTCTTTCTGAACCAAAGGGAAAAGAAGGAAATTGTTCCTTATGTGGAAGCTGTTCCGTAGCTGTGGTCATTGTAGTTGCCTGTTGCTGAATGGTTTTGGTTCTAATACACCCTTTTTTTCCGATGAGGGAACAAGAACCACACTCTGTATTGAAGGTGTGGAAAAGCCACAGATAGATTCATACAGTCACATAGTTAGGTTTTATGTGGTGTTACTGATAATACATATTTTATTTTCTTGTCTTTTATTTGTGCTATTTTGACTTCTGCTGATGTTTTGTGGATCTAACAATCCTAATGCCAAAACGTTGTTCCTGGCTGATAATTGTCAGGTTTGATTCAAGGTCCTTTCCAACCCTAACTATTCTATGATTCTATGATTCAGTTCCTGTGCAAAGTTGTTATTTTTTTTCTCCATGTGCATTTGTCACCTGCACTGTCATTCACCTGCCATTCTACTGCCCAGCCACCAAATCTTGTATGGCCTCTTAGCAGTTCTTCCCAGTCTGCCTGTTCTTACTGTCTTGAATAATATTAGCAGCAAACTTTCTCACCTTTTGCCATTTATTTATGAGCAGATTGAATACCAGCACAGTTCCCTGCGGAAATCAGCTGATGATCCCTCTCCACTGTGAAAAGCTTACCCTTTGCTTTGTCTTTTAACCAGTTCTTTTTCTTTTAAAGGACTTTTACTCCATAGCTGTGCAGCATTTGCACAGATATGATTAAAAGGAGAAAAATCAAAGCAAATCATCACCAGAAGCAAAATTGCTGCAGATCAAAAAACTCCAAGCAGAGCCAAGCTGTGCCCAAACAATAAGTGCACTTGCTTAGCAGTTGTAATCAATGTCCTCCCAACAGAATCATTTCAATTCACACAGCCTGTATATGCTTATCTTAGAATGTGATATGTCATCCAGTGCTCCACATGGGGCATCCACTGGACCACACAATGAAGTGCCAGGCATCTTTAAAGGGGTACAGATACCCCGTTGCAAAGGAGAAAAGCATGTGGGGTTGGTTTTGTGGTTTGGTTTGTTTGATTTCACAAAACCATCTCTGCTTCTGCTCTCTCAGGATCATCCTAAAGGGAAATGCTGAAGTCTGATCCTAAAACTTAAAAAGCAAAGTTGTGTTGCCTCCTTTTTTACATCTCAGAGGGTATTTCCCCATTACCTTCTGTTTCTTCCAGCGGCCAATCCCCTAGATAAATCCTGTCATCTGAACCAATTTCATAGGCACAAGGGGGTCTCCTTAATCCAAGCACTTCAATAGTGCACTTTAGTGCTCCCTACAGAGACCAGCATCAGAGCAGCATGGTGAAGTGAAGCACAGTGGTGGCTGCAGCCTGGAGATGAGGGCTGAGCAGTGACAGGAGGAGCTTTTTATGCTAATGTTGCTGAAGAAAAAGCATGATGCCTATACACAGACCTTGCAAGTAATTGTGGCTACACCATACATTCCTTGGAGTTTGTTAGCTGCCCAAGTACAAGGGGAGATTTGAACCTGAAAAGGTGTGTTTTCAAAGCTTTATGATGATAGAACAAGAATATTCTCTCCTCCTGAAAGTCTTTCCTCCCTGTTGAACTGCTTCCCTACTCAAGTTGGCTTACGTCTAACAGAGCTGTGCCATGTTCTTGCAGGTCTCCTGTTCTGGAGTCAGAGTGGGTAGAGCAGATAGTGGATGTGTACCCTGATTTTGGCCAGGTTAGCAAGATGTGTGGCAGAGCTGGGGTGACAGTCAGGCTGCCTAACTCTTTCCTCACATATTGGCTGTGGACCCCAAGCACTCTCCATTCAGATGAAGCCCTGTGAATCTGCAACCAAATGGGAGAAGGATCCTCTAATGGAAAGCATTGGACAACCTTCATTATAGGCATCAAAATGGACAGCTTGTGTGATAGGCACAAAAGGACTTTATTACCACAGTAGTGTGGTTGTACCAGGTTCTTGATGCAAGGAGCACTTTGCTATTTAGCACATTTACAGGAAAATCTTCTCAGATTTATGACCCCCAAAAGACCAACCAATAATTCTCTGATGACAAGCTTTGTGTTCTTTCAGTCAGTGCATATCTCCAGTGTTTGCTGAGCTGTGTTGCATTTGTAGGTATCTCTGCTTAGAGGATCTGTTGGTTATTTGTTATCTGAATACCTAGTCAGCAAACAGGTAATGAATGAGTCAGTGCTAATGGATCAGATCAGTTTTCCAGAAGAGCAAGCTGATGCATTCAAGAACAAAAAGGATAAAGATGATGTGACAATGATGTGGATGTTCAGGAAGTGCTTGAAATTAATTTGATGCTGTCTGAACACCAACAGATATTTCTAAGAACAAGAAGAGGATGTCGGAAGGATCTTTCCCTGGTGCTGGCTTGAGTTTACTGATTAGAGCCATTACAAATGCCCATCCTCACATCATCATTTAAGCTTGCTGAAAGGACAGACTTGTGTCTTGCTCAGTCCCTCTCTGGATCCTCAGCCTCAGGCTAAAAACATGACCATCATGCAGCACTACTTGCAATCACTATCCAGATGGAGCTACAAATAATAGCTGTGCCAACCCGTGGCCTCTTTCACTTATTTATTTTGTTGGGGGAAGCACTAAAGTCTCAAAAATGTTGACTCTTACAAGAGGATGTACTGGGCATGCCCATCTGAATAAGGGAGCTGTAATTGTGTGCAAGTACTTCCACTGGCTTCAAGCATATTTTTGCAGGTGCCCCATCTGGGGAAAAAAATGGCCTTAAATGAGACCCTAAATCATGCTAAATATTGCAGGGAGCATATAAATGAAGTATTTAAAGATTAGGGGGAAAAAAGTCCGGATTCTGAATTTACAAAACACCATTTCCTCCATCTGCACTCAGAGCTCATCACTTTGTTACAAAACCACTTCATTCCTTCATCGCTAATAGCTCTCTTTGAATACTGAATTGCTTCATTAGGCTCACTTATTCCATGAATGAAACTCTGAGTCAAACAGGCAGTCCTCTATTTTCCCCATTGATTTTCAGTTAAATATATCAGCCTGGTTCTAAGCAATCAATAAAGCAGCGTGGCAAGACTTCTGATCTTTGAAACTGGGTGGAGCAGGCCTGTTTATTGTAACACCTCTTGAAATCTGGTGTTTCATGGAAGCTGTTTGCCACAGGTTTAAGTGTACAGTTACCCTGTTTCATTGGAAGACTTCCTCCTTTCCCCACAAGAGGGAATGGCAGCTCCAAGAGCCTGATTCCAGCTTGGCAGAGTCACCCCTAAGGAGGTGGGTCACACTTGTGTCAGGCAGCTGGATGAGTTCACGAAGGGTCGATTCAATGAATGAGTGTGTCAATCAGTGGAGAAGTTAGAAAGAAAGCTGTCTCATGTTTCGATGCGATAGCACTTCTTGTTAATAGGAGCTAAATAACCACTGTTAGGATGATATTTTCTGCTGTAAATTCATCTGCCTAATTGATCTGTGGAGCAGACTGCATGGTTCTAAATATGGGTATAAGTTGCTTCCTTCTGTCTCACTTGTTTAACAGTTTAAGTAAATGAATACAGCTGTTCTATTGCTCCCTTAATGACTGAGTGGAAAACCAGGGATGATTTTCTCAGCATAGCATCTCCCTGTAAAGTGCAGTGTCTTTTGGGACCTGAAAGTCTGGGTTTGGTAATGAAATAGTTATAGGTTGCTGGTTAAAATCCTGCCAAAGGTGAGCCAGAGGGCTGTCTGATTTACTGCTTACATCTTCAGGGGGAGGTGAGAGGGGCTCAGGTTATGGGGCATCAGGAAGTTGTTGTAAGGAAAACTAAGGCCATCTTCAGTCCAGTATGAGCTGGTAGAGAAGACCAGATGCTTTGCTCTAAGGTATAAGTGAGAGGCTGCAGTCTGCTGCTGCATTGACTGAGTTGCTTTACATCAGGTTACCTGTTGGGCTGCCAGAGACCTCACTGAAAACTCACTGTCCAAATGGCACCTTTGTTGAGAGCCAATGGGAACGGAATCTTCTTTTATGTATTAGGCTGGACTATGTGTAGCCGTATGGGAAATGGGTGGGTAACAATTGCTTGGCATTTGCCCTCTTGGAGTAGCCAGGTACGTAGTTTCAGGCAAAGTGGTGCTTTCTGAGAGTAAAAGACAAAGGCAAAATCCAAATATGACCAGTAATTTCAGTAGTGCATATGCAGAAGGGACACATTCATGAGCTGTCACATTATGATAATCCCCTTGAAATCAGCCCCACACTAATGCAGACAGCCCAGTTTGTTGTGGCCAGCAAGGAGCTGATGCAGGCACTCTGAATCTTCTCTCTTGGCATAAGAAACCAGTTCTGATTTACGGGTGGGCTGGGGTGAGTTAGTGGCTCATAACAAGACAAGGTGTCCTGTTTCAGAGACTACAGCTGCCTGACCTGAGTACCAGTTATCATGCAGTTTCTAAGCTTGGGAAAACAATCGGTGTCCTTAGATCTGATGATGTGCAACCCAACAGGGCCATAGTGCTGCTGTTAGGGGCCTGGTGCAGCTCCTTGAAGTGATGTTCTCTGTTCTCAATGAAAAGCCCTTCCATGAGACCATTTTGCTTTTCCAGACCTGGGACCGATACTTCATGTATGAGTCAACAGCTGTTGAGCTAAACTTGAACCACTCCAGCCTGTGCCAGCAAGCTGGCAGCTAGCATTAACATCCCATAGGCAACAGAAGCAAAACAACAGTGTGCTGGAGGGCCAGTGAAAGGGGGCAGGTCCTGCAGCACAGCACTGAATCAGAGACTACACAAAGTTACCTTGTGCAGAAGTAACACTTCTAGTGAAAGAAAAGAGAGAACACTCTAAACACTCCCAAGTACATATGGCCTCAGTGTGCTGGACATGGGAAATACCACATAATTAAAGTCAAGTGGGTTCTTATGGCTGCCATCCAGCAAAAAACAAACCATGGAGCTGGCTTCACAGCTGACATAAAACAAAGCCAGCGTGGTTATTAAGAGAAGTGTGCATGGGAATCGAGGAATCAAATGCTGTCACTCAAATCCCATCTTTGTGGGTGGCCGTGTGGAAGCCAACCTGCCTTCTTGTGGGCTTTGAGTAATGACCTCCACTTGCTGGTGGTGGGGTAGCAGCACTGGAGTCAATTGAGCTATGCCAATGGGAATCGGTAAGATGGGGATTGGTATATATATATCAATTTATACCTATATATATTTGTATATATACAAAACTTAAATACCTATATATACTGACTGTCAGGCATGAGAAGGGATATCTGTGCCATTTACAAGCATGTAGAATATGATTTGTGTGAGTGTTCAACATGATAACTTCCTCCTGTGTGTCAATGTGTGGTGGGTAGTGCTGATGAAGTGCTGATGAATCAAAGCTGGGAGGTAAAGGCAATATCATTTGAGGAACTGAGGGCATGAGGAAAAGAGGGAAGGAATGGGAGCTACTTTAAGCTTAACCTAAAGGAAAGGAAATACAGAGCAACAAATGAAAAAATGATGGTAAAGAAAGAGATGAGACTCATGATTTTGCCATAATCACTAATCCTGTTCTTGCACCTTCCTGCCATAAAAGTGCCTTGATTCAACATGTCAGGGGTGGAGGCAGAAGGGGATGAGATGGTTTCCTGAGCTTGTACATGAATACTTCTGCATTAACTGGACTTGGTCCATTTTTGTTCTGCTGTTAAAACCAGCCATGGCTTAAAATATCCTGGCACTGAGACTTACTGTGTAGAAACAGGATTTGCTGAAGTGCTCCATTTTCTTGGTGGCACACTGAGTTGTGAGGCAATTACAGTTATTTACACAGTGTGTAAAGAAGCTTCTCCTCAGGGCTGCTCTGAATCCCTTCTCTGCCCAGTCTGTAGCTGTGGCTGGGATTGTCCCAACTGCCCTGCTTTCAGACATTATATTTGTGCCATTTGTAAATACCATTGTAGAAGAACGACCCAGCTCCTTCTGGAAGTCTGCAGAGATGGATTTATTGTCCCCCGCCTGTTTGCTGCACTAGCACTGTAAAATCTTTAGGGCTTATGTTCATATTAGCTCCTCGAATCCAGAATGAACACTTGGATGGTTAGTATCAGTATAAAAAGGTTGCTCCAATGAGTAGCAAAGTCACTGCTGCATAAAGAAATAGGTCTCTTCTGTTTCATGTTGGTCTTTCAGTTGTACTTGCCATTATGGTGTCTGAGCGCCTGTCAGCAGTACATTAAATTGTATAAGAGTAACACATCAGGTGATGAGTGAGCTGGCTCCATCCTCTTCCTTATGCAGATGCAGAGAAGCACTTAGTGTTTGTTATGGAAATACAGCATGTGCATGTTTATCCTTGAGAAGCAGTTTTGGGTTTGTGTTTGGCTGAGAAAGTGGTGACATTTGCAGTTGTGTGGCCCATTTCTTGTGAGCTCCAGTGTGAAAATTGTCCCTGCTTGAATGAAGCTGACAAAAGCCCCAAGCTACTGGCCTAGCTGGCTTCAGCCTTCTGTATATCCCATTACCTCTCCTAGTTTTTAGGACCTGAGCAGGGAGGCAAAACCCACTCCCTCTTATTGTTCCCTGTGGACGTATTTAAGGGGAATGCTATTAAAAAGCATCTCTAGAAAACTTTCTACAACTATACTTCTTCCTGCAAGTTTGGCCACAAGATGGATTGAGCCAACTCAGCTTTCACCGTCCCCAGAGCTGTGCTTGCCAAGGAAGGACCCCACAGGATTTGACTGTTGTGGAGTAGATGCATTACTAGGAGAAAAGAGACAGCTTTAACGGGAGTGAGGCTGTATCTTAACTACTGCTCAGTCACTTGGGAAGTCTGTAAAAGCTTTCTGAGACTACCAGGCTCCTCCCAAAGCACCACTTGATCCAGTGCATTTTCAGATTCAAAGCTGAGCCTGTAAAACTTCCCCCTGTACAAAGACCACCCAACACTAGCAGAGTGTGCGGAGAAATTCCTTTTTAGAGTTTGGTGTAAGGGTCAGATAGCTTTGTGATGGTTCAGGTTATCCACCCAGAGAAAGCATGCTCCTTTAGTAAGCATGGGATACATGAGTCATTTATATTACCCAGACCTCTAGACACAACATAAAATAGATGGCATGAAATAGCATTAAAGATATTAAAGATGGGAGGAAATTAAGTGTTTTCCTGCTTGCATTCTTGAGCTATGGAGTAATGGATTTCTAGTGCAAACTCAGCTACTAATATGCACGTAAGAAGCAAGGGCAGAGTAGAAACCTCAAACCATACTGGAAGATACAGAAAACTCAGTCAAGTAGAAGGCAACACAGAAGTGCTTTCACAATACAAATTTGGTGATGGATTTCCTAGTAGGGAATTAGCTTTTATCTGCTTTTTAAAAAATATTCATAAACTGGCTTTATCTTAAGCTGCTTAGAACATGTGGCCATGCCAGTATGTGGCATATTGCAGTTTTCTCTCTCTGTTTGCCCATAAGGCCCCAAATCTGTATTTTTTGTTTTTCATACTTAAAAATGTATTATTTAAGAAATAAATTCCTGCTCAACTTGTGCATTCTCAGTTCAAGGCTTTTCTCTCATCCATCTCTGCTGTGATCCTGTGGAATGGCTAGAGGGTGCAGAATAATGGATCTCACACCCACATGAACTAGAAAGAAATTGGTTTTATCTCCCTCTTTTGAAAGGTGCAAATTCTGAACATCAAATTCCTTCAAAACTGGGAATAAATGACTTCAAGGAGCCCCTTTCCTCATTAGAGACTACACTTAAATATACTGGCTCCCTGGAATGCTTGGGAACACTTTTGCTTGGAGTTCTTTTGTAGGACTTTTTCCACTTAGTAATTAATACTCATCATTATATAACATTTGTGACTGAAAGCACTGTGCAGAGGGATAAAAATGGGCAGTGTGCCCCATTAAAAGGAGATGAATCTACTGTGTGCTGTTGATGGACCTGCTCCCTGAAGTTCTCTAGTGCAGAGGAAGCTAAAAGTTATATGTCAAATACAATGCTCTCGGTCTGTTGCACTCAGTGACTGCAGCCAGTCTTTTAACTATTAAAGTAATAGAATTTCAGGCTCAGTATTTTTAGCAGCTCCTACTGGTGTCTTTCTTAAGCTTCTGTTTCAGAGGTTTTGTGATCATCAAACAGGATGGAAGGAGTTTCTGTCTAACTAGTGTAGCACAGCTTAATTCTCACGCCTTCATGCACATGAATCTGTTTATGGCCACTGCACCATTTCTAGTCACTAAAGACTGCTCTGGAAGTAAGAAATACCTCCAGTTTGTTGGCCAGAGGAAATTAATCTATTTCATTTGAGCTGGTTTGGGTCTTGTTATATGATTTATCATAGCCAAATATGTTTCTTGCCATTGTGAAATGTATGAAGTCATATCACAGAAATAAATATTTTAAAGTAATGTCTCAAACAGCTGTTACTTTACAGCAACAGGACATGCAAAAGAAATTCAAACTAATAGAAGAGGAAAGTCCAGTTACTCGACTTGCCCTCTGCAGCAAAGAAAGTTTCCTTTCTTTGTCTTGATGAAGGTAAAACCAGTCCATAATCCAGCTTCTTGAAACACTTAGTCGTTTTGTTTTCCTTACTTTACTCCCTGAAGTACACACTTTGTGTATACCTTATGTGCTTTATGTAGCATGTTATGTATGTAAAGGATACCAGGAGTGAACTGAGACTTAGTAATCAATGCCAGCCCTGATTTGCCCATCAGGAAATTAGTTGGGGCAGAGCTGGCGTTGAAACCTGTGGGATGTCTGTACCATCTGAAGTGGAGCACATTTGGTTGCTTGTCTTGAAAAAACCAGGATCCTGCTGCTTGGAAAGGGCAACTGTGTTTTATTCATCCTTTTCTCTTGGGCGTCCCAATATCTTTGTATGGATTGGCAGCAGGAGGGATGTCTGTTTTGGAAACCTCTGGCAGAAATACCTGCCTTCCCTGCAGGTGACTGAGCCCAGCACCAGCATGAGGTCTTGGTTGCTTTGGCTGTCTGTAAATTGAAGCATCACTCGAATTGTGAGCTATAGGCCTCTAGGAGGTTAAGGTGGTGACTCTGGTCTTTCATATTGCCTCTTCTGGCCAAGGGACATAGGTGTGTTAGCAGGGGAGTATGATTCCTGGAGGAGATGCAGTTTGTGTAGTGATTATACAGGAGGAGAAAATATCAGGACAGTACAGAAGTGAGGACAGGCAGAAGATGGCTGTGAGAGAGACCTTTTTCTGATGGAAAAGGGAAAGTTGTTTTGAGTGAAGAAGTTAACTTCAACTTGCAGTCACTGATGGCAAGTGGCCAGTCTTTAGCAACTACTTTCCATTCCTAAACTACTGCAGACCTGTTCTCATGGGATCAGTACCTTCCTCTAATGTATCTAAAGCTGGCAAGGTGGTGTGGATTCAGGACTAAACATGAGATAGAGATCAGGGAATCCCAGATTCATCTGTCTTGCACCCCTACTTGCCTATGTGTGCCTAGGCTCCATCCTGTTCTTGTTTATCCTCAGGTGACCAGATGACCCTCTGCACCTTTTCTGATAGCAACAAGAAAGGAATGAGCCATTTATTGAACAGCAAATGGCAGCTTTGCCTTGTATTTATGGAATAATTTTGCTGAGCTTCAGAGGATAATCAGATGTTGGTTTTTAGTAAGGGAGACCAGTGGCAGGGGTTTCTCCGCACAGGCTATCAGCAGTCACTACCAGGCTGTCACTATGCCATCTCTGACAGCAGCCCCTTTCACTGCTTTGCATGGCATGCGTAATGGATGGCAGTGCCAGGCCTCGTTTCCTGATGTTGTATAGTGCTAAGGAAGAGACTGTCATCTGCTATACTTAACCTTACTCATTTTTAACCCAGCCATTAGTCTTCACAAATGATATTGTTTTCCCCTTTGGCATGAAGCAGGAAAGCCTGTTGAAAACCACAGCATCCGCTGTAAGGATGGCCATATTCATCACTTCAGCCTGGGGCTCAGCTGTGAACACAAGTAGGGCTTCTAAAGCCAAAATACATTTGGCCAAACTTTTGTGTAATGGTTTCCTCAGAACTCCAAGCTGTAGTCAGATGTTTCATTAAAATGACTTCAGAATGCACAAGACAGCTCTTGACTGTGATGTTTGCCTAGGGAGTTTTGTTTCAGTCCTCAGCCTAGATTGTCCTTAATGCCTATTGTACTGCATGGAAGGTAACCAAGAATCTCAAGGGAGAGTCACAGGAAATTCAGACTCATGCTAGTATGTTCCTGTACCTTCTGCCTTGAGCCTTCCAGCAGCCACAGATTGAGCTGGATAATACTGTCATTACTGCATCTCCTCCTCTGCATGCTCACTGCAGCCAACATGAACCACTCACACCAACAACGTGTTGGTGATAGTGGAGTTTCTGCTGTGTGTCCTCAGAAGCAGAGAATGTATCTTGATGATTCTGGTAAGGAAGGGGAAACACTGATGTGATTATTACTGTTAATTCGGTTTAGCTAGAGCCCCCTTTACCAGTATATCCAATTGCCAGTTATGCAAGTAATACCAGTGTGTCTAACAGCCAGTGCTTTGCACACAGGAGGGCACGGAGCATGCTCAGTGGCAAAGCTAGAGCAAGAGTAGCTCTACACATGCTCCCAGCCCAGCTTCTTGTGTGGCAACACAAAGCTGTTCACAAACACTTGCTGCAGCTTTATAAATGTGCTTATTAGGAACCAGCTCCAAGTGAAGCATTTAATGTGAGTTGATTAAATAATGGGATGCTGTTCCCCTCTTATCCCACCACGTGACAGGCTGGCTATTTGCAAGTGACTTGTTCTTTCCCATTAACAAGCAGAGTAATTCAAATTCATTGCTTCGAGAAACAAGAGAAGCCATGGTGCCTTCAGTTATTCATGCCTCTCTTCCATCTGAGCATCACTGCTGTGGCCATGCAGTTGTTGTAAACACAGGACGTGTTTTCTTTCAGGACTGCTTTATCCTTGACAGCTCGTCAATCACCTGGAACAAAAACTCTATGCCACCTTTCATTATTTTTCTAATCATAATGTCTTCTCTAGATCCATAATTGTTCTTCATGGGTTATAAAGCTGGCATAATTCCTTATATTGAAAAACACTGATACTGATTTATGTGGTTCCAGTTATGCAGCATGCATTTAATTTTATGTCCAGTCTGGGGCCAGAAACCTCTCCAAGCTGAGTATGTTATGTGCAACAGGACTTCTGCTTCTTTTCTATTAATCCTACAGAGATAAGTACGTGTGCTTTCAGAAGTGTTGCTGAAGCTTTGTTTTCTCTGGACACTCTGCCTTCCACAATCACTTCATTGCCTTATGGTATGCTAGGGCTAATTTCATGGCTTGTTCTGTGCTTGTGGAATATCTGCTGTTTCCCAGTTGTCTGTAAAACAAGCTGACAAACCAGCCTGATGCTTAGCATGCCCCACAGTTTGCTTCATTGCTTTGGATGGTTTTAGTAGCCTTTGAAACCCATTAATATGCACCTCCCTCATATGAGCACTGCTTGTACTATGTCTGTGTAGCCCATAATCATCATTAAATGCAAACTTCAGATTTGGAGAGATGAAAAGTGCAGCTGCATTGTACATCGTGCTCCGTGGGCTCAGGCTGTGCTCTGGGCATACGCATCCTCCATGGTGCAGAGCTGCAGGACCCAAAGGCAGGGCTCAAGCTTGGCTGCATGGTGTGTGGCTCTCTTCATGCTGCTGCTTCAGGGATGGTATGCTCTGACGTCCTCTCACCTGATGTGATGGTTGAGATGCTGGTGAAAACCCTGCTGGTGTGACTCCTGTTCTTTGCCATTTTGGATAACCCAGTTCCTACCTGCTGCTTGCTCATCCCAAGTTAGTGCTGGCTGTGGCACTGTGGGGTTAAAGGAATTTGTAATGCTTGTCAAGATTTAAAATCCCTGTAAAACAATGGAGAGATGTTGGCTCCTGGCCTTAAATGTTACTTACTGCCTAATACAATCTTTTATGGGCATGAGCATTTGCTGAGTTTTAGTCTCAGTGAGGTATAAGAGGTCTGTTCAATGAGGCTTTGGAAAAGACACTCATGTGCTGCTTCTTTCCTGGCAACTTTCCTTCTTCTCCACAATGTAGCACTTATCTCATACAAGAAACGGATAGCAGAAAGCCCCTCTTCTTTTTGAAACACCATTTCCTTCCCCTTTCAGGTTCTTGAAGCATTCCAGGCTATAAGCCTGGTCCACTGAAGAACATGTTATTGCCTTTGGGCCAAAATCTATTGCATTAAATAGAAGTAAAGCCATCTCTGTGTGATGGAGGCTGGATCAAGCCCTTTGCAGAAGGCCAGCTGAAGGTAGTGAATCCTGCAACAGTGATCTTTGCTTTGTAGATCTGCGTGCACCCTAAATAGCCTAGCCTGTAGGTGTGTTGGAAGCCATGGGCATGAGAGCCCTGGAAATCCTCTTTCTGCCTTTTAAAGTGTGTCTGGGCTGGGAGAGAAAATGCTTCTCTGCTGGCAGAGGCCACTGCTTCATGTTTTGATTTACAGAGCCTGTGATAATCTCTCATTTTATCTTTCCTAGTGAACTTAATGGTGCTTGTGTTATCGCTTGGGCCTTGGTTTAAGGCACACACTAAACTCCATGTCTTATCTGTGTACTCTGGCAGGGGGAAGGTTCATGTGTACATTTTAAGCTGATGTCTCTCTGGCATCACCAGCTGTCTCCCATCTCTTGCATCAGAGTAAGGGAAGAGATGAATTATTTAACTGAAAATGTCTCTGCATCCATTGCTTGCCTGGGATTATCGATGCCACGACCCCTGAGGGAGGGAGAACTGAACAGTAGTGGCTGATAAATGGAAAGTGTTTCTCATTCATTCCCCTGCCACTTTCTCCTTTTTCCATTCTCCACTGATGCATACAGACAGTTTCGTGCAACACTCTGTTACCTTTGTTGACAAGACCGTGTAGAGGCATTTCTTGTGCCATGTACACATTGAGAGGCTGAGGAGCTGAACAGGACACCCATAGAGAGGGTTGCCCCAGAAAAAATACAGCATTATTACAGCTTTATGGATCATAGAATAGTTTGGGTTGGAAAGGACCGTCTAGTTCCAATCCCTGTTCCACAGAGCAACCACACATCTTGGTGTCATGGACAAACTTGAGTAGTATGGACACCTTATAATGGGGTAATCCTAGTTAATGTAAGGATTTCTGCAATCATAAGTCATTTATGTATTAGTCTGACAGCAAATAGGGAAATGTATATATAGTAAGCTAAAAATTACACATCAGAAGCCATGGAGGTGTCAGAGGAAAAAAGGTTATATATATATATATTATACACATTACATGAGGTTTTGTCATACAGCTTTGCAAAGGCTATAATGCAGTTCATAGCTGTAGCTCCAAACTCCAGAAACATGACGATCCTGGCAAAAGATTTCTGCTCACAGTTAAGTGTTCATCTCTAGTAATGAAGCTGATCTGAGGTTACAAACTGCAGGATTCCTCATCTGAAATTCCAAGGAGGGAGGGATAAGGCGTTCTGCTTGCGGTGCTCTCTTAGCCAAGCAAAAGAGTCAAAATAACACCAGCTTTTGAATTGCTTTTGTTCATATTCTCCTTAGTTTTAGTAACATTTCTTTCTAGGCTTGGAAGGCTTTTAATTTGGGATGCTGGCAGATATCCTTAGGAAATTTCAGTGGTATCTAAAGTATGCTGGAGTCTCTTATTCCTTTTATTTATGAGAGTGAGGGATGCTGTCAAGGATGGAAATATTTTCAAGTAGTCCAAGTCTGAGATGAAAAAGTTCTGGTTCCTTTGCTCAGACTTTTTCTGGGCCAAACCCCTTTAAGCTGACAAAGTGGATCCTGTACAAAGAGGTTCATATTTTACCTAGCAATTCATCACTTCTCCCAGTACCACACAGCACCCAGAAATCCAAATTTTCCTTAAAAAATGAAAAGTTGGAATGAAGAAAATGGCCTCATGTGGGAATTTCATTATGGTGTGAATGAAATTCGACCATAGTGGTGCTGATTCCAGAGGGCTCCTGGTTTTCAGATGTCTTCTCCTGGGTCTCTGTCTCCTGGCTTCACAGGAGGTCCAAATCCTGTGCTTCCAACCACCAAACTGCATGTGTGTAAGAAATGAAGAGTGGCTTATGGCCAAGCAAAGGAGTGATTTTATCTATGGATTTCTTCATCTTATTGACTATGCTTACAAGAATTACAGTGCTCCCTATGCACCCTGTTGGCTGCAAATGCCAATGTGAACATCAGAAGCTCCTTGTACTTTGCAGCCCATGCCCTAAAAGCCTCTAAGAAGCCTACGAGAGCAATGCTCGTGTTTTTCTCCCCTCCAAAAGCCCAGGGCTCACCTCCAGAGGGCACTGCAAACTTGCTGTGCTAGTGGCCACCAGCATGTGCTGTGCAATAGCGTTCGATGGGCATCTTGACTGCGATTAGGGGACACCGGCATATTTCAGTGATATTTGACTGTCACTTTGATTGCAAAGCATCGAAGTGTTTTTAGCTATAGCTTACATGCACCTTGAACTAAAAACATCCCCCTGCCTTTTGTTAGCAAGAGATTACTGAGCTTATGGAGTGAATGTGAAAAACACGAGCAGCAGAGGAACAGATCTAAATCAATCATGAAATTAAAGATCACTTGATATAAATCTTGGGTCTTCTTGCTTCTCTGCTAATTTTCAGCTGAGCAGATGCTGCACAAGCAAATATTCATACAGTAAAAATATGTGAACCCAGAGTTCTAAGGAAAGACATGATAGTGCTTACAAACAAGCACAAACTGATAGTTTCTTTCTTGACGTTACTGAGAGACACTCCTTGCCTTCCCTAAGTAGTGTCCCGAGCAGACGGAAGCACACAGAGAGGGGAATCAAGGCATAGAGGAGGAATCATGGCACAGAGAGGAAGAAGAGAAATCTGAGTGCTGTGGAAGGTGGATATGATTATAGTGTTAGAAAAGTGCTGTTCTAAGTATTGCTCACAAGGTTGTGTTGGAAGCCTGAGGCAGAGATGCTGATCTTACAGCATCACGGGTTTCGGGAGTGTGTCTGGGTTCTTTTGGCCTACCCATGTTAAAACAGCTGCAGAAGATAACACCAGCCTGGGGGACCACAATAACCACGAGGCACAAAGTTGCCTGTTGCTCCATTGCTGGCCTCTTCCATGCACTTCCATGTCTTCTCTGGCTTCATCACCCCATTGAGTGTTGTTCTCCTCTGCTTGAGTGAGATGAGCTGGGAGGGTTACCAGTCTAGCACTGAATGACTGGCTCTTTACTGGAATTGCCCCATTCAGCTGGTCTGGAGTGGGAACGAACAGTTTGCTGCAGGCTATCTTGGTGCAGGGGGAACAACAAGCAGTGTTGAGTGAGGCTCCCAGCTTGGGCAGAGAGCTCCTCTTGCCACGGCTCCAAAGCAAAACCAGCCTTGGGCAGAACAGCTAAAGCAGCAGGCAGAAGAGTGCATTGCAGCCAGACAGGGCAAGTGGTGGGGGAGAAGCAAAGAGGTATCAGATGGTGTGGTCACTGGGATGGTCATGCACAGCTTTCCATGAACTGGAATGCAAGTCATGTGAAAAATGAATGCTCCAGTAGCTGGTTTTGGTCTAATGGTTAAACAAAGGTACTGAAATGTGTCTTTAATTCATCAGATGTTCCAAACTGTTCATTCTGAAAGTCAAAGTATTTTGTTTCAGCTTGATTTGACCACATCCACTGGATCATTCACAGTGCCTTAGGCTTCCCATCTGGATTCACCTCCATGGTACACAGCACCAGTTCAGCTAGGGAGGATATATCACAACATCTCCTCGGATTAAATCCAAGCAGAGATTGCAGAGAAAGGAAGGTGTAGGGGAAAAATAAAGGAAGAATGTGAGATACCATTTCTCTAAGACTGTGGTAGCTGAGGCAGACAGAGATTAATGAATAATTGACCTAAAAAGAAGTTGTTTTCAAACGGGTCAGCTGAAGTGTTTGAACTGGGTCAACAAATCCTGGATCCAAATCTTTCATTTTGATTTTCTGACTAAAATAAAACAGAAATGACTGCATTTTCCTTCAGAAGGTGTTGGCAGAGAATTCCCAACCAGCTCTACTGGTAGCATGGAAGAGAAGTTTATTTTTCTAGGCTGGCAGCAAATTTCCATACCCAACTCCTGGTCTTCTAGGTAAGACCCCACTCTTGCCTTTATAGTTAATTTGGCTTCCTTGGTGAAACTAATGGCTTGGGATCTGAAGATGGTTTAGCAACTCAGAGTACTCTCTCTGTCATCTGGACTCCATCTTTTGGGGTTTTTTTTAGCTGAAAATACCCATTTCCCCCCACATCTGCACCAGCCCTGCTTTCTTCATTCTTGGTCCAGTTTTGCTGCCTCTTGCCTCGAGGCTGTCATTTGAATTAGGGGCCCCATCTGTTGTTCTCTTGAGCAGCACGGAAATAGAAAACCCTACGGGCGAATGGAGCATTGCTTTGCAAGACCAGACTGAGCTCTGCATCCAATTTAATGCTCAGTTTAAGTTCAGTTGAACATGCACCTTAGATCTTTGTTTTTCAGGGGCAATGTGCCAAGTAAATGGAAATCTGGGTTTGACAATTTTCCATGTCCTTAAAGACAAAACACACTACTAATATAAGCAAGCTATGGGGATGAGTGGGTTGCTGAGTGGCAGGGATGGCTCTGAGCATGTAGTTGCCCATGCTTGTCAGTGCATCTTTTTCTGCTGGTGTTTGACATCTTCCAGTCTCATTTGCAAAGCTGGAACCCTGAGCACTCTGTGTTTGTGGGCAGAACTGTGTCCAGCCAGGCACTGAGCTCTCCTGTCTTACTAAACCATCTGCAAGCATTTGTGGCCTCTGGCCAATTTCAAAGCTTCTCTGAATAAATGTATGTGTATGAACTTCTGTGTAAACAGGTCCTGGGCACAGTAAATAGGAATGGCATAGCTTAGTGCTTCTTTGATGGCATGTTCTATGAAGACGTCTCACTTGTAAAGCAGTAACACATTTATTAGCTAAAACATGTAACTTAGGGGCTGGGCAGGAGAAATTCCTTAACATTCAAAATTGATATGAATTGTATAGCCTCTTCCTGGTCAGTAACAGCAGAAGAGAGTCTTCATGGGGGGTCTTGTCCTGTCATTTTTACACTTCACCCCCGTGGAATGCTGACACTGTTAATGTGCAGTTGAGTCCATGGTTAAAGGGATGTGGGCTTGGAAAGACAGCAGGCCAGCCTGGAATACTGAAGGACTCATGCTTGAGAAGAAGTATCTTTATCTTCCATTGTGTTTCTCCAGTCTTGTCTCCAATGTCTTCCACATCTTCCACATACCAAAACCTGCAAGAAGATCCCTTACCCTACAGTGCAGCAACATCATCACCTGATAGTACAATAACTGTTGACAAAAGGTGGGTCTAGGTAGTAAACTCTGAGTGTATTTCTTGACCTAAGGCCTCCACAGACACAGGCATCCAGACCCTGGGCTTTGGTACATGCCATTGAAAGAGACGAGAGCTAGCTGCAAACATGGGGTCAGGAACCTGACTCTGAATTTCAATGAGTTACAGGGGTTGTCCAAGCAAACAGTGGTTACTGTCTGTACTGCTGAATTCCAATCGAGTCTTTCCTTAGGGGAAGAGAAAGCAACAGACAGCTTGTCACTCACTGTGCTGCTTTTGAATTGGAATAAAACTTTCCAATCTTTAAAAGTAAAGCTGTAGACAGCAGTTACATTTTATGGAGGCTTCTCACCCTCTAAATGTTTACAAGGAAGCAAAGGGCAGAGATTTTATCACTGGAATCTAAATCAGGTTAATTTTCTGGATGTAAACCTGAATGTAAATTTTACATGCAAAGGGCCCAAAGTCTACAGATGTGAATCTTCTGTTACCCCTGACTACTACCAAGGTGGGGCAGACTGCACCAGTGGTATGAAAAAGGTGAAATGAACTCATGCTGCTATTTTCATTACCGTTCATTGTGAACACTGGTATCTCTGCCAGAAACAGGATGTGTGAACAGTAACAATGGCCATTTCTGATGTTCTCCTTCTTGGGTTCCCATCTGTCTTCACTGATCTGTAAACAGTCAAGAAGGTGAGGAAAACCTGGTCACCTCCATCCTGTTTCACCTCCAGTGTGGAATGCTGACCTCAGTGTTTCCAAGCTTGTATGCTGATTGCAGCAGGGGAGGGATGACAGAGGAGAATGTGCATGTTTGGCATCCTTGATGTACAGGTGCAGCCATGTAAACTTAAGTCATGTTTGCCAGCATCTGATTTCACTTTTCCCTGTAGCTCAGAGCTAGCTGGATCTCTGGTTTTATGACCCAGAAAATAAGTTTGGAGGCATGTGGAGCAAGGAAAGGAGAGCCAGGTCTCATTCTTTGGGTATAAAAAGTCCCTCTTTGCAGAACAGAGAGAGGATTTTCATTCCCTTTGTGTACGGCATGATCCAATGTGGCTCTTGTCCTCTTGCACTGCACAAGGTGTGAGTGGTACCTGCAGGAGGGCTGGCAGAGGTGCTGGGTAGCTCTATCACTTTGCAGTTCTGTGTTTTTAAAGGATGGAAATGGCCTAGCTCTCTTGGTTTGGCAGTGCTGCGAAGGTCAGAGCATGTTGTACTGGAAAGAGCCATCCTCTTTCCTGCACTGGCTGATAGAAATCCCAGGGAGGATTTTAAGCAAGGATTTATTTGAAAACAGATGAAAGCAAGCAAATTAATCAGCTAGCAAAAAGAAAACGATGTTCTGGAAGACTTAAGCACTCTGAATCATGAACCAGACCCACAGCCAGAGGCAGTGGCAGCCTTGCCAGCATGAATACCCAAGGAAATCATGGAGCAGGACACTCATGTCAGTGAGCAAGACACTGCAGCAGCCTGCTGCTTGGGTCTTGCGTTTGCAGTGAGTAGTGGGAAGCAGGCAAGGCGGATGTGCTGCAGTTGATGTGCTGCAAATGCTTCCTCAGCAGTTACCAGAAGAAGGAGCACAAAAAAGAAAGCCTTTTTCTGATTAACAGCGCTCCTCCTCACTAAATCACTCAGTTTATGGTGCTTTCAGGAAGGAATCAAAAGTACGCCACTTTGGTGCTGCTGAGTGCCTCGATTTTAGTGTTGTGATTTAGGGTGTGTGGTCACCCTAAAGGAGCTGCAGTGCTCTGCTCTGTGTCAGGGCCACCAGCATGTCACTGTCTGACTGGGAAGACCTTTATTTTACCATGAGTTGTGATGTTCAGGCTGCCTTGCTCTTCTGCTTAATGTTTGTACTGGTAATTTATGAGGGACAGGAGGTGCAGCCAGGAGTGGGTATATCGATCTGTTCTCATGGGAAGGAATACTGCAATACTCTGCCTTTTCTAAGAGAAACAAGCAAATCTCTCATCTCACAGTGTTGTCACGGAGAGGAGACTGTGCTGGAGTCCTCATGTCTTGGAAGTGGATAAATGGGAATAATATATGGGAGGTATGTAAGAGAAGGCTTAAAATATGAGTAGGTATTAATGACTCTGTTTTGACTAATTCAGATATGCCATTAGCTGCGAGAAACAAAGGAAAAGGAAGAATGTGTATGTCTATTTTGTAATGAATTTGCTTAGACTCCATTTATTCCTGTTCTAAGTGTACCTTTTGGTGGTAGCCTCCTGGTAGGAAAGCCTGCTGGAAAGATGCATTTGAACTTAATGTGGCAGTTGATCCACAAGAGATGAATTTTAAACTTGCAATCCTGTGATTCTGCTGTGGAAGCACAATACCAAGAGTCACTCACAGCTATCTAAACATTAAAACAACCCACCCCAGATGACTTGGAGTAATCATTCCTAGCACTGAGCTGCAGTAAGTAATTCTTTACCAAGCTTCTTGTAACAGAAGCAATTTTCGATAGTGAATGCCTCAGACAGATAACATTTCCCACTGTTTGTTATCAGGAAACATGCAAGCAGAGAGGAGGGGATTTACTGATTAAATGAGATGTTTTTGCAGCTTGCATCCAGCTGCAGGTCTCAGGTTTGAGGCTGCTATCAGTTGGCAGTGAGGGCTGGATGGGGCGCTCCTTACTGATCCCTTACCTGGTGTCCCTGAGGGCTGCAGGACCATTGGCAGAAGCTGCTGTTCCACAGTGCCACGGAGTCACATCTTGTCCCTAAAGAACCTTGGTATTTTCCTTTACAAAGACAAATTGCTTTGCACAGGAACCCATTTCCTGCTGGCTATCCCCAGCATCAGGGGTTAAGCATGCCCTTGAAGGACCAGAGAATTGCAGTTCAGAGGTTCAGAAGCAGCCACTGGGCAGGCAGCTGCTTCCCTTCAAAGGTTCCCAGCATGTATTGCACACTTAACACACTGTCCTCCTGAGTACATCCTGAGAGAACACCCTCGCTCAAGCCTTTATTGGAGATCATCCTTCTCTCCCTATCTGTTCATAAGGTGATGTCAGCTTGGTACTCCTTCCTTCCTCCAGGCAAAACGGAGCCACAGCGAGCAAATAATAGTTGAGATTTGGAGAGGGGATGCTGATGGTGCTGGAATTCAGGGTGACCTCAGGAACAGGCACTGCCACTGAGTCAGAACATGACATCAACACTCCTGCTTCACTGAAAGGGGTTTGCTATCTGCAGAGCAACCGGGCTTAGGCCTGTGCTCCCATTGTGTTACAGTTAATGCTGGCATTCACTGGCAAGCAGGACTGCTCTTAGCTAATCTGATCGAGCCTTGTTTAATGGGGTGGATAACAGCAATGGGAATTCTAAAGGGGTGATGCCATGCTCTGGTCTGGAAATGAAAGTGGGTTCAGGTCACAGTGGGGAGTCACCCTCTCACTTCACTGCTTATCTGGATGTGTGTTCTGCTTAGGGCAGGGAGAGACTGCAGATGCTGTGGGCAGCCCTTCTGGGCAGCTTCTCGGCTGGCTGGGAATGAAATGTAAAACTGGGGTTTACCTCTCCTGTTCTCCTGACACCATTGTCTTCCATGCAGAGAATTTGCAGGATAGAGAGTATAGTCCTGCGGGGGATACTTTTTCCGTGTGCTTGTGATATTGAAAGGATGGCTGCTGGGTAAGGAACCCTCTTCCATGGGGCTTCCAGATCCCTCTGCAGCAGGCTCTGGAAGATGCAGCATAGCCCTGTCCTCTACTCCCACTCCCACTAACACAGGTGTTTACACAGCCCTTGTCTTCTGCATCACAAATGCTGCACTTTTCTTGGAGTATAGTCATAGGACATTATGTATTTCTGGTGAGGAGAAGCAGTGGCTTGTCCTTGGAGATCTAGAGGTGGGTACACCTCATCTCAAACTACAGGGGGGACACATCTTCCTGAGCTATGTGGAGAATCCTTTCACCTGATCTTACTTGCAAGTCTGACTGATGGACCCCAAGTCCTTGTGATCTTACTTTGCTTTCTGCAGTGGGTGTGTGGAACTCAGTGGTGGCCCAATCCACGCTGCCTGTTACTGGGCTCCTTGGGACAGAGGATAAGCCCAGCAGGTACAGGCTGGCAAACTGCAGAGTACTTGGGCACTCATATGCAGCAGTTCACTACAATAGAAGCTTCAAGTGAGTAGTCTGGTGAAAACAGGCTTTGGGGCAGATTTTCCCCTGTGTCTGTAGTCCAAACCTCCAGCTTCAGAAGGTGATGAGTATGAAACAGATAAATATGAGGCTAATTCTTTTGAGATATGAGAAGGGTGGAAAGTCAGGAACTGAAGATTACTGGACTATAAAGATCTTTCTGGGTTATTCATTCTTCCACTACTAATCAATCTGTTGCTTTATAATTGCATGAGCCAAAGATGAAGTTTTACTCTGCCCCATCCAACAATCTCCCAGAAATCCCAGGTTGGGGTAGCTGAGATCTGCTATATTCTACTTATTCCCAACTAGGAATCCAGTAGCTTTAATTGCTGGCATGAATCAGAATACCTTTGAGGAGGATGCCATGTTTTAGAAGGCTGAGCAGGTATTATAATGCCCTTCTTTGCCCCTCATCTGTCTTGGTTTGGCTGTTGCAGGAGAAGTTGTTTTAGTGCCACTGTTTGTTCCACATCATGGATTGCATTAGTGCAGCGTTGCTCTGTGTGGATTCACAGCAGGTCCATGAGGAGCCACTTGAATCCCAAAGAAGTCTGAAAACCATCCCTTGCAAACACGTGCCCCGATACTGGGTTTTATATAACCCTCTTTTAGACACAGGCTAAATCTAGGGCTACTGCTCTTGTAAAAGCAGTGCTCTCTCCCTAGGAAAATAAAAACGAAGCCAGCCTTTTCCAGACAGTTATTTCCAGGCCACATAGCAGGAGTGAATGATGTGAAATGATATTTCAGTAGCAGCCCTGAGTAGAAAGGTTGCATAACCAGCAAACCAGCAAATCTCAGTGGATGATACTAGGAAGATGGAGTGGGTTTACTCCCAGCTAATGCAGGAAGTGTGGGTTTTGTGTTGGTTACTTATGCAGCCCATTTCACTGTGGCATGGCTGGTTATTATACTTGTCTGCATATACAGCTATAATATATATACCTGTTACATATATATAATATATACATATTACCTCATAATGCCAAGCTAATGACTAGAACAGCTTACTTCAAGTGAGGGCACATGCATTTAGCTGAACTCTGACACTGACTTAATATGTGAACCCAGATAATCCATTAATTTCCATGCAGCTTGTTATCCTGCATTGAATTGGGAAATTTAGAAATCCATAAAAATCCTTACAAACCCCTTGGTCATCTTTGCTAACCTTTATGGTAGGAAGTCAGTCCAAGCACTGTTGTTACAATAAAGAGGATTTCTGTTACAGGGTCCTAGGTATTCAAGGCAAAAGAATTAGTTTAAGTTACATCTGGTAATTCTGATTAAGCTTTGGTAGCCTCCAGTTTAGCAGCATAATTTGTAGAAAGTTCCCTTTGCCAGGTTTCCCCTGGGCTTTATTTGGTGTCATGACTGTGAACACCAAAAAAGGCAAGACAACAGCTTTATATTCCAATTTCCCTGTTTCCAGGATGATTTTCAAGAATCTGGGGTGTGTGTGTGTATCAGAATTCACATCTGCACCCATGTTTTAGTTTCTGCTCCTTTGCTGCTCACTGATGGTTCAAGAGATGATGTTCAGCCAGCTGAGAAGTGAGTTGACCCAGATCTGTATCAAAAGTCCATATTTGGAGCTCTGAAAGCCAATGGCTGGTACTAGGTTTAGTGGACCCATCAGTATATAACGTAAGCATGCTAAATGGCTAGGCCAAGTGGGGCAGAGACTCCAAGCAAGAACATCACATCACTGTTCTTCAGTTTTTATTGATGTGTTCATAATGTCTTGCCAGATTCCTGGGATAGTATAAACAAAGTGTCCTTCCGAGGAGCTTGCAGAACACCTAGGAAAGGATGGGAAGGAATATGTATGTGCTTTTAAATACTGATCAACTAGGTTCCCTGAGGAAGTGGGGCAGAGTGAAGTTAGAAAGTGTCCCTGCACTGTGGTTGAGCTCAGAGGTGAGGAACAAGGCATGGCTACATCTATTTCATATAAAGTCTCATATAAAGAGGCCAACAAATACAGATGTGAGAACTTTTGTGCTTTGAGAATAAAGATCGCTGTGTTACCTTGAGCTGTAGCCTCAAACTCAGTGTCTGTGATGCTGAGGGGTGGTTCTAACCATCCGTCTTTCTAGGCAGCCCATTCCTGTTTGCTTGTGTGATGCCTTTTCTGTTGCACAGGATAATGTATGTGTTATAGCTGAAGATACCGCTTTGGTAGGCAGGCTGAAATATACTGCCTTGGACGATTTGTGAAATGAACAGGTAGGCAGAAAGCAAGCCCTGCTTTTATCTTGTGCACATGCTTCCTCAATCAGCAGCACATAAGCTTTCATCTCCCCCCCCACTCTGAGCTGACATCTTCCATCACTGAGCTCGTCTCCTCTTTGATCTGCTTTTTTGTTTTCAAACAGCCTATTCTTTCATCAAGAAACATCAGCTTCTCCTGTGGGCAGAACATCAGTAAACACACCAGAGACAAATGGAAGAGATAATAATATGAATTTATCTTCTGAATAAGTTCCTGTTCCAGAAAACTAAGCAACATCTCTTTCTCCCCAGTGACATTTCTCTAATAACCATTTCATAGTAACAAGGCTACGAACAAAAGAGTCTTAATGGCTTTAGGGTGTTGCAGTATGGGTCACTTGTTCAAGGTGGAAGGATTTAGACTGTAAGGTTCCCAGACACTCCTGGCATTTTTAGCAGGAGCAACAATAGTTAAATGACATATTTTAACGTGTTTGTGCCTTGCATTTCACTATGGTACAGTCAGTTTGTCTGTTAGGAACTGGTACAAAGGAGCTTGAAGTCTATGCAATTCCTTCAGTTAACTTTAAAGAGCCTTCTTCCAGGCCTTTAAGTGAAGGTCATTGTTGGAGTTACTCCCTTCATCTGTTTTCTAGTGAGATAAATTAATAACAAGGCATTATATCCCCTTTCTACTCAGGAGGAGCAAGGAAGCTGCAGCCCTTTTTGGTCAGTTAGATCAGCTCTAGCTCTGGGAGTACAACTTCATCCATGGATCTGCACTGCCTCTTCTGACTGATAGCACAGTGGCTGGATCCTGAAGGGTCCTTATAAAACTGCAGGCTACAGTAAGTCATGAAAGAGATCATGTTTTAGTTGGAACATTGATGTTATAAAAGATGCATGACACACTAACAGATAACATTTTGGAAACTCTAGTAGGAATTACATAAGAATTTGTTATGTAATATTTAAAAGCTGCGATATTTCACCTAGTTTGCTGCTGGAAAGCCCTTTCCTGGGCCACATCCTACTTCTTGTGGCTATTTTCATAGCAAAGCTGTGTAGATAGCTCACTGCGGAGTTTATCTTTGTTGCCATCAAGGGGTGTATCATAAACACCCCACTTATAGTGTGGTCTCCCTTGCTTCATGACTAGTTAAACTCACGCGGATGCTTGTGAAGTTGGTTATCCTGTGGATGGGAGCCAAGATTCAATTTCTGGCTCAAAATTTATCACTCCTGCTTACAGACAGTATCCTTCCTTCTAGCTTGTATTTATTACTCTTTTAGTAAATGTATTGTAGTGGAAAGAATTATCATGACAGCTCTGGATAAAAGTGCCCTTGACATATAACCATTATCATTTCTTCTCCCTATCATGTGGCAGAATGTGACTGGTTAATTTATGATTCAAGTTGTGTAAAGGACTTGCCCATATTCTGTGTGAATGGTGATTTTCCTTCTGGCTTTAGACATCTGTGGGTTGAACAGTGTGCCCAGGAACAGTGGTCTCCAAGGGCATGTCCTAACTGGAGACAACTGGGGTTCATACCCTCTTATTCATTCCCCTGCTCTATTCCTTCCTTCTCCCTCATGTGTGTGATGGGAGCTGTAAAAACAGCCTGGAAAACAGCCCGAGTATCCTGCCTGTTCTCTCATTTGGCAAGTTCAGGTTGAGAATTTTACTTGTAATATGCCCTGGCAGGGGATAAAGCTTAACAGCCTTTTTTTTAGTCTCAAAAAAAAAATTAGGATCTTCTGATTATTCCCATGTGTATCTATTAAAGGATGAGGCTTCCAGCAAATCCAAGTCTTACTTTGCAGGGAACATTGTGTTAATGTCTTTCTGCATGAGCCCCCAATACTTTGTTCTTATTATTTAGGCTTCGACTGACTATGGAGAGGACCAATAGGCAGTTGCTGGTGGCTGTGGTTGTTAGCACTTCATGGCAGGTGATATACTAGTAGCCTGCACTGAGTTTGTTCTCTCTACTTTGGACACATAGTTTGTCCATATAACAAACAGTTGTTCCACGTTCAATTTGTCATCCTTGCCCTTGAAAATAGATTTTTGAATGCATTGCAATGTGCAATATATACTCCCTGTTCACTGCAGCAAAAGCTGGTGAGTAACTGTGGGGTTGGAAGAGGAAAAGGAGGTGGCTTCCAGTAAATAAGAGCCACTGGAGGCAGAAGCAGAGGTACATGGGTAGTGACGAAGGCCAGAGACATGAACTAAATAGGTTGTTGCTGAGTTTTCCTCTTTGCCACTGCTGATTAAATCCCCCAGTTGGACATAATGGGGGTAAGAAGCTGTTCTCATTTCATAGTAAGGTTTTCAGACTGTAGAACTCTTCCTAGGAAATCTGTGTATTCAGTTCACTACTTGCACAGCTGCACTGGAGGTCTAATGTCAGAGGCAATAACTGCCCAGCCAGGTTTTGAAAGTCACACTGTCATTTATTGCAATATGATGAACATCTTCCTTTGAAAACAAGTCTAATTTAAAGTGTGTAACCCTGAGCCTTCAGAACTGCTGTTTCCTTTGGAAATGTTGGCTGTCGTGTTGCGAGCAGGGCACTGATCCCTTCTGCCTTCTCTAGGTAAATGGGAATCCATCATCTTCCTCGGTGTAGCTTGTATCCATCTGGCAGTGCAGCCATTGAAACCCAGGGACAGCAGTACACAAAGGAACAAGCAGAGAAAGCTGCTTTTCTCGACTTGTAATACCTTTCGTTATCAGCCTGTGATCAATGCTGTGGTAATTGGTGACAACAGCTGAGGAAATGCTGGTTATTACAGGAGGTGAATGTCCCTATCTGTCATCTGAGTCCAACTTGCTTATCTTCAAATCGGAGCACGGGGTCATTAAAGCAAGATCATATTATTGCACTGATGGAACAGGCAGTCTGCTAAGTTCTTGGATACCAGATGGTAAATGCAGCTTGAGCTGGCAAATTGTTGCTCTTCTTCCTGCCGTGCAAACGCTTTTTATCTACAAGCATAATAAAAACAGAACAGAAAACCAAGGAGAAATTTCTTTAATCAAGCATGAGACATTTGCAAGAAAATAATAACAACAAGGGAAAAACTGAGATCAAAGTACAAGAACAGATTCTGCCCCAGTGCTTTCTGATTTGTTCCTCTTGCGTGAGAGCCCTGAGGACCAAAGCCTGCTGATTTTATTGCACAGAGTAGCCTAATGACCTCAGTAGGAATTTATTAATAAAATAAGGTACCACTGAGCACAAGTTTGTCCAGATTTATCATACATAAATATATGTGTAGCAGATATTTCTGAAATCCTGTAATTTTCCCAGAATAATGGGGAGGGATGAGAATTTTGGGAAAGGTAGAATTAATAATAGACATTTCCTGATGATAGAACCAGTCATGTTGATGATTGGTCTGTAAAAGTGAGATTGATCCATAAAAACCTTTAAAATGTTGGAGCTGCATCCAAGTACAAGGTTTGTCATAGAATCACAGAATGGTTTGGGTTGGAAAGGACCTTAAAATCATCCAGTTCCAGCCCCCCTGCCATAGACAGGGACACCTAACCTTAGACCATGTCACCCAAGGCTCTGTCCAACCTGGCCTTGAACACTGCCAGGGATGGAGCATTCACCACTTCTTTGGGCAACCCATTCCAGTGCCTCACCACCCTCACAGTAAAGAACTTCCTCCTTAGATCTAACCTGAACTTCCTGTGTTTCAGTTTAAACCCATCACCCCTTGTCCTATTGCTATGCTCCAAACTAGACAACATGAGCCCTTGGCAGTGTGCTTCAGAAGGCAGTCCTGTCCTGGTGGTAGATTCATCCGAGGGAAAGAGAAATCTTTCCATCTCTAGATTCAGAAATCAAGGAAGCCTTCTGGAGCATCACAAAAATAAAGAAGTCATAGTGCCTCTCCAGAGCACACAATCTGCCTTGAAATGCAATCATGAAAACCTCCGCAAGTTTAAATCCCAAAGGCAATCAGCATATTTTGGTGGAAATCCTGAGGGACTTGAGTTGCCTGGTCTTCACTATACAAACAAATAAATGCCACTTGTCCTGCAGTTTCCATCATGGGATATAAATGTGCTTGGGTTTATAAGTTCTCAAAGATGAGGACTCCAATATCTGTGAGTCCAGCATTTCTTTTTGGTGGTATCACTCGTGGCTGCATCCTGTAGTGCATTTAGCTACTGTGGGGAGTGCTTTATTTTGTTGAACAATACCGGGGCAGCCTCTGACTTGGTCACCTTCAGATCTAAAACCAGAACCTTTGACTTGCTCTTTTTTTCAGTAACAAGTCTTGCCAACATACCAACAGATTTCTTCCTGTATGAATAAGGATATAAGTAAATGAAGTAATTAATGGTCATTCTGATACCAAGGATTCTGTGAGGGAAAGTGAGGGCATCCATTGAACTGCCCTCTGCCTTTTGCTTTCTGTAGCACATGTGTACCCTGCTCTCAGACCCATTGCTTTGTGCCTGAGACCACAGGAATGGCTGTATGGGGTTGGGCCAGAAACCCACCTACCTCCATGTCCCTTCCCTGGCATTGGTGCCAAAGCAGACACCTAAGGAAGAGTAAAGAAAAGGGGTGAGCATGTAATGATACTTCTACTCTCTAATGATTTGCAGGTCAGGGATTTCCTGAGCCAGAAAATATATCATTAACTTTGGAAAGTGGGCCATTTGCCCCAGACAAGTGGTCTGGGATGTGATTGTCCCATTCACTGAGCTGGCACCGTTTAGAGAGCATTTTGATCAACTCAGATTCTTGCCTCAAACTAGGGTGCTCATTTGAGTCCTGATTATTTATCGTTGTTGTGAGCTTTCCTGTTTGTGGCCTTCATTTAATGATGAGTGCTGCAGATGGCTTATAAATTGAGACATATTTTAAACTAAGAATGAAGCTGGTTGTGTAACCTCAGCTGCCTTGGGATTTGTACTGGGGAAAAGAAAAGAAGAAAGAATTTCCCTGCAAGTACTCAGCAGACAATCACTGCTCAGTGAATGAAGGCATGGATGTCAGTTTACATCAGCTCTACTTGCTTACATTCCTTGTGGCTGGAGGCAGAATTTAAGAAGCCATTGGATAGAGCTGAAAGAAGGAGGTAATAAAACAGCACAGAAGGAACAAAGAAATACAAACTTAACCAGATAACATCATCAATCTGAAATGAGCTCTTCCTAAGCTTTGTGGTTTTAAGGAAAAGAAATTGCTTACTTTCTGTATTATGTTTTCTGCTGCAAAGGGGAAAAAAACCACCCAGAGAGCGTGTAGTTGTGCTTTAATACTGCAAAATTAAAGGAAAACTTACACTGGCTGATTCTCAGGATGTCATTTACCAGTGTGTTTTCCTGCTGTGTAGATTCCTTCATGGCAGAGAGGAATTTGATGGGCAGAGGAAATGTTTTTAAGACTCAGTTTGCTCCTCAGAGTGCTGTCTCTTTCCTCGTTCTCCATAACAGCATTTGTGATAAGGCTTTTTGCCATCAACAGGTGAGGTGAGGATTTTCATCCTTCTGATAAGTGATGACCTGACTTCATGTCGTGGCCTCATCACACTGGGGCTGTATTGCATGGTGTGGGGTAGTGGGAACAGTACCAGCAAGGTCAGGGAATTGCAGTCTGATGGAAGATGGTACAGATCTCAGTGAGCCAGAAGCCCCTGAAACTGCATTTCACTTGCTGACCTGGCTTTCCATCAGGTATTGAACAAGATCCTGTTGTAACCCTGTAAGCTGGTTGGGGCCTAAGCAAAGTACCGGATGGCTGGGAGGAGGGTGGTTCTCAGAGCTGCTCCCTTGTGTCACACCTCAGATGTGTTCTCATCAACCAGGAATGCTTCCTTCTAAAGTGCTCTCAGGAGGTGGGCTGTGATTCTGGGCAAACTCCCTGTGAACCATTGTGCATCTTCTGCTGTTGGGGCAGGATGAATTCTTTTGGCCTTTGCAATCTCTAACAAAGCCCCAGAATGATGTGTTCTTCCAAAATAATCCTCAGGGCTTTCAGGAAGAAAAGCTGTCACTTCTAGCCAGACAGCCAGGGTTACTTAGCACCATGTGTTTAGTGTCCCTTGAGAAGCTGTAGGGTACCACCTGATCTCTAGCTGTCTCTCCAGAGGTAAGAAGACCTCTCATACATCCTGTGCCATATTTTCTATGTCTATGTGGAAATCAGAGGCTGCAGGACAGCCCAGTGCAGCTGAACTAGGACAAGCCCTCAGCTATATCCACTTGTCCTGTGGTGAGACACGTATCTGCCCATGCTTTAGGTGGCCAGAGCCAGCAGTGGTGAGTACAGTGTGAGGACCAACACAGTGGGGAAGCATAAAGTTTCCCCTGACCAGTTCTGTGGCCCATCTGCAGTAAGCCTGAGGGAACCTGGCAAAGAGCAGCTAGCAGCTCAGACCTAAATATGACATCAGTACAAGTTTTACCTAAATAAGAACTGAACTAAAAAAGAAGTGTAAAGTCATTATGGCTTAAATCACTACAGCCTCATTCTTGAATATCCTCTGGCTGCCTTTTGCTGTTTTGGCAGCACAAAGCTGCTGCAGCGAAGCACAAGCAGCTGTACTCAGTTACAAATGCTGTTATGTCTCTGGAAGAAGCTGAGTGCTGGTGGAAAAGGCACCTCCAGTGCTGTGTATTGATTTGCACCAGCACAAAGTGGGTGTAAAACACTACTTGATCAATCCTGTCCCCCGTCTTGCTGCTCAGAGAGGTAACACCCCAGGGAGGATGGGGGTTTAATAGAGATGCTTTAAGGAAGCTGCTAACAAAGAGAGTGAGTTAGCTCTCACCAGGCCCAAAGGATAGTCCTCACTTTCACTTTGATAAGACATGTGCTGTGGAGCATGGTGGAACCCCATGTCCAAGGTGGCTTCTGACTGACATTACTGTCTATGAAAGCATTTCTAATCTATGCTCCTAAACCCCATCACCAAATGCTGCCTGAGCAGAAGGAGGAAATACAGCATGGGCTGAGTTGTTTGCACATAGAGAGCACAACCCTGGTGGCAGCTGCTTTCTCATCCCTGGAACCAGTTTAGCATCCCTTTCTCCATATGACTCAGTCAATAAAATACACTTTAATCTAAATTTTGTACATTATTCCTGCTACAATAGCTGGGCAATTTCTCCATTTCTTTTTTCAGCATCTCCCTTGAATCCTCTTCATCAGCTATATTGTTTCATACTAAATAAGTTATTTGGTTTACCAGGTAAGGCATTTATGGTCAGTATGAAAATGAGCAATGCACAGGTATTCTCCTGAACATTATTTCCCTGTTAGCAAACAGAACAGATAGTCTAAACTGCAGATTTGCCTAAAGAAAATAAGCAATAATGATGTGGGGAAGTATCTGGAGGGGGTAATTTCCTGAATATTCTGCCCGTTCTTCACTTACGTGTCTCATTTGAAGTCCCTTTGGAAAGGCTTGCCAGACAGATGGGGCAGGAGCATGTCTTCATCAGGGGATTTTAAATACCCAGCTCTTTATTATCTTCTAGCCTGCTTATCAAAAGATGCTACAGATCATGGAACTGAGGGCTCACCTCGAAGTCACTGAATGAAGTTAAACAGAAACAAGCACTTGAATACCTTATTTCTGCAATTGAAGCAAATGTTCTAGATTTTGAGCTATACTTTACTCTGGTGAGTCTGAAGATTCCAGGTTGGATCAGAGGCCACTGCCATCAAAGCTGGTCTGTACACTCATGCAGAAAGTCTGTATGAACACAAAACATTGCAGTGAAAGCCAGTGAAGGCAGAAAGCTCTCAGCAGGCTCCTGTGGAAGTGATACCTTCTGCAGGATCCCAGCCATCTGAGGAGCAGCAGATGTTTTGATTCTCCACCAGCAGGCTGTGAAATGAAACTTTGATTTGTGCCTGGCTGCCATTTGTCTGTGTTCACCTTAGCTGCTGTTGTACATCATACGGTGGTGATGCTCTTTGAGGCATCCACGCCACCAGCCTCTTGCAGGAGGCTCTTAAATGGCTCAGTTACAGTTAATGGCAAACCTAAACGATAAAGAATGTTGAAATGTTTGGTTTGGATCAGAAACTGTAGAAATCTTTGTTCAACATGCTGCATTTGTGCACATTTCCATTTCCTGGTGTTATTTTTTCTATTTCCTATTGTTGGCATTTGTGTTCAATGCAGTCATAAAGTTTCAAAGCTTAAATAAAGTGAGATGAAAACAAATGAGCAGAAATAAGATTTGCTCACTGCTGTATTAGATCACTGGCTGGTATGAAGTGCCACAGGACACAGTAAATCATCTGTGTGTGACCACAGTAAGTGGTCACAAGGGCAAAGCACAGGTCTACTGTTCACAGCAGTGCTGAACCAAGTAGTCTTGTCACTGTGGACAATTCAGATCATTCCTGGGTGGTAGATGGCCTTTACAGCATTAATCTTAAATGAGTTAGGCAAGAATACTTACTTGTTCATAGAGCTTTTCATACTGCTCTGTATGATTTTCACTTCCAACTTGAGACACACATGATCACTGTGTTACTGAGATGTTTTACATAGCAGTTTCCAGGCAAATTTTGTGTATGTGTTGGAAGAGAAAGAGCAGAGACCTCACCGAGGTCTGTAAGGATAAAAGGTAGAAATAATAAACCATAGTTTGGGGTTTTTTTCGTTTCCTTTTATATGAATTCCTACAAATTTATGTTATTGTATGGCCCTTAGTAGAGAGAGTCTGTATAAGCAGCCTGCAAAAGGAGGGTGACACTTGCCATGTCTGATTTCTCCATTAAACAAGGATTGTGTGTTGTTTCATCTTCATTTCCCTAACCCTGCATCATATTCAGCTCTCCCAGGACTTCTCTACCTTCTTCATGGGTCACCAGCAGATCCTTCCCTCCAGGGTGTCCCTCCTTTCATCCCATCCTACATTTTAGTCTGTTTTCTCTGACACCCTCCCAGGTGATTCACTGCTGGCTTGCAGTTCTTTTGGTAAAGCTCCCTGGATGCATGTCCCTGCCTCCCTCCATCCCTCCCAGCAGGTTTCTGCATAGCCCTGAGCTGAGCAGTGAGCCAGGATGCTCTGGAATTGGATTGCCCACGTTAGCAGCCACCTCCCAAGTGCAGCCTCTTAGTGTCCCATCAGCTAATGCATGTAAGAGGGACTTGAGATGTTCGGTGTTTCTAAAATCAATTTGAATCCAGCTGGAGATTCTGTGCCACAATTACACTCTTCCTCTTTGCTGCTTATATGGCACACCTGCTTTTTATATTAAATTGCAAATTCTTGAGGGAGGTAAGTTCTGTTTTTAACTCAGTGTATCGTGCCTACAGCTGGGGTTTGGTTCATGGGGATTCTGTCTTCTACTGCAATATAATGATTAAATAACAATGAAAGGAATCTCTTGGGCTAATATATCTGCCTAAAAATCTGGATTTTCACTTGGAATTATATTGCTTCATGCTTAAACCCAGGCTTTGCTGTGCTTGCATAATACTATTTCATGACAAGAAAACTGCACCACAGCAACCTAAAGGATATTGACTACTCCAGGAAACTTGAAGGAAAGCAGCAAAATTAGAATCAGCATAATTCATTTGGTTTTCCCCCAGCATTGGAGGTAAAATGCTGAGTAAGCAGTATGGGGAAGCTCTGGAAACATGAGTCAAAAGTGTGGTGTCCATGTTAGTATCTGATGTGAACAGTACTGGATCTAGAGAAGATACTTGGGTTTTTTCTGCCTGACAGTCTAAATGGACAGGGTTGTCTTTTACAGCTCTGTGAGGAAAAAAGGTGGGTGTTTCATATCTGCAGCACTGAACATTGCTCCCTAATGTGGACATGTGTGTCCTGTTCCTCCAGAGGTGGGAAGCTTAATGGAGAGTGCATTGCTCATGGATTTCTTTGCCTGTGACCGGCTGGTAACACTTTGCACCCTCTATTGCGACAACAGCTTTTTTGTCTGCTTGTTCAGCAGCAAGTTATATATTATTTCAACTTTCTTCATGGTAGTTACATGTGTAAATTCATTGTTTTGTTATTTCTAAGTGCGAGATAATATCCAATTTCTGACTAAATTTTGGATTTCTCCCCTGCTGCTTCTTTTTCTCTCCCTCTTGTGGATTAAGAAAAGTGGGAAGACTTGAAAACAACTTGATTGTGACTTCTTGTTCTAAATGGTCAAGGTCCTAGGTATACTTCTGTGCTTCTCTCCCAACCACCTCAGTATGAACACATCAGCTACCAGGACTGCACTGCAAAGGCGAAATCTCCCCTGTTGGCCATGGAGAAAGGCAGTGGTTTCGTAGTAGTTTGATGCCTGTTTTTCAAGTGCTTTCCTCTGTACCTGTGTAATGATAGTTGAGCAACAGCCCATTAAGAAGAGTGAAAAAGTGAGGATACCTGTACTTCCTGTACAGTAGTGTACATGTGTTCAGTGATCCACACTGCACACATGTACACTACTTTTAAAGCGGGCATCACACAACCTGGAGAAGGACCAACTTGTGCATAGAGGCTGCGTTATTATACATGCCACTGAAAAACAGTCCTGAAACGAAGGCAAAAGTTCCTTCATATTTGTTGTAACCACCTTCAGGAAGAGTGGCTTTGCTTCCTTCTGAGAAGATATGTCCCCAGTGAGCAAGAGTCAGGGCTCAGTTACACGTAAATGCCTCAGGCTTTGACTGTATTTACTTTATCAGTCACTCTTTCTTTAGCAGCTGAGTGGTGGAAGATGTCAGACATTGCCCAGTTCGCAGTCGATGTGTTGAACTTGTTTCCAAGGTTAATATTGCACAGCTTCTAGCTCTTGGTTTTTTCCATCTCTCTCCCTATCTCTTTCTCAATCTCTACAACAGTAAATCATCTGGGGGAGAGGGGGGAAAGGGAACTGTGAACTCCTTCACTTCAACATGCTGTGCTCTGAACCCTTTATCTGGAGTCATGGGGCTTGGTTGTGTCATGTGCCTTATGTGAGTGAAGTCACCTTTAGTCCTAGATGCTTGCAGTACATTCCTACCCTGGCCACGTCATGTATGAGAGTCTTCAAGATTCTCAGGATACATGATTTTGGGAGCTGACTTAATGGAAGCTGGGGATTGTTTTCCAACCTCTGCTGCATTATGAGTTTGAAGAGACACTTCACTCTTTCCACCTTTTTGTTCTCTGGGTATTTCAGTGTCCTCAGTAACACACCTGTGCTAGCTGTGATGGCCTGGAATAGTTCTAGGTGTGGTGTTTTCAGAGTGGTTCTATTGATTTCCTCAGTTCCCTGCCTCAAATGCCTGTGAGGGAGCATTGATGAAACTTTTTCTCACCATTTGGGCATAAAAGGTCCGGCTCGTATAGGGTCTGCAGACAGCCATGTGTTTAGGACACATTCTGCTGTCCTAAACGGGTGCATTGTTTCTGTCTTGGCTCTCTTCTAAGTCACTATCTACTTCAGTGGAGGTAAAACAGATCGATGTAGTGGAGGATTTCACACCAAGTATTTGATGTCTTTCTTTTCCTGATGATACAAATTATACAAGAGGTAAAGTGTGGAGAAAACACATGAGATAATAGGCAGCATTAGGGTTAAGAAAGGAAATTCATGCAAGCAGCTGCACAGTGCTTGGAACAAGGAACTCTTGCTGGAACAAGGAAGGCAAGGTCCTGCAGTAAGCGAAGTAAGGTGACAGTGTGAATGAAGCCTTACTTCTGAGCATGTGAGAAAAGGCACGTTGGCAGCAGTTGCTCTGAATGAATAATGTGATCTGAATCCTGTGGTTTTATACAGTGATGAAGTGACTTTGTTCTCAATGTATTTTCATAACCATCTTTTAACGGTATATTTTTTAATACACTGAGTTGAGATAAATTTCCTTTGGTTCCACAGAACAGATGATAAGGGAGAGAATAAAAAAACCCCAAAGCCTTGTAGTTAAAAGACTGAGGTGAATTAAGAAAAAAGGCTTAAATCAACAGAATAACATTACCTCCTGGTTGTGAAATTACCTCTGAGTTATGATTTGGCTCCTGTTTCTCATGAACATTTGTTTGTGTTTTTCAGCTGTAATAAGTTACTTTGTTCTTGTTCATGCTGCAGTTTCATCTGGGTTCTGCAGATGAGCTCCTCTCCTGTAAAGCAGGTACATACTGTCTTCAGTTTACTGATGATTAAGCCGAGGCGCAGAGTAGCTGGAGGTCACACAGAGGGGGAACCAGAGCAAATCCACTAAGCAAAGTCAGACTTTGTGTCTTGTCTAACCTGTAACAGCTTGTCAAGTGGGTGAGCTCATTTCCACGGGGTCCTAAGTGTGGCCTCTAGGTCAGGTCGGTAGGTTTGTGTAATTGTAAATATCAGTAGATTTGGGTACAGTATGAGCACATCTCTGGATTTTAAATTGTGGGGGTGTTATTCCAGCTAGGTTTCAGGCTTCAAAAGCAGCATCTAAAGAGGCAGGATGTATTTTTATTTGCCTTAAAAAGAGCAGCCAGCATGAGATCATCCCCTTCAATTAGGCCGGCAGTGATCTCTGCAGTGGAAGGGGAGGGAATACACTGCCCCCAGATCTGCTGCTCTAGAGCAGACTCTGTGGATGTGAATAACATAAGTGATCAAAAGGGAAGGATCCTCAGTAGGAAACAAATAGTGAGGTTGCAGAAGGGAGGTCTCTTGCTTTGGCTTCACAGGGAAGAAAGGAGGGAAACCTGTGGGAGTCATGAGAAACCAAAGTGTTAAATACTCACAAGAGAACAAATGGTAGGTGTCTTTAACAACCATTTTAGCAGGGTCAGAGAAGAATAAAAGGACTTACTGAGTTCACTTGCTGAGACAGAGTTCACACAGTGCTCATTTGGCTGGCAGAATGGAAAATGGCAGCAATCCTGGGAGTTAACGAACAGCCCTTGGACTGCAGACACAATTACATGCCAATGAAGAATACAGTGAATTAGGGACAGCCGAACAGAAGCAGCTCTACTTTGGTGTCATGGTTTGCCTTGTTCTTCATTCTGAATGTTCTAGTTGCTTTTGGAGACAACTAAAATTTGCTATACAAATGTGGTAGTTCCCTGCTTGTTCCCAGGTCACACATCTGTGGGAGCTGCCTATACATCTGTTGCATGAAAACATCTTGAGGGGTAGTAACAAGATACAGAGGGAGATTGAGGATCCATTCATGTAAGTGTAGTTATTTCCAAAGCTACTGAAATCAATTCAAAGCAAGAAGCTGTTTCAAAGAGTTACCCAACATTTGCTCCTTCTTGCCACTTTTCATTCACTGAGCAATTGCCATCATGATTTTTGTTTAGGGTGGCAAATACTCTGGCATCCATCACAGAGCCTGTGCAACACTAGTGCCCTGCCTTACTGCCTGTGTGGTTTTTCAGTCATACATTTAGAGGAGGTATGGATCTTTAGTGAGCACCAGGTTATCATTCAGCCTTCATTCAGGGGTTGAGAACACAGCCAGAAATCAGTGTAACTTTCCACTAAGCTCTTTACTGTAGGTGGTGGTAGCACAGCCCTGCTTGGCTCGTACACTGCACTCCTCTTAACCTGGAGACTGTCTTACTGAGCTTCACTCAGGGAACCTGAGTTGATGGTGAGTCAGGGATGTGGAGCTGGAGCTGCATCATGGCAGTGTGTGGGAGCCCTGGCCTTGTGTGTTTGTCACAGATGGTCTTGGGATGGAGGCTTATCAATAAGCACATACCTAGACCATGAATGATTGCTGGGGTATATGAAGGCAGCCTGACTTTCTGTTTGGGAGGCTTCACTGTGCCTCCTTGTGAACATACTCAGAGCAAGTAAATTGTACCCTGTTGTGTTTAGACTTGTTGAATCTGCCTGGACCCAAATCTAGCCAGCACCAACCCTAGCCCTGATGTGTGGAGCTGTGCTTCTTCCATGTGTGTGACCATGCTTTGGAGGAGATCACAAAATGGGGAGGGGTGTTCAGAACTTCACAGCATCTTGGCAAGAACATTTTTGCAGGTGAGTTTACTTAATAAGCACCCTGAAACCTGGCCTGTCTGTGTAAAACCTGATTCTCTAGTGAGGATAATTCCTCCCTGAATATGATAGGATATTTTTCTATTCCCTGCTATGAACTGATCCTGCTTCCAGCTGTGTGGAAAATGCATCAAAAAGTGCAGATACTTGATTAAATCTTGCTGAACTTCAGCTCCTGTGTCTTTGAAAAGTGAAAATACCACAGATTTTAATTACTTGAAGCCTCTGAGTTGGAGCCCTCTGAACTCTGTTCAAAATGAAAGCCTGAGATACTGGGGAAAAGGCCTGGAGTCCTAAGGCAGGAGACGAGAACTGAAGAATAACAGGGTAATATGCATGTAAAGGCATATCTGGATCTATGCTAGAGCAGAGGCTAAAGATCCCCAGTTACTTAAGCAAGGTACATGAAATATCACCAACTAATGAAGGCTGTGTTCTGCTGTCATACCCAAGACAGGGAAATGGAGGCACCCAGAAGGTTGCTGTCGGCAAAAGAATTCTCTTCCGGAGGTCAGAGAAGACATGGCTTGACAGTCATTAGTTTTACCTGCTAGCACATATGTCTGGTATTGAGTTATTGCATGTGCTGAGTGTGAGCTGTGTTCAGGCCAATTCTCACCAGCCTTCCCAATGCAGGTTCATATAGCATAATATCCAGCCAGGTCCTAGGACTTTGTACCTGGATACCTCTCACTTCCCTTGCCCTCTAAAGGAAGACCTGTTTTACTGGGTTAGGTGGCTTGGCCTTTATTTCTAATGAACAACTGTAGTAAAGAGGCTGCTTTTTGTTGTTCACAAATTATGTTCTCCTTGTAGTATTGTGGGACATTATAGCAAAGTCAACAGGGGCTTTTGTTGCTAAGCATGAAACCGACCAAATGTTTTATCTGACTTTAATAAGAGCATGATAAGGTCAATGTTGGGGGCATAATCAAAGCCTCCATGGGATCTGGCATATCATATTGAAGCTTTCTAGCATCTGTTAACCTTAATTGATTTGCACACAGGACAGCAGATAGACTGGGGTGTTCTGAGATGCCATGTTGTTAAGTCCCACCAGTTTTCTGGACATTGCACTAGAAATGTTTCTTCTTGTTTGCACATCTTTCATCATGAAAGACCAAGCTGTGTAGAAACAAGCCAGCCAAGTTCAAGCTGTGATCTCTTCTGCCAGGCTGGTGCCCAGCAGTTCTATTAATTATAAAGTCTATTCTGGCTAAGGAAAAAAGGGGCCAAACAAATGAACTTAAACAGCACATGAGGAGGTAGTAATTGTACAACCCTTTCTTTAGTTTAGAGCCATGCAGCTCAGCTTCCTGACATTAGTTGTGAGTTAGCAGATGTGGTTTTGCTTCCATTGTTCTGTGTGAGACATCTGGTTACTGAACAGAAGCAAAAGTGTTTTAATGGCTTTTCCCACAAGAAACCGTTCCATAACAAGCATTTCCATATAAAATGGCTTATTTGGCAGACAGAAAGACTGAGATGAAAAAGGGCATCCATGGTGCTCCTCCACAAATGGCAAGCTGTCTGGGATCTGTGGTCACCCAGGTTGGGCAGATTTTGTTCTCCACATCACCTAGAAAAGCCTGCCTCAATTCCCTCCCCTTTCCCAGCAGTGATCTTGTTTTCTAACTGTCCTTAGCTGCCTGTTAGATGAAATCATTTAGCACCCAAATGCAATGCTGAGGAAGTCAACAGCGTTTTATAGCCACCATGTCTCTTGTGAACAATCCTACTGGGGACAGGAGAGGCTTTAACAGCAGTGTTGCTGAATGGGTTTTTATGAAGTGATGAAGGGATCATGAAAATGTTATGAACTTCATTTACAATGTTGAGAACTGACAATTTTTGGTCTAGGAATACCATCTTTTGTAAGATGCATCTGCTCTATCACATTTCAACACTACCAACTCCTGCCAAGTCCAGAAGAAAATCATCCACCAAACCCCTTGCAAGGTAGATAAAATATCATGTAAGATTCAAATGTTTCAGGTTAGATTATTTGTTAGGCTTATGCAGAGGGCTTCAAAGCTCAGAATGAGTTACAGCATCACATTGTACATGGCTTTATCCATCCATGGAATTAAAAGTATTTCACAAAAGCTAATTGCTGCCATCCCAATTACAAACAAGGAAGGGGCAATGTTAAGAAACTTGCCCATGGTAACAGAACTAATTACTGGGAATAGCTGGAAGCAAGGCCTGCAACTCAGGAGCTGGGTGTTACTCAACATCAGCAGTTCAGAGGTGAAACCGTAGCTCCTCTGGAGTTGTGCAAGTTGGACAGTTGACTTCAGTTAAGCCAAAATACAGTCCCTTAGGGTTATTCTGCCTTTGTTCAAGTTATCCAGACTTCTTGAGACAGTTGATCTGTCTGAACTCTTCAGATGTGTCAGGGGCTTTGGTCCTTCCTCTGTGCTGGGGCATATATTCTTCTGAAGAAAGCCCAGGGTGGTGCTCTCCATCTCAGCAGTGATGTGGCCTGCAGGCTGTACCCGCTCCTTAGTCTAGAGAGGAGAGTATTAACTCAGTTACATACACTGCCCAGAAGAACTGATTAAATAAACTTACATAAATGTCTGTATTTTTAAAATACATTAATTACTTGATTTTTTCTTACTATGAAACAGAAAGAAGTGGAAAAATAAGGAATGTTATATTGTGTCGATCAAATAGGAATGCCAAGGAAACAAAAACACAACCATAGCTGGGGATGTAAATAAGCTTCTATTAACTGGAGTGCTAAAGGTCAGAACAGCCTGTATTTCTTGGACCATGTTCCACCCACTTTATTCCTTGAGGATTATAACTGAAAGTATCAAAAAATTGAAGATCTGGAAGCAACTATCTACTCATTTGTTTATTCAGTGCAGGAATAGGTTTGCATTAGGCACCTATCCAAAACCAACTTCTTCTATTAAACGGGAATGGGTCACGGCAGGACACTTAGAAATGGATCTCTTCAGTAGCAGGCTGCAAGCACCCATTATTTCCAGTTATTTTGTAAATGAATGGGTTTTTTTGCTTTCTCATGTATTAAATAAAACACAAGCCAACCAAGTCTGAAATACGTGGAAAAATCACAGACGTGAACAGATACATTTTCATTACATTTAAGTTCTTTGTGTATTTTAGTATTAAGTACCGTTAGACAAAGCGACAGTGCCAAGTGAGCTCAGAAACTAAACAAGCTATTTCTGTCTATTTAAAGAGCAACGAGAAAGCAATTTAGTCAAATCAGACCAAAGTAATGCTTTGTGCTTCCATGGCTCAAAGGGAGGAATGACTTCTCCAAGATTGTGCAGAGGTGAAAGCCACCACCCTCATTCATCCTGTATCGCAACTTGCTCTTAAATCAGAGCTTGGTGGAGCTCTTGGTGGACTTACCTGTCCAGAACCTTGTGGGGGAGTGAGAGAAGGTTCTCAACAAGTTCATCCCTGAAGGACACATGAGATGTAGCTTTTGTGGCTAGCTCAATTGAACACAGCTACAAGCCCATTGGAAGAGAGACAGGAACTGAGATCAGTTTAAGTTGCCCAGTGTGCCAGGGTTTTACTCAAGTTGCTTTTTATTTATTGCAGGTTAAAGCCAACACATGGACAGCGTGTGAGCTGACTGGTGGGCAGGACTGTGTAAAGTCATGATAAACTGATTGTGGGTTACAGAGTCTGAAGGACTGGGGTTTAGGTACAGCAGTGGAGCAGGATCAGGATTTTGCTGTCTCTCTTGGAAACAGTTGTCCCTTTAAAGTCATGTTGTCAGATTTATATAATGTATAATAGAGGGTTTTGATCCTAGGGAATTGAAAGTGTGCACGTTAATCCAGAAGGTAGTTGATGGTCCTTCAAGAGGGTGCTGAAATCACCCAGTTGTTTTCTAAGCAGGGCTTTATTTTGTGATATTACCCATGTGGCTCAAAAATTCTTCGAAGAGGGTGTCATTCTCTATTCTGTTCTCTGCATGAAGAGATTGATACAAGCAGAAACAGTAAGAGAAGGACATTAGGAAAGTTTCATATTAAAATGCTGTTTTAACTCTCAGAAGGTTATGTTAGGTCTTATTTCCATATTCAACACTGGCTTGCTTAAACAGTGGAGTCTTCAGTTCCTCAAGTATTACACATACTCATCTCTTATTTGCTCTTTGGGAAAGATGTGGAATTCTTATATGAATAACAAATAAGTGAGACCATATGTGGTATAATAGGTTGTATTCCTATTATGTTGCTCTTGGCACTTCTCATATCCTCTGAGTAAGTATAAAACTGTGTATCCCTCTTCCCCCTCTTCACAAGAGAGTCAGTTCTGCATTTGCCATTGTGTCAACGAGAAAATCCAGTTACAAGCCTATCCTCTTCAAAAGCAATTGGTTTTAACATGGCTCACTAGGGTGTTTAAAGAAAGGGAGATGTCATGGTGTCTGTCCCTTTTGCTTCTTGGAAAGGTTAAGCATAAAATACACTTGGGAAAGAGAAATGTGAGTGCATACATTTAAATCTGTTTATATTTTAACAGCCTGCATTTGGAAGGAGTGTTAAGGCAGTGAGGTGGTTTTGGAGACATTCATTTGATACGATGTTGAGGATTCCAGTTTATCTGGTGAAAAATCAGTACATTTAAGAACAAATTAACAGTAATACAAATAATAAAGACAAATTCACATGGGATAAGAGGTGTGAATCTAATGTGCTACATTGCTGGCAAAACTTGAAAGGAAATTCCAGTAACCAGAACTGGGAGCGGACATCAAGGGTCGCAATTGAGGAGTAACGTGTTGTTTTCTGTCTTTCTCAATGAATCAAACAACCGTCCCTTCTAGTGGAACTAGAAAGAACTGAAACAAGCAAGCCTCAGTGTGTAGGGGGCTAACTTAGGGGTTGTATCTAATCCTCAGCCCCTGAAAAATGTGATCTTCAGAAGACCTTACTGGAAAATGCCTTTTGTTCTCCACACACATAAACTTTACTCGGCAGGGTGGGTAGAAAGGAAAGGAAAAGGGGGAAATCTGGTTTCCATTGGAAATATTTTAAAATGGAAATTTCCAAACCCCTCTATAGCTAACGAGGAAATAGGACATTTTGTTGCAAAGATTTCATTGGGAAACAATTTCCGTTTTCCATCAAAAACCTTTCCAGCCCAGTTTTTCCAAGCAGCTCTCGTAGTCTCACATAAGTGGCTGCTTGGAAGCTGATGGCACAGATGGGAAAGTGCACAACTCTGCTGGCCTCAGGAGCATAGCATCCCCAAATGCAGGGTAGGGGATTAAGTGATCCTTGAAGCAGTTCTGGTTACACTCATAGGAGGGCAGTGGTGCATACACTGAATGTCCCTCCCTGTGCTGTATCAAAGGGTTGCACAACTTATTATACATGGCAGAAGGATTGTTTCATGCACCAGTGAAATGCAGTCTGCTGTGGGTTGGAAAATAGCTATGGCTGGAGCTCAGAAAAGGCTTAGATTCGGTTTGGGATACCACAGAAAAGTGAACATTTGCTAACAGTTACCAGCCTCTTGGTATCTGAGACACCACATTTTCCATTTATACTCAAGGCAGGAAGTAACTGTTGTCTTTTCATGTACCACAGTGTGGTAATTCTTCTGGCAAATGTTCACCTTTTAATGATGACCACTATATTTTCCATTGTTTGTGCTAGAGCTCTGTTTACAGCTTAAGGCAGTTACGATGCTCAGTGTTGATCATGTGGAAATACATGTAACATATACTTCATCAAACACTTCACGTAATAGTCACATAGATCATATACAGCAGGACTAAAGAAAAATCACCCCTCCTGGTCCTTGACTGCATTTTCCATCCTCTAAGTCTGCTGATACATATTTCTGTCTCTGATTAGAACAGACCAGGTCAAGATGAAACCAGCTGATAGCTGTTCCCTTCCTTGCAGGTCAGCTCTGTGCAGTGTTCCTGAGCTCTGCTGCATGCACAGCGGAAGCCGTGACTCCAGCCAGCTCTGCCCATTTGATCTCTTACATGGGGTTTATATCAAACCCTTGCATGCAGCAACAAGCCAAGGCCACTTATTTGACCCTTGGGCATGTGTTTTTTTGTAAGCACTTTTAGAAGCACAATGAATAGGATCAGAGAGGATTTAGCTATAACTATTCTCATCTTTGCCTGCTCCAAATGCCGTGATCCATCAGCTCAGCTGGGGCAAAGGACCCTGCTGCCAACTCACAGGTGTCCCTGTTGCTCAACAGAATACAACCATGTCTCCTTTCCTGTAAATGAATTAAGAGCAGATTTTAGCAGTCCTCTGGCAAGGAAGAAAGCAGATATTTTTCCCCATTTAGGCACAGAGGGTGTCTCAAAGCAAGGGCTACGTTCTTTCTGTGTGACTGCTATGTTGGTATGGTTTTTTAGGGGAGAATTGTTTGCAGAGCAACTCAGATTCTCCCTGCCTTGAGGGAATGCCTTTCTTCCTTTGTGAGAGCAAACACCACCACTGCCTGCTCCTTGACACAAGACACAGTGAGGGCTTTTAACCACCAGAAAAGTATTCCCAGCAAAGCCACCAGTACTGCAGTCTATTTTGGGCTGCCCAGGTCCATCTCTTATGTGCAGGAAGATGAGCTGGTGTGACAGGAGGTCATCTTGGCTGAATGAGGAACCCCTCAATGAGTTTAGTGAACACAAGTACTAAGAAGAGGTGGAAAAGGAGACAGGACATGGAGGAGGAATATAGAAGCATCTCCTGGGCTTGAAGGGATGGGAAAAGGCAGTCCCAGCCTCATCTGGAGTTAGAACTGGGTATGAGGGACAACAAAGGTCATGCTGCATCAGCAGCAGCAGGAGGGCTATTGCTGAATGGTGGTACAATGATGAAGGACACTGGAAAGACTAAGGGGCTCAGTGCTTCCTTTGTATCAGCCTCTCCTGGCATGGTCTATTCTTCTTGGTCTCTGTGTCGTGGCTCAGCATCTACACAGATCCAGCATGGCCCCCAGTGCTCAGGAGATGGAGAGGAGCCTCACTTGAGCTGCTCATGGGCTTAACGTGTCTCAAGACCCAGTGGTGGCCAGACCAGACACGAGGACTGGAACAACACACGTTGTGTTGGGTGACAGCCTCGTCCAGTGAAATGGAAGCTCCTTTTATCCTCCCAACAAGCAGGAAGGGTTTGTCCGATGCTTCAGAGAGTAGCAGATTTATCTTTGGGTGAAGACAAGATGATCACAATCCTGCAGCTGTCTCTCACCAGGCAGGTTTACAAGGACTACTCTCCCTCCTAGGCAAATACAGAAGGCCCACATTCCCACATTCCACCTGGCTTGGTATTTTGCAGTCACAGGGAAATCAGCAGGGAGCTTGTATGGCTCACATGAGAGGCAGGCAGGAGTCTGCCCTGGGGCTCTTGCAAGTGCGGGGTTGGTCTTCTGAAATTACAGAAGTTGCCTCTATTTGATGGCATTTGAAGGCTCTGACCTGTTATATTTATTTTGCAGATGGCTTCTTTGACCTGCTGCTGTTTCTGGTTTTTGAATGAGGTTCTCAAGAAACATTTATCTGTTAAATCAGGTCATTAAAAAAAATCACATTTCCTTCCTGAAGCTCGTAGCGAGTTTTCTGTCCAAGAAAACTGGGACGTACAGCTATCATTTCACACTGGGACAGCATCATATCATACTGGGACATTTACAACTGTCATGATCGCAGGACAGTATCAGCAGAGACCAGGGTCATTTCTATAACGTGAACGTTATTACACCACAATAAACCCATAAACAATGGGTTTCCATAGCCAGAGAACAAACCAAGGAAACAGAGTATTTTAAATAGAAAGAAAAACCTGACAAGTTTCAGGTTGGTTTTGGTTTGTTTTTCCTTCAGTTTTCTGGTTTTTTTCCCCAAATTATCCATTATTTATCTGACTGCAATTGTATTTGGAGCCCAGATTTATGTCATATGGAGGGCTTGTCTGCCTGACCTCACAAGAAAAGTGTCAGCTTTTCCAGTAGATAACCCTGGAAGATCTTGGGAAGACTCATAGGCCTTGCAGCACACTTGTGAGCTGGTGGCATTCAGGAACAGCACTGGCTGGTGAGAGGACTTCCAAGGACAAAGCCTCTGCCCATGTTGTGAATGTTTTTAACACCCAGGGCAGGAAGGCTGTGGGTAAACTGCCCTTTGGGGATGTTCCTGAGTCTGCTTTGACTCTGAGATTGTGTTTGAGAGAGCTGGTCACAGAGGCTGAAAGCATAACAGGGAATATTTTAACAGCCTAACCAGTTACGTTCCGCTTCCCCAGACTGCTTCTAGGCACTGAGCCATTTGCTCTTGTAAGCTTTATCATTTTTATTGCCTGCAACACCAGTGCACTGAGAATTGATCTTACATAGCACTGAATATACTCCAGCTCCACTGCACTGTCTTCGCTAAGGGTGATGAGTCTTCGGTATCTTAATGGCTCTAGCACTAACATGGTTGAAATAAGAGTGCTGGATGTCTGTGCTTTCTGAACTTAGGGAATGGTGGCTCTAAGTCCCACCCTGTGGGATGGCAGAGGATAATGGTGGCATTGGGTTGGTCTGCAGTGAAGTCCTATTACTCTGCTATTCTGAGAGCTGTGCTTTGTCTTCCCCTTCTGAAATGGGTGCTGGGAAGCAAACATGATCCTTTCATGAGAGGTACCTGGTAAGAGTCCTGCTGGAAGCACACAGGAGCACGTACATGGTCCTTATGTGGGTGGACAAAATACTGGCATTAAAGCTCTCTGTTGGTGACCAGTTTTTCTGTTTTGGCCAAGGCCAACAAGTGTAGACATGGATCCAGTACAAAGTGATACCAAAAGGAGGCACATACCATGGTCTTGTTTAACTTAAGGTCATTCTTCCACACAGCAACATGTTGTGAGCGGACAGGCAGTGCCTCTGTCATTCAGCACTTGCACATTTTCCCCTTGGTGTGTTTGCAAGAGACAGACAAATAGAGAATTTGCCAAGCTATGAGGAGGCTTTAAACTTCTGCAGCCATGACCACAGTGCATGAGTGACAAAAGCACTGGGGAATTATGCAGGTTATGCCAAACAAGCACTAACAACACTTTCATAGCCCCTTGCCATATTCTGTACATGTCACATCTCTGCCTGGCTTTATTAGGTTGGTGTTTTTAACTTTTTATTGAAGCTAATTGGTTGCAATGGAAACAACTGGGTGGAACTCAGTGACACTCTGAGGATAAGATCAGTTCATCATCTAATTTTAATGATGCACTGTAACAGTTGCTGCAGCTTTGTAATTTTGTTGTGGTTTCATCCATCCCTCCCATGCCCCTTTTGTTTCTCCCACCTACCTGTTGTCCCTGGGAGCATAGACGTAGTGAGCTCTTTTGAGTGGGAGCTCTCTTCATTTACACTGTGTTTTAAACCATCTCAAATGTGCTGCTGAATTAATCCTGAAGGATAACAATTTATTTGTAAGGAAACTTTGTTTCCCCCCTTTTCCTGTGGTCAAAGGGAGACACAAAAAGGTAAAATGATTTCTGTGCAATTGAGTAGTGGAGTCATAGAACCATGAAATGATTTGGGTTGGAAGGGATCTTAAAGCTCATCCAGTTCCAATGCCCTGCCATGGGCAGGGACACCTTCCACTAGACCAGGTTGCTCCAAGCATCATCCAGCCTGGCCTTGAACACTGCCAGGGATGGGATAGTAGAAAAGTGATTTTATCTTGGGATAGATAGATTTATATACATGAATATACATGGCCATTCCCATCCTCCCAGCTCTTATAATGCTGTGATTCATGGATTTTCTAGTGATGAAGAAGTGCAATTTACCCTATGGTTACTTCTGTTTCCTTTTTGGTGTAAAAACTCTTTCAGTACTAAGTCTAGAGGATCCTTTAGCAGACAGAGAGTGAACTCAAGGTTAAATTGCAGTTCTTAAGATCTCTAGCATGTGATTTGGACCTGAATATTTTAGTACAACGGCAGCCAGGCTGAATGTGATTTTTGGAAGGACAGATATATTCCTTTTGGGTATTATACTGGAGTCAATTCCTTGTTTGCCAAAGATAAGTCTGAAATGATGGCAAACATTGAGTCTCACTCTTTAAACATTTGAGGTTATGTGCTATACATAGAAACTGGGGGCTGGGGATAGGGATTACTTTAAAAGGGGGTAAGCTGTCATTGACAACAGAAAGACAAGATGTATTTATCAAATGTCTGATTTAGGGGGATGAAATTATATGGAAATAATTTTCTCACATTTTTAGAGATGCTTATTGGAGAGGTAGAACATAATGAGTGTTAAACAGCATTCAACAGTGTAAATCTACCTGATGATTTTATGAAAGGTGAGGAGTTGCATTGAAGTCAACAGTATCTTCAGCTGTGTGTAAAGAAAAGCCTGTAGATAGGTTTTGTATTTGCAGTGAGTTGGCTGACTTTGATTTAAAGTGGAGATTCGTCAGGTTGAAGGTAAGACATCTTCCTTGTGATTCCCTAACTTCCCATGCCACAACTTGAAGGAGTGATTGAGAGGAATGTAATGTAACTGACTGATCTGGGAGCAGTTTATACTCTTGCTGTTGTTATCATGTGTGTTGGTGTGGGTCCGTGGACCCCTTCTCCACCTTCACATAGAACACCAACTCAGTGAGCATCAGCCCAGAAGCATCTTCTGTCCCAGCATAGCATCCAGTGCTATTGGTGTGACTGGGATGGCAGGAGCAGCCTGCTGTCACACATGAGAGATGGGAAGGAGAAAGCATGCAGGTTAATACACTAACATCAGCCTCTGGATGAAGAGCCGTGGTACATTTCCTGCCCACACAGCACTGGGTTTCATCCAGACCCTTCCCTCCAGCCAAGTTGCTTGCTCTATGTACAGCTTGTAAATGGTTTGCAATTGTGACTGGTATGTTCCTGAAAAACCCTGAGCGTTTTCATAGGTACGTCTTGAATGTTTTCCACACATGGTTCAGTGGTTAGGCTGAGATTTATCAAATAGTTGAACTTTCGAGGGGTCTTTTCCTACACAGTGAATCAGAACGTTGTTGGGAACTTGCTAGCATTTCTACATTGTTCCTTTCAATGGAGGGACTTGGTTTGGTTATCATTTGGAGCAGAGAAATTCCAAAGCTGTTGAAACAAATGTTTAGGCTTGTTATTTGTTGTCTTCAGGTTGTTAGGATTTATTACCTTGGATGTTTGCTGGGTCTAACATTAAACACACATCAGAATCCCTGGTGAGGAATAGGCAATACCAGGAGCTGCTCGAAGCAGAGAAGCTCATAAGGGAACTCAGTGGCTGGCCTGGGAGGTGCCCCAGGCTCTCCTTGCAGCAAATGTGGCCGTTCTTGCTTATCCCCTGCTGGGAAGCATTTGGGAGCAATGGGACAGGAACCTGGACCACAGAACCAAACGTAGCTCTTCTCTGCAGCCCTTCTGCAGACATTTCATCAGTGCTGTAGCACTGACGTGACGGACCAGACAAGTTGAATGCCTGCATTTCAGCACTCTCTTATCTGTCACCTCTCCAGGGGAGCGTTTTCCCTGGCTTTTCCAGCCCTGCCCTCCTGGTGGGACATGGCTGCCAAGCAGAGGTATGGTAGTGGAGACCTCTGATGTTCATTTTGCCCTGGTTTTCAGTGTGGAGAAAGGAGCAGACCTTGAGCAGGAAGCAGACATGTGGCTCTGGGCCATCTCCAGGTACCTAGAAGGACTTATGACCTACCTGGAGTGTGTTTGCCCTCTGGAAAAGTGGACCACTTGTTTTAATGTTTTCACTGGCTTGCTATTTTAAAAACCTAGTTTAAAGGTGCTTGGTTGGGTGCTGTCATTGCTCCTGGCGGGAGCAGACAGCAACCACCAGCCATCAGTCAGTTTTGGGGTGTTACACTCAATAGATATCCTGGGAGCTTCAGACCAGGGCTCAGGCTGAGGGATGAGAGGAAGTAATGGAGTTTCTTCCTTCTTTATTTTGAAAGAAATAAAGAAAAAGAAAGAAGAAAGGGAGAAGAAAGGAAAGAAAGGGGGGGGGGGGGGGAAGCCCTGAATAACCTGAGTGTTTCTCTAGTCTCATTTAACCACAAGCTTCTTATCCGTTGTCACCTGTAAACAGATCCTGGGTGTCCTCTATCAGTAATACCTGACTTGTCAGGGTGACATGTGTTCAATAACACGACTAAGCTGTCTGCTGCAAGGAAAAGAAAGGGAAGAAAAGAAAAGCCCTCAGCTTCTGAAAACTACTTAAGTTTTTCCTTTATGAAATACATTGATAAATATAGTTCAGCCAGCACCCTGCCGGTGTTATCATGTCTGAGAGCTACGGCAAGCTTTCAAACAAAGCCAGCGAAGCCTATACTTAGAAGCAACCTTCAGCTTTTCATGCAAAGCATAGAAACAGAATGGGAGTGATAACAAAAGGCGGAAGACGGTGGCTCGCCTACGGGTGTCTGAGCGCTGCTGTATTCCTGCTGCTTTCCTGTGAAAGCCCTTCAGATGGTGATTTCCAGGAATGCAGCTGTGCCTCCCCATGCACCATCACGGGTGCATGCCCTCATGTGTCTGACCTTTTCAGAAGTGTGTTGACATGTTCAGAAATAAACTGTGCGATGTAAAGATAACGTATTGGGCTGGGAGGGGATGGGGATAAACAAATGGGCCCCAAGAGAACAGGTCCTTTAAAAGCCACGGCAAGCTCTTTGCTCTGGATGTGTGCTCGGGTCTGGCAGCTGCCGTTGGCATCCTGCTTCTCTTGTCTCTGTGAGGCCTTTCTGGTGCTTATCGCTGCGGGATCGAAGCACCCAGTGTGTGATCGGCACCTCCTGTGGGGTGCATGCAGGGAACTGAGAGAGGGGAAATGAGCTCATCTCCCACCTCAGTGAGCCTTCACACATGGAGTAATTGCCCAGCCTGGAGGCTGCGGCTGCAGAGCCCGGTCGTGGGGCTTCACACCTGGGACCACCTTCCTCACCAAGTCATAGAATCATAGAACAGTTTGGGTTGGAAAGGACCTCAAGGTCATCCAATTCCAACTCCCTGCCATGGGCAGGAACACCTCACACTAGACCATGTCAAGCAATAGTCTTCGCAAGCTGGGTGGCTTTCAAAGGCTCAAAGGCTCCTGATTTCCCCTTTGCTGTTCCTGTCAGAAGCAAACATAGCACAAAGCCTTTTCTGACGGGCTGGTACCTTGTCACAGGCACTCTATCGCTTTTCATCAGTGAGGACTGATAAGCTTCTCTATCAGTTCACAATAGCACCAGGACAGTAAGAACCTTTCATTGTAAAGTAGGGCTTGTTACTTCCAAATAATCCTGCTTGGGAAGGACTTGAGGTATGTGTGTGATGTTCTCCTGGCCATCACCATGGACCATGTGTCAGCAGCACCCTCATGTATCTTCTGGACTTTGTCCTGGCTTCATCAGGTTGCCAGAGATTAAATTCCTGCTTTGCCACTGGCTTCTGGTCCTACTTCGGCCAGGCCATGCAAAACATGGTCTTGCAGTCCTTTTGATCACAGAAGTCATCCTTAATCCTCAAAGCATGCCTTAATGTGTAAATGGTTCCGTTCTGTGCTCCCAGAGATGGGCAGCTTTTGCTTTGCTTCAGAGATACACACCTAAGTCCATCAGGAGGGGTGTTTGAACTCTGGCTGGATTTGGCTGGTTCCTGCTTATGTTAAACAGCAAAAAATCTTGCAGATTTACTCGTATTTGGCAAAATGGTGTAAAATGTCATTTTACTTAAAAACTGATTTCTTCTATCAGGCAGCTGGGAAGCCAGTGATCTGAGCCAGCAGTTGTGTGGGTTTCCTCATGGGAGAGCAATTTCTATGTCACGTTTAACTCCTCTAGCAAAGCCCTAAATGACACACCTAAGTGATGTTTAACTGAGTTTTGCCCTCATTTTCTTATTATCTTTCCTGCTTTTGGAGCACACGTAATTTGATTCTCACTGCTATTTTGAGAGGGATTCTCAGTGCTCTTTAATCAGGAGCACGACAGTGGAAAAGTGCCAGAGAAGCACATGAAGATTAGGAGAAACCAGACAGAGCACAGTATAAATGCTGTCCCATTTTAAGAATTACCATTGACTGCAAAGCAGCCAATGAACATTTTCCTGTGTAAGCTCCACTATTAAGCTTTATGGAGGATTTATCCAGAACAGTGACTTCTGTGGTAGTTTTCTGACCCGGGTGACCAAAAGCCAAGCTGTGAACACCACACCTTGCTGAATGCTTTCTTCACCATTTTCTCCTGTCTTAGCTAATTGTTGTTCTTCCTGTCACCCGTCGCTCATTGATCACTGAGTCAGAGACTGATTCAAGTGTTATTTGAACAGTGATGTTTGGAGATTGTTTATCAGTGACTCCCTGGCTGTCTGTGGGAGGCATGTTTTGCAATCTGTGCTTCACCTATTTTCCCCCTCTGATAATGCAGAGATGTGGTGGTGTTTCAGGTCTGCTGGCTCACCTCCCTTCTGCGTGACTCAACATGCCAGGGATCCCACTCTGAGCTCCACCAGTGAGTTGTACCAGTGTGTTTGCCTTTGCTTAAATGTATAGCAAACATGATCCCTGCCTCCAGGAACTGATAGTTGAGATGGGTCCTGCCTCCTTGCAGAGAGCGAGGGGGGAGAGCATCATACTTACCAGCCCATTGAGAAGGCAACAAATGGCAGTGGATGAGAAAGAGTCTTTCTGGTCGTCCTCATTCTGTTGTGATATGCCCCTGAGAGACATCAGCCTTGGAGAAGCAGCTCACTGTTGCTCTTCTTCTCCTCTCCTGGGGCTTTTGCCAGCTGCTGGTTTGGCTGAGCCAGGGTGTTGATTGCTCTCTCAGGAGGATGAAGGGCTATGCTCACCTTTCCAGTGAAGGGCATGGCTGGAGGTATTTTCTGTGCTCTGTCACTAGAAAGCCAAACCATCAATCAGGCAAGGTCTACAAAAGAAGAGCCTGGTGTGTACAGCTCTCCTCACACTCCCACACAGACACTGGGTCATGCCAGTCCATGTAACCCAATAGTTACCCCATGGGTAAGGGGTATCAGTATCATGTTCCACGGGAGAATGATCTGACCTTTCTTGTTTATATGGTAAGTGTGTCCAGGAGGTTTCTTTGTCAGCCCAGTAGGCCCTGCTGCCAGCTCGCAGCGTGTCTTGCCAGCTCCAAAGCTCTCGCCAGGGCTTTGAAGTTAACCACGAGTTATTTGCAGTTATTTGGAGTTACAGGGGGTTATTGCACAGAGAACCCCTGTGCATTGATCAAGCAGAAGCGTTCTCCTGAGTCAAAACCTGCACATGCAGCAGCGCTGGAGTGGCAGTGGGCTGTAAGAGCACACAGTAAATGCAAGCCACTTTGCCTCTGTCTCCAAGAAGATGGTCTTGATAATTAGGGACAGGCAATGGGAATTTGCTGCTGGAAAAACCAGCAAGAGCTCAGTTGAGTTTATTTTAGTTCTCACTTAGCTGTGGAGAGTGTGGGTAAAGGGAGCATTTGAATGGGACCAACCCTCTCATCCAGCTGAAGTAGTAGGGCCTTCTTGACGATATTTGAGTGATACCTGCTGTTCTCTGAAGAGAAAGGGCCTCATGGTTTCCCACATGGCTGACTAAATCAAGTGAGCAGCTGAAAGAAGAGCTGAAGTTCTTCAGAAGAACATTCTTAGCCCGTCTCTACTTGGTTCACAAATGTGGGTGCCCACCATTAGATCTTTCTAGTACCCAGTATGCTAACATGATTGTTTTCTGCATAGAGTATCTAAGGAAAAAAGGTCTTGGTTAATGTTATGCAAGTAAATGTGTTTGTGAGACAGAACAGTATAATTCATCTATGTAAGCAGATTTTCTTCTTACAATTATAGAGGCCCTTAACTGGTTAAAGGCACCTTTGTGCTGGCTCTTAGGTACCTGCGCAATGTCAGAGGCTCTTCCCTAAACTGATAAGAGTAACAAAGTGGAGGGAGAATCCCCATTGTACATGGTAAAAATGAAGTGATTCACTCCAAGTCATAGATGAGGTCTGTGGTAAAGCTAAAACAAAAGCCTAATCCTCCCCCAGTCTCAGACTCTTCTCTGCAAATACTCCTGTGCTTTATTGTGCTTTATTTCATCCATAACAATAAAATAATGCTGACTGTGTGCTAAGGCAGTCCTTCCATGCTTTTGGTACTGATGGCCAATTGAGACATGAATGTATGTGATTAATGATGGCTGCAGTGTACCTGACATCACATCAGTATTCAGCTTCAGTCAGGGGCACATCATGCTGATGTACAACAGCTCCAGGATCCACCACTCACTGCAACTGCATGAATGCATGTCTGTGTTTTCCACAAAGCAAAGCAGAAGGCAGGGGCCTCTGTGAGAAGCAAACCCATGATATCATGGGCTGCCTTGGGTCAGGCTGTCTCTAGACTTGAGCAGCTGTAGGAACAAAGTCCTTCCTTTGTGGGTGCCCTGCCATGGGGGTTGAGGCAGGGCTGGGCTGCTGAAGAGGTGTGAGGGAAGAGAGACATGGCTTACACTGTGTGCTCCCAGGCCACCAAAGCCTCCTGGACACAGGTACAGCTTATGAGCAACCTGTAAAGGGCACAGTAATTGTGTCATTTGTGTGTCCTCAGTGCTTGGCCCCCCTGTGTCTTACCTAGGGACTTCCAGAAAATGGTTCTCCATTGTACCAATAGTTTGGATAATTCTCATTTCACTCCTGGGCTAACCTGAGATCTTTGTTTTGTGTTTTTCCCCACTCCCCCCCAATACAGCAAGGATGACGCCAGCCTTAACAAGCCCATCAGACAGTGGTGGTGGCAGTAGCTGGAGGTGGAGAAGACATAGACTGCAGTATGTATCCTCAGGACCTCAAGCTGAGCATTTGACCTGGGTTTCTCAGGGCCAGGTGGGTGTTCCATTGGCCAGGTTTTGGGCTATTCTCAGAAGAAACAACTCTTAGGTTTGACCATTCTTTTTTTATCTGTCACTCCTGGGTGAGTTTCTCAGTAAGTTTTCTTATAGAGGCCTTTCCTGGTTCTTTGGGCAACATTGTTAGGGAGGAGCATGAACACTGCATTACTGCTGAAACAAGGTTTAATTAGCAAGTGTGAGAAGTGAGTCAGGCTCTCTCTATGAAACCTTACTTGATACAATTAGATAAAGAGGATGTAGGTAGCACTCAGCTTTCAAGATTTCTTTATCTTTGATAGCTCTCATGGTCTTTCTCCAAGGCCCAGACTCCCGGCACAAACCTCAGCAGTTTTAATTGATAGAGGCAGATAGTACTGACAGATACACAGAGGTGTGGGTTGATGTATAACTGCTATCAGCACTCATGTGGAGTGACTGCGACACACTTCTGTCCCTGTGAGCTTTCCCTAACGAGTGCCAACAAAGTCCATGTATTCTGATGCCTCCAGCATCAGGTGTTGCTGAGAAATGAAATTAAACCCAGCAGCAGAAGGGCAGGAGGGGATTGTGGAGGGTGCCAGACCCATTCAAAAGGGTAAGGGGAAGTTCTGAGAAGATGCTCGCATTTAGGGTTCAGTTTTCAAGGGTTTGGCCCTGAGCTAAAGGACTTTGAGGAAACAATCCCTTTTTACAGAGCGCTGCACATCCATTGAAAGCAGTGACTGATGGTTGTTAAGCACATCTGGAGCCCTCATAATTCATTCAGGCCACGCTGTCTGTCTAACTAAGGAAAATAAATCACATGCTCTTATTTATCTCTCCTGAAACACTCTGAGATTTGAAAGCTGCACATGTAGAAGTAGCACAAGGAAATGCTTTCTTCCACAAAAGACATAATTCCCCTGTGAAACACAGTAATTCAGCAGGGTTCAGGGAGGGAAGGGCATTTTATGGTTGGACCTTAGAGGAATTATGCAGCCAGCTGTAAAGTCATGGGTTTTATGTCTGAGTTTCTCTGTCCTGAACATCACATGCTGTCTGGAGTATAAGACCATTCATGTGTATTTTAGAGGTTTTATTTACTCTTTTGCTTGTAATGATTGGATATGAATATAACATCATGTATAAAGAATGGAGCCCAGAAAGAGACTTGTGTGGTAGGCACTTGCTTCTATTGTTTTCTCTTTGGACAAGAGGAAGCAGAGCCATGCAATTGCAAACAAGGGGTCATGTGTCTACATCCTCTTGCCTGTGTGAGTATAGTGAAGCTTATGTTCGTGTTCCCCACAGATAGGTTTTAAATGCCCTGAAGCCCCTACATCACGTTAAATGCAGTACCAGATTAGGGCTGCTGAAAATGACCTCCCACTGCATTAGAACTGAACGTTTTGTAATCTCTGGGTAAAATACCATTGTGTCATACTCCACAATTACATTCTTGGGAGGGGATAATGTCTATTGTACTCCTCTAATTGTACTACCTTTTTTCCCCTTGAGACAATGAATGTCTTGTGAGAGGGCCAGTGATTTTCTCTGTGGTATGATATACCTTTCACCTTTCTGAGTTCTGCTAGCTCACACTCATTCCAATTAATCACTGGTGACAGTAATACTCACATAAATGATGATACTTGTTTATTCTCACTTTCAAACAAGGATGAGCCAACACACTCATTCTGTCTGTAAGTGACTCCAGTGGAGTTGGCCTGTTTACCGTGCTCTTTAGATGCCTCACTGTGTTAGAGATGAGTGTTGAAGAAATGTCAAATGGGTCACAGAGGTGGAACTGAGAGCAGAACTAGGACATCTCTTTTCTAGAGAGGTCACTGAGTTAACTTTTGAGGTGTCATTCCCACGATTCTGAAGAGGTTCCTGTCTCATTGTGTTTGCCACTGTGGGAAGAGGCCAGGAAAGCAGAAAACAACCAGTTAGCAAAATGACCCATTTTGCACTGCTTGGAATAGGTTTTCCTGGGTGAGAGGTGTTTCCACAGCTAAGCAAGTCATGGGGCTGTTCAAACAGGAGGGAAAACCTTCCCCTCCTGCTCTGAGTTTCCAAGGACCACCATGGCAAAGCATCCCTCTGCAAGGTCCATTAGGGGCCACCAAAGCTCGCAGTCATGTCTCTTCATGGTAAGTGCTTCACACTTTCAGTTTCCTGAAGTCGTCCTTCTGTCTCTTCCTTAGGCAGATGTACTTAATGGAGTGTGGGGCAGCAAATTGTTTGACTCTTGGTGCTGATAAGAGCTGTATTTGGTGCAGTAGGGCATTAATTGCTAAATTCCTAAGATCTCCATATAAGGGATGCTTGGAGATCTCCTTGTAGCTGAGTGGAAATAAAGATGTAGGTGACTTAAGTGTCAGAGAAACTCCCAAATGGCAGGGGTTCCCATTCAAGTTAAAGGTGTCAGGCTCTCCCCTTCTTTATAGCCCCCTCCTTTTTAGATGTCATGGGTGACCACAGGTAGCCCATAGTGGTTTCCATCAGTTACCACTGAGTTCAGATACTGCAATACTGCCTTCTTCTCAGGTAGTTCTTTCTTTGCCCTTTCCTCTTGCTGCCATAAGTATTTGTAAGGAGTTTCTGCTTTACTTGCTTACATCAAGGTGAACTTAGCCTGTGCCTGGCAGCTGTGAATGTGGCAACAGAAATGAGTATTTAAAACCCATGCATTGTGTATTTGTAGGCCCTTTGTGGCTCATTCCCTCTCCTGTCAAATTAATTGATGTTATATTGTTGCTGCTTAATACAGGCACAAATTTCAAACTGGACCTTCACGTCCTTGTGAACATTAACGAAGGATGGTTGCCTGTTCTCAAGTGAAATAAGTCTTTATGGGTACATATTTGTTCAGCTATTAAATAGGGAGTTTCAAAAAGTGCCACCATCAGAGATTTTTCTGTTCCCACTGATTTTAACTGGAATGTGCTCAGATACTGCAGTAATGAGTAACACTGTAAATTCTGAAGTCAGACAGATAATTACTCCTTCAGACAAAGAGTCTTTGGGCTTTTTTATGTCTATAGACTGTAATCTCTTCCACGCTGAGACTTTCTGGGTGTCTAAAAGGCATCCAGTCCACTGCAAGTTCCCTAGGGTGGTATACAATTACCTCTGAGCAGTGCCTCTAACATAGGTAGATGCCTACAGCACTAGTTCCCCCTTGTTGGGCATCAGTATCAATCTGGTTTCCTGCTGCAGGACCATGTTTGCTCTACAGATTGCTTCTCCCAGCTGAGGACTGGCCCAGACCTTTGCATTGGTTTGAACAGGTCTTTGTGTCACGGTTTGGGCAACGTGGGTCTGATGTGAGCTGTCCCTGCCTGTGGCAGGGGGTTGGAACTGGATGATCGTAAGGTCCTTTCCAACCCTAACTATTCTGTGATTCTGTTCTATGATTTCATGACCAAAGAGTACTGTAGTGATGGAAATTTGGTTTCATACCAAGTGAAGACATGTTACCCTCAGTAATGCACGAGTCCCTTCAGTCTAACACGTGCTTTGTCTGTGGGTCCATCAGCAACACTTTCCACAGTGTGGTGTAGTTGTCACAGAGTATTAGGCCCTCCTTACATCTGAGTCCAGCACAAAGCGTGCTCAAGAAAGGAAAGTAATGTGAAGCTCTTGCAAGGGCAGGCTCACTATGACTGAAAGTGAGAAAATGAGAACTGAATTGATATACAGCAGAAAAGTGTTAAAATCCCCATCTAACGCACAATCACAGAATCATAGAATAGTTTGGGTTGGAAAGAACCTTAAGATCATCTAGTTCCAACCCCCCTGCCATGGGCAGGGACACCTCACACTAAACCATATCACCCAAGGCTTCATCCAACCTGGCCTTGAACACTGCCAGGGATGGAGCATTCACAACGTCCCTGGGCAACCCATTCCAGTGCCTCACCACCCTTACAGTAAAGAATTTCTTCCTTATATCCAGTCTAAACCTCTGCTGTTTAAGTTTCAACCTGTTACTCCTTGTCCTGTCACTACAGTCCCTAATGAATAGTCCCTCCCCAGCATCCCTGTAGGCCCCCTTCAGATACTGGAAAACAATGCTGGTTTCAAAATTGGAACCCAGGCTGAAGTCTTACGTTTTCCCCCTTCCTATTTGGTCCTAATGTCTAAGCTTTGCTATTTATATATTTATGTTTGAGGGGTGGGAAGGACCATCACAAATCTAGAAATTTGCAAAAAAAACAACAACCCCCCCAGAAAAAAACCAAAAAATCTTTTTCTCCTCTCTTTAAATTAAAATTCCTTTAAGTTTCCATAGGGAAAATTTTAGTGAAATAGACAGCAAAAACTGGGAAAATTGAAAAGTGAGAAAACCTTTGGTAGGTATATGATAAGTCACATGCCTGGAAAATGCACTGCACTGTGAAGCTTCTTTAACCAGGGTCCCCAACAGTCAAAAGCAAGGGTAGCAAATGGAAGTTCATTTAGCTATTTAGTACTGTCATGTGGAATTTCTTTGGAAGGAAAAGCCCCAGCACTCTGGGAGACCCTCAGAGCAGCTTTAATTAAAGACAGCTTCAATAATTAGAAGATGACCTGATGCTTGTAAGCAAGGCTTTGGGACATAGGGTGTAAAAAGTCATTGGAATTTGCAATGATTAAATAGTCCTTTTTGAGCCTTGAGAATGACATTTCTTTCCCATCATCTCACCAGTGTGAATACAGGGAAGAAAGTCTTTTTCTGGCTGAGTATCACACATATGTTTTAGCCAAAGGGTTTCCTCCTGGGAGATTTTGAGGGACTCACAAGTTGCTTTTGTCTTTGCTGCCTTTACTCCTGTGGGTATGAACATAGTGTTACTGCATAACAGTGAGCAACATCATATGGATGTTGCCGTGTATCTGTTAATCCTGTTTGCCTTCCCCTTACTGTGTGTGATCTTGTATTGGGTTAGTTTATGGCACTGTGGGAATGAGGTTTTTCATTTTGCCCAAAGAGAAGAGTAAACGTATTTAATTTTCATGTGAAAGTTGAATATTCATAAAACCCGTGTCATTTTGGATGTGTCTGTGTACCCGTTCCTCCAAGAAGTTATGCAAACAGCCATTACAAGTGGGAAAAGCAAAATGTTACACTTGGCCTGTTCTGGAAATCCGTCGGCTGATGCTTTTTATTCCAAATGAAATGGTAATTCAAGCTGACACATTTCACTTCCAATGAAATAGTGTTTCCTGATACTGCACTGGAAAGCTCTAACTAGTGCTAATTGGAAGGCCCAGTTTACATGGGCAGGATGCTGGATGAGTTTATTGACCTGTGTTTTACTGGGAATTGGACTTGATCAGTGATCCTTCCTGGTTGTGAAGTCTGTTAAAAAGATGCCTCTCTTGAATCAGTGGTAACTCCTGGTTTTAAGAATTGGGGCTTGGCAAATTCTTTTCAGTCTTACCACAGAAATGAAGATGTTTATTGTCATTTTCTGCTTCTGTCTGTGTCGGGAATCGCCTGTCTCCAGAAGGCACACTTGAAGTGAGATATAAACCACTCCGATTCCCTTGCAGAGGGGTGAAGATATGAAAAACCCAGGATAGCTGTAATAGTCATACGCATCCCTGGAAAGAGAAGGGTCGGGAATAAGAACAAGCTGCCATTCTGAGCACTTGTTTGCTGTAATCTCTGCAGGATCTGGCCAAGCGGTCCAGCTGCTAGGCAGGCAGAATTACGCTTGCATGCTGCAGTGACCGTCTGAGGTTTCCCAGTGATAACTGCAGTGGAAAAGATTACTTTTTCCTTTAAGATCTTACTTAAAACCAGCTCGTGTTTGCAAAGTGGTGAGGGAAATGGTTTCAACTGGTAATGGTTTTGCTGTTCCTCTGCAGGGACCTAGCCTTTAAAGAGCACAATGTGGCCTTTGGTTGGTATTTTACCATGAGTGCTGAAATTGCTGCAGGAAGATAGTTCACTGCTGAGGCTTTAAGAGGGAGGAGATCTGTGTTCCTCAGCTGTTTCCAGAGTAATTCCTGTATGGAGGAGAAAAGCATTAACCCCGTTTCACAGGAAGGTGACTAAACAGACCAAGCTCCAGATGTGTGAAGATGTGGAGCACCTAGCTCGTGTGGGCTGGTCAGGCATCCAAAATACCTTCAGGAGGTCAGTGATAAGCAGTATACCTAGATGTAGTCTGTGCTGGATGGAGCAGGACGCTGATCTAACATATCCTCAGCCTCATCTTCACTTTTGTCTCCTCATTTGTCACTATGGAAATTGCTTTCCCCAAACGGTCCCTGGACTTTAGCATTTCTTGAACAATATCTGCTTGAACTACCTCGTAGCAGCCTTCCAGTATCTGAAGGGGGCCTACAGGGATGCTGGGGAGGGACTATTCATTAGGGACTGTAGTGATAGGACAAGGGGTAATGGGTTGAAACATAAACAGCAGAGGTTTAGACTGGATATAAGGAAGAAATTCTTTACTGTTAGGGTGGTGAGGTACTGGAATGGGTTGACCAGGGAGGTTGTGAATGCTTCATCCCTGGCAGTGTTCAAGGCCAGGTTGGATGAAGCCTTGGGTGATATGGTTTAGTGTGAGGTGTCCCTGCCCATGGCAGGGGGGTTGGAACTAGATGATCTTAAGGTCCTTTCCAATCCTAACTATTCTATGATTCTATGATTCTATGATTCTGGATCACGTTGACCACGCATATTAATGACACTGATACTCTGACCTGTTCAGGAAGGAGCAGAAACTCTCAAGGGCTCTCCATTGTTTTTCTACACCCCCCCACAACTAAACTGGGGATAGTCTGTGAGCAGAAAAGGAGAGAATTCCAACAATCCATTATTCCATTTCACTGGGAGATTTGGCCTTCACACTGTTTCTGGCCTCTCGTACCACTTCTTCTTTTCATGCTTTAACTTGAGGCTGGATTCTCAGCATGATCCAGCTGAAGGGAAACAGCTGTTGGCTGAAGTCCTCTGGAAAGCACTCCCTTGGGCTCAGATCTGACCATTCCTGGCACAGGCTCCTGCCGACAACAGGTGACTCATTTTGCTTTGGAAAGTGGAGCCGTATCCTCTGCTGTCTCCTCAAATGCTATAGGCAGTTCATAGAGCAATGTCAGCTTTGCCTCTTGGTCTGCTAATAGAAGAAAAGCTCCATGCTTGCTCTTTGCAACAGGGCTGATCCGATCCAAACACGATTGCGTGTTTGATCTAGACTGTCCCTTTACTGTTTGGTTTAAAGTAACACATGGATAGAGCAAATGGGCAAGCCTGGCCTTCCTGCTGAGAGATTTAGGATACAAGCCATGGCCACTTTAAAGGAACACTGATGGCTGCTGTAAATTAATGGGTAAAGAGAATCAAGTGCCTCCACTGAACTAGACTCCTGCTGAGTGACTGTTGAAACACTAAATAGATTTACAGTCCAGACCTACCTGAAACACTAAGGAATTAGTGAAGAAAGCTTGGGTTTGGTTTTGGTTTTGTATCCCCGCTTGCCCTACCTCCCATGCTAGCAACATCTGAACACTGGAGGCAAACAGGACAAGCTTTCATTTATTCTGATTTATGACAGTATTTTCCAAAGTGGGTTACTGAAATTGTACACAGAATGTTCACACAGTAAGAGGGAGGACCTGCCAATATATTAAAATCAATGGACCAAATTGTGCACTATCCGGAGAGTGCTTTTGGCCAGGGGACGGAAGTGACCTGGGTTTGGCTGAACAGGGATTGATTCTCCTCTCTCTTGCTATTTATGCCAATGTGTATTTGACGTCAGTCTGCAGAGAACAGGCATGAGTTCAAGGGCAATTGGCCCCAGAAGGTTTCTATTCCATCACTACCTCAGGCAAGGGGGAGCTGTACCTATGAGGTGCTTCACCTCCTAAAATATACCATCTGCAGAAACACTGGGGCTCTGTGTGGAGTCTCTGGCTCCCATGACAGCATGGTCCTGAAAGGAGGAGAGAGAAAGCAAGGAAACTTGGCTCAGGCCTGTCTTGAGTAAAAGCCACCATTGCAGATGAGCTGAGTTTACCCCCCAAAAGTTCCTCTTTTCGTTACACTTTTCAGTTGGAAGAGTCAGATGAAGTATTTGTGTTGGCTTCCTGCCTTGGCTGTGCAAATTCTCAAGGGTGGGGAAAATGTTAGTAAACCAGCAAGTATCCAAGAGCTGGAAGAAAATAGGTTGGGTTGTCAGAGTCTTTTAAATCTCTTCTGAAACATATTCCCTCTAGGAACACTTTCCCATTTGGAACAGGTGCCTAAAAAAACCCAAAACCCAAATATATCAAACAAACACCCCAAAACCCCTGAACAAAAAAAGCCCCACTGCAAACTCTAAGTCTAGGTGATGACCTAGATCCCCAAATCCCCACTTATATATGTAGCACATCTTGTTGGGACTCTGCTGCTCCATGCTGACCATACTTTGGCTGTTCCTGCTCCCTGATGATGTTCCATGTGCTTTCACCCTCCAAAGCACCTGAAGGCATGAAGCCAAAGTTCAAATTCATCTGCTAGAAAGAGGAGGAATGTGTATCAAAACCAGCTCAGGAGTGTACTGCTCCACTGTTTCCCATAGCAGTGTGGGCATCACTGCTGTTGTCTATGAGAAAAGTCAAAAGGCAGCCTCTCTGTGTCCCTGGCACTGGGATGCTGTGCAAGGTCCCAGCCAGTGGAGCAGACTGGTTGTTAGCATGGCAGGCTTTGCAAATAGTTTGTACTGTGGCTGGTAGCTGGAGGGGTATGCTGTTGGCCTGAGAGGGAATAAGGGAGTTTTATTTGTAGCACTGGCTTCTTGTGTTGTTCTCTGCTGGTTTTTGAGCACAGAATCAGTTTTGGATTCAGGGCAGTGAAGGAGTTGTGGCACAGTTCTGTCCTGGGTGGGTAGTTGCTCTCTAATGCAGGCTGGAGCACACTGGTGTATGAGCTTACTTCTCCATGGGGTTTCTGGGCAGCAGGGAGCATTCCCAGCATACAGGTCTCCTGGTGGCCACTGATCCTTGTGATGTGTGTAACCCTCCTCGGATGCAAGCTGGTGTAATAGTGGTGTTTCTCCTGTTTCACCAGGGGCTACTCTGAGCTGTGCCCTGAGAGTTTTTGAGGCCCAGTGGCACTCCAGCAGCTCTCTAAAGAACAAGTAGACCTTTAGTGCTTGAGTGCAAACAGCAACTGATAGTCATTGAGGGTGTCCCACCTCAGTAGGAAAGGGAGATGAGGTTTACATCTGCCCTCCCAGCCCTTATGGATATACAGCCTCCCACTCAATGCAAGTCTCAGCGCTGGTGAGACGGTTGTGTTGTTTTGTTTGTGTGTGTTTCCATAACCTAAAATTAGGAGCTCCAAGTATCTCTTGGGATGGACATGCTGCTAAACTGGATGTTGGGAAATGCTGCTTGAAGAATTCACTGGTTTGGGACGGATCATCATCTGTCTGTCTCAGTGGCACCATCACAGACAGCAAAGCTACAGCATTGACTTTACTGATTCACCAGAGAAGACCTCAGTTCTGGTTCTTCTCCCTTTAGACTTCCTCTTTTTAGCTGGAGGGGACCGTGTGAGTTTCATCAATACCTTTATAGCAGGGCCCTTGCTAATGGCTGCCCCTGGTGCATGGTGACAATGCAAATAAATAACACTCAGATGGAAAATTCCACAGACAAACTGAAATGGTTTCTGAAATTCCTTTCAAAGTGAGAAAGCAACTGTACCTCAGCAGAGAGCCTGCAGTGAGGGGATCCATCATGCATAAAGGAGTAGAGAGCAAAAGGAGCATCTGTGAGTGCTTAATGCAAATGCTGAGGGTCCAGAAAACGTGGTGAGCAAGATTGTATTTCACATGATTTGGAAGTGTACCAAAGAGTAATGGAACTACATAGGAAGCAAAAGATATGCTATATGTAGCTGCTTACCCTTTATGGCACCTGAATTTCCTGGGTAACTCAACTCATCATGAAATGTCAGCATGGAAATGAGATACACTCACATATGAGTTCTGGCTGATGCTGTTAGTTGCCAAATGTTATGTGGATGCTGCAGAGGAAAAACCTACTTTCCATACAAAGAAATATTCACCATGATTGAAATGCAGTTGTATTTTCAAAACATGATTCTCAATGCACCAGAGCTTCTCTCATTCCTGTGTCCATCTGGGGATTGCCACCTACATCCTTGCTTTTTCATTAGATGAGGAAATAATAGTTTTCATATGGTGAGAGAATGAAATTACCTCATAGGCCTTCTCCAACACATGTAGCAGATCGTACCTTCTCCCTCAGTGACAGACTGAGTCATTTCGGAGTAAACTTGGCTGCTTTGTAATGAAATGAGCAGGGAATAGGGCTGTGGTTTTTTTTGAAGCAGCCTGGAAATGGGCTCAAATAAAACAAAATGAGTTCAGCTGTTTGCATCATGGCTTGTTCCTGTTCCATGACTGTTCTAGCAACTTCAGCTGGCAGCTCCCAGCCCTGCTTGCTGCCTGGTGCTTCACATCAGCCCTGCCTTGTGCCAGGGCAAGGACCTGCTTGCTGTGCTTGGGAGGTTTGGGAGCAAGCTCTGCCCGTAAGTCTGGGCTCACCCCATGAAGCTTCTCTTAAGAACTGCAGCTGAACTGTGGGGGAACTGAACCAGTCCCATGTGAACTGTGCCACAGACCTTCGGAAGTGCTGAAACACTCTTCTAATAGCTACATTATAAAAGCAGGTCAAAAGCTGTGAGAGGAAAATGATAATGAACATCATTGTCAGTGTGTTACGATTTCTTGTGCCCATAATCCCAGACAGCACTCCAGTGGGACAGGTAATTTCAGGAAGATCCTGGTGGTTATGCTTGCAAGGTCCTGCTTCTTGAAGGACATGATTAAGATGCTTCAAACCACCTCCAGTGTGTACATCTTCACTGTGCTGTTAGTCAAGGGTCTGGAGCCTGTTCTGCACACTTGTAGGAAAGCTGTAGAAAAGAAATAAATGTAGGTGTCCAAATTTCAACATCTCTTTATTTTCTAGACTTGCTTTGGTTGTAGAAGCCTCTGGAAATCCTTAGCCACAAAGATGTCCAGTATACAGATCCCAGCCTGTCTCTGTGATCTCCACTGGCACCTATGACATGAGGCTTATAATATATAAAATAGTAAAGATCAAGACTTTCATAAAGCTCTTATGTACTGTAAGGCAAAGCCTTTTGGTCAGTGCAGACTAATGGGACACACTAGGTGCTATAGTCTGTTTTGTTTTTGCTGGCTGATCTTGGGCAAATTACTTCCATGTAACTGGGCCTCCTTTTTCATTTCCTTCTTTAAAAGAGAGGGATGCTGAGCATTTTGTGCAGTGAGGCGCTTGGATGTCATGGAAGTCATCGCCTTAAAGCTCTTAGGGTTAAACTTAGTAGATTCAGTCATCTCAGCTATGTGCAGTTTCTAAGTTGTTGGGTTTAGAATAAAAACTTCTGTTAAAATTCAAGGAATAAACTCCTTGGAAATACACACTTTCTGTACAAACCCAATATTACATTCACTGTAGAAACTGGTCACTTCAACTTACCTGGCCAGCCCCATACAAAGCATGTGTAAAACTGCTTTGTTTTACCCTCTGGATGCCTCATAAGATTGATCTGTGCAATCTGCAGCTGAAGAGGTGAGGTAAACCTGAGATTGTGGCTGCAATTGCCTCTCACTTAAAATATGATGCTTTGTTGTGAGTGATTAATGACCAGGGAATCTCTCACCAACTCTGTTTGTGGAGCTGGTTTGCCTTTTGTGTCTCTCCCTAGTGCTGAGCTCTGGTCGCAGTTGGTTTTGATAAACCCTGAGATTCCCAAGCTTTGCTTTTCTGCAGAGTGATGCTATCATGATTTATGAAAAGAATCAGCTCCTGGAGTTTGTTTTGCTTGGCATGCAGACAGCAAGACTCCAATCCCATTTTTTTAATACAGAAACATTAGGTGGGAGGCTTTATATTGTGCTGCTTGAGTGGAAAACTTTGTGGCTAAATTGAAAGTAATATTTTTCCATCTAAACCGACCTTTATGCTGATACATCCTCTGTCATCTTGTGCTCTTTTAAACTGTGCCTAACTTTACAGGCTTGTAATTGTCCTTTATCACTTGCAAAGGAGACAAACGTACTAAGGACCTTGTCAAAGAGGGACACCTATCCCCTTTGGAATTAAATGGGACAGTGCTTTGGCCTGACTTCCAGCACCACCTGTGCCACTGCCACATCTCTGCATTGCCCCTTCATCATTTGGGCATGCTGCGTCCACCTGCCTTGTGTTTCCTGAAGGCACTTGGGGCGAATTCCTCCTCCTCAGCATCTCTGCCATGTTTAGCCTGGCCCACTCCTGGCTTTTGGCAGAATTGGGACATTTAGCTGCTTGATAGCGGGGGAGTTGCAGGAATAAGTGAATTTGTGATGTTCTGAAAGGGAAGATGCTTTGTGTGGTTTGGGAAATGGGAATTTTGAAAGTAGTGTTGTTCATAAAAAATTATGGAAACAGCAGTAGAATTGTGGAAGGAATTCTGAAGAAAACTGATCCTACAAACTTGCTGAAGCAGATTTTTAAGTGGACTGGATCTTTCTGCCCAGTCTGAGCTCTTGGTAATGGCAAAATGAGTAACAAGCATTTCTAACTATACAGTTAGGCAGAGGCGCTACCTGTTCTGCATTATAAACCCCATACAGAACATGGGGCAATATCCCTCATGCTCTAAGCTTATCAGTAGGGTGGTTTGTTGGTTTGATTTGCTTGTTTCCCAGACAGTTTGAGACACGCAGTTTATTTCATCACAGTGGGGGTCTCCCCTCAGGGCTGCAGGCAGCTGGGAGGGGAAAATGCTGGGTGGAGACTGTGCCATCTCCAGGGTTAATATCTGCCCCTGTGACCCTGCAATGTAATTATCATTCTCTGTGTGCATCTGTGGGAGCTTCAGGTCAAAGAGGCTGAAATAGTGTGTGCTGTAAGCTTACCAGCAGCAAGTGGGAGGTGGATGTAGACTGTGATGTCTGAGGACCTCAGGCTTGCTTGTTTTGGGGTACAGTGTAAGAGGGCAGTGTTCAAGGCCGGGCTACATAGTGCCTTGGGTGACATGGTCTAATGTGAGGTGTCTTTGCCCATGGCAGAGGGTTGGAACTGGATGTTCTTAAGGTCTTTTCCAACCTAAACCATTCTATGATGTCACCTCATCCCTCATGTTTTTGGGGAAGTAGCCTTTAGAATGAGGCACCTCCTGAAAAATGCCCAGGAATTGCCTTCAAGCAGTTTAGACAAAGCTAGTTATCAAATGAAAGATGTGGATGATGAGGCATCTGCTTCTCCAGCTTTGATTTATCAGTAACACAATACCCTTTTTCACTAATAGTGATCAATGCTGGTCAGGATGTTTCAGTGTAGCCCTAAGCAAGAGCTGTTCCTCAGCTGAATTGACAGCAGTGAGATGCTTTGGAGCAGTGGTGTGGTGGGGAAGGAAATCCTCCACTCGCTGCTGTGTTGGTTTGGTTCACAGAGCAGTTTTGGTGTGTGAAAGCAAGAGTCTTATGAGAAGAAACACAAGCAGAAGTTCTGCTCTGTGCCTCCTGGCATCAATTTCCCCATCCTTGGAAATCCAGCCCTTTGAAAGCTATTTGTAAGTGTTAACTGGAGTTATCTGCATTTCAGAGTAAATCACATCCTACGGTTTTGAAGTTAGCCATCCACTGTGCTTTGTTACTTACACCAAAAGGTGGGGTAAAAATGTATCTCTCAATGATGTTTTAGAATGAAGCAGAGGAAAAGAATGATGGCAATCATGTGGGCTTAGTTGTAGATGTAGAAAGTGTTTTTAGTTTTACATGGTAAAAATGACTAAAGAATCCTAAGGAGCGAAAGGTGTTCTTGCCCAAACCCAGATGAATGCCATAGGATTCAAGTGTCCAGTTCCCTTTGGGTCCGTTTGCAGATCCCACTGTCTGTAATATTAACTGTGCTTGTAGCTGTATAAGAAACTTGCAAACTCCATAATGCACATTTGAAACAATTCATTTGTGGATCCCTACGAGGCAAAAACTCTGAATCCTTTTCCCCATGTTTGGAAGCTTCCAAACTGCCTTTTCCTTCTTATTTTTTCCAATACATCTCACTTTTATGAAACCTGTTTGACAGCCTCTGAGTTGTAGGCCAGAAACGGAAAGAAATATATGAAGAACAGCTTTCATTTGGACTGTGTCTCAGCAGGCGGTTTACTTCTATAAGGTTAAGCTGACCTGGGTTGTTTCAGCAGGCAGAAATGGTTTATTTCATAAAGGGATGTTAATCAACCTGTCTCAGCTTTTCAGCAGCTTTTAGAAGCTGCCTTCTTCCAGCCTTCTCCAATGCACAGTTCACAGCAAGAGAGCTTGGTGCTTTATCTTTTGTATCTGAACAACTCTTATTTTGCATCAGCGTAGGTTCTGATTCATGTTAAGCTAATATGGTTTCAGTGACATGATTGTGGTTTAAAACAGGGAGGCTGAGTTGTACTGCTTATTGGGGGTTCACAGAATGTTTGGAAATCACTTAAGGTTAGCACTGTGCATCTCCTTCAGTAAGAGACATTCCACCTTTTGGAGTTAATTTGCACCTTCCTTTTCCACATGTTTCTCTTACCTATTGATCAAAATATTTGCACTATCCATATAAACACTCCAGGTTTTTCCCCAGTGCATTATTTCCTCACTGGCTCCTTTGGAACAGTGTCAGGAATGAACTTGTTTCATTGCTTGTTTCAGGTTATTTCTGGGATCATGCATAGAATCCCCATAGAGCCTTGCTTAATTTTCCTCATAGGTGAAATGATTTTCTTGCTTGCTGCTACACAATATGTTATTGGCTTCACTTTGGAAATGATTTTACTGGCTTTCACACAGTGTGTGCAGTTGTTACCCTGCTGTTAGAGCTCACTCACTTTAACAAAGCAAATGGCTTACAAAGCATCCCTTGGAAATATATATATAACAACGTTAAACTTCTCTAACACTTCTTTCACTCATGAGCTTCACTGCTTTGCTCTGGGCCCTTCACATGAATGCTTTTATAGGCTGTGTGGGGCCAGTGGCCCACGCAGTGTTTCTGTTGGCCTTGTAGGTGTCTTCTGTGGATCACCACTTGGTGTAGCAATAGGTATAAACATTTCCGTACCTTCCGCTAATATGTACTGAGAGTTGTTGTTCTCCTGGCTATATGGAAAACTAGACAGCACTCTTGATTTCCAGTGTCCTTCCTTAGCCCTGTCACACTGCAGACTTTGCTTGCCTGCCTTTGCTGTTGTCCTTTTTTAATCCTCATAGATTCTAAGGAGTCCAGTGGTTCTGGGGTGCATGCTTTGGTCTAGAGGATGCTTGGGGATTTTCAGTCTTCCCTTTCCCTTGGCTCTTGGCAGACCTGTGGCCAGTTGAAGTCAAAGCAGCCAGATGAATGGCCACAGAAGAATCTGGTTGCTAGTGATGAGCTTGTTTGTACCAGCCCCATTCCTGCTGAGGAATCTCTGAGTAACTGTGGAAATGAACTGGCAGTGGTTTGGATGATGTTCAGCAGAGCCAGACACTGAAAAATCCAGGCCCTTTTGGTAGAGGTCTTCTGTTGAGACTGACACCAGGATGCCTGTGCGCAAAGTAGGCAGGGTACCCTGGATGTGGAAAGCATCTGGGGAGTTGTTCATTGCATGGGTGAACAAAGCTGTGAGTGACCTGGTCTAGCAATGGTGATAGTATACCTCCAGTTGTGGAGCTGGAATAAGGCCACCAAAAGCGCCCTCCACCTGACATTTCTATGAGTCTATGACCTTTGTTTTGTTGGAAAACCAAGCAGACAATCATTGTTGCAAATAGAACAGAAAAGCTGTGAAGTAAAACAGAACCATGAAGTAAGAAATGAGATGGGGGAATGTACAGATGTTTTGCCATAAATTCTAATGACAGATTTAAGCAGAAAAGAGAGAGACCAAAGACAGGCCTTTAAGCATCTTAAGGGAAACAAGTTGTTTAGTGAAGTTGATGTTGAAGTTAATGGGACTTTACAGCAAGAAGATTACAGAAGCATCTGTCAAAAGCTGCAGTGACAGACATGTTAGTAAAACAATAGCCAGAGAGGTGAAAGAGGAACAGAAACGTGTTATAGCTGGGGCTGTTTTAGGCTGGAATGGGTGATGCACAATGTGAAGGTTGTGAAGCTTATTCTTTAATAGCTGTTTTCCAGAAGTGATGTCTTCCCTTCAGAGACCTTTGAAGACAAATCATTTTGGCTAAGGAGCCCTTAAAACCTCTCTGTACAACTGACATAAAGACAAATCCCCATTGCTGTGCCACCGTATTCCAGCTCCAGGGAGGTGGAATCCTGCTCTGCAGCAGAGGGTGGTGACCTAAAGTGCAGGCTGTCTTATGTGCCAGTGTGTGTAACACTCCATGGGTCAGTGCCTATGAGCACCGATGATCTTCCAAGGACAGAAAACACTTTCTTGAGAGATACAGGCAAGAAGAGAGGAGCAAATGTTCAATAATCAGGGGTAAGGGAGCAGAGAGAAAGCATGCATTCTCCAGGATGCATTCTTGATGTTATTATGGGTGTTGAGAAAGCCGGGTTTCTCTTCTCTTCCTCTGTTTATGCACTGATTTTGGTTGACACATAGGAACCCCAGTGAGGGCAGGCTTCCCACAGCCCAGCCCTGGGAGCTGCTGAGTAAATCCCGGGAACACCGTGTGTGTGACAGGAGCTGTTCAACAATGATCTTCTTCTGGTACGACAAGGATCCATTAAATGCAATTCTTGGGGTCCAGGAAGGGCAAAACAACAGGTGGAGGGGCTTCAAAAAGCAGCTGGAATGTGGCAGCCGATGTCACCCGAGCCTCATTTGCTCCAATAATGAGGCGCGCAGTGATACAAAACCAACATGGCATTTACAGTTATGGCATGATAAATGTTCTCCTGTGCTTCACAGCGGATCACATAGGTTTTATTCCTGTCCATGAGGATTAAAATAATTCAATATGAGGCCTCGTTTTTGCTCACCCCAGTAATGGGCAGGAAGTCTTAGTCATTTGGTGGAGTGCGTGAGTGAACCAAAGCCCCTGAAGTCGCTGTCATTTGCTCAGTTGTAGTGCAGTGCTTGGGCGTAGCTATGGACACAGCATGGCAGAGCAAGGATCCATGTGCCCTGCGGGAAGCACGGGGCTTTCTGGTTTCTTTGAATGGAGAGATGATCTGCTGCTGACCAGCTGGCAAGCACAGGAAACCATATGAGGTTCATGTTCCCCAGTGGCCATGGGCAGGTGTATTGCTTCCAGGAGATGGCCTTGATTATTCCATTGCAAGAACAACAAAGTGAAAGATATCCAAAAGCCAGGATATGGGGAGTAATGCCTCAGTAGCTGTCTTACAGCATGTCCTCCAAAGCTAATGCTTGGACATGGTGAAGGACGTACCATCTGTGACCAGAGACTGACAGCTTTACTGGGATTATTTCCGTTAAGAGTTTGTGTCTATCACATTGTTTTATGAAGATACACTTGGAAAAGTAAATGGTTTTAAAGTTATCACATACTTTGGAAGGAAAAGGCATCTGACCTTTGTGGAGGAGCAAGAAATAACTTCAGTATGCTGTGACTTAAAATAAGTCAGTTTAATTCAGTGCCTGGCTGAGTCTTAAACCAGGCTACATTTAGGAGCTGTGATTATAGTGAAAATACACTGTTCTGGTGAGGGTACGGGGGCCATACTGTTTCACAGGCTGCCTCAGGATGTTAACATTTGGTTCTGCTCCACCTGAGCTTCAAATGGCAAATGTCTTTGAAGAATGGTACAGCAGGAATAAGCCCCCCAGAGTCAGTACTGTGTGCAGTGCTGCCTGGTTAACACTGGGCAGTTGTGTGTAGAAGTGAGGCTGTCCATTTCGGGCAGTGAAGAAAGCACCATTAAAGAACAAAATTAACTCCCATGTCTTGAGCTAAAGTAGCTGACTTATCAGACTGATCCAGAACCTCATCCAGCACCAGTGGATCCATTTATCCCATTCATTGTGTCTAAGCTTTCGGGACACGATGATCATAACCACAAATGGAATAGGAGTAAGTCTGTGTTGAATTCAGAGCTGGGGAAAAACCAAGCGAGCACAAAATATCTGTGGTTTGACACAGCAAAGGACAGTCTTTGCTCGGGGATATTTAAGTTGAGCATATTGATTTCTGAAGCAATTAACACATGGCTCTTCATGATCCATTTAACCTTTCTGCCAATGTATGTTCAGGCAATGACAGTCCAAAATCAGGACTGCTCCTGCTTTTACTGTGGTGGAGACTTCAGAGGAGAGAAGAGTTATTATACCAATTCCAGGCAGCACAGCTAATGTAATAAGCATCCTATAAAAAGTGAATTTCTGTATTTTAGAAGGAATTGAAGGGAAAGTTGTTGAACTGAAGTGTGAAGGTGAGCTATGGCCAGGGAAAACAACTGGTGTATGAAACTGATTGTTCTATTGTTTTGAACAGATCTGAACAAGAGCATCAGGTAGAGGAATTTTATCCTTGAAATGTAAACCTCTCTTCAGTGTGGCACAGGCTTGGAACCCCAAGAGAAAAGGCCAGTGAAAGGTTTACCCTAAAGTACAGGATCATGTGGTATACAGTTGTGACCATGGGGTCAGTGCTCTATAATATTGAAAAATGTGTTTTATTTAAGAGTAACATGGTCTTCCATCGGCCTTAGTGAAAATTCAGTGAAGTAAATGGAATTCTTTGTCTTAATGGGCCCTTTTAAATGTTTTGGGCAGAATTATCTGAGCTTTATATAGAGAGATAAACTAAGAAATAAAGACATTTTAAGGTGTTTGTTTTGTGAAGAGTGTGTTTGCACATTTCTGTAGTATACTGTGGTGCAAATAAAATGACAGACATACACAGAAAGGAGATGGGACACCTGTGAAAGGTTCTGTAACCAGAAAGACAAAGTTGTAAGACCAAGAGGTTGTACTATATAAAACAATACTGGTAATTGCTTTCTCCTGTGCCATGGGAGAAAGCAGACTGCAAAATACAAGGTCATCCTCCTCCTGTTTCTTGTGTACATCGGCAGTCATCTTCCAGCAGAGAGACTGTAAGATCCAGCTGGGTCCTCCCCTCCAAACTGACTCAGATTCAGGCTCCTTTCAATCCTTAGCTTTGACTTTTACTTAGGCAGGCACTGTTGCAATGGGAAAAGATAAACAGGAGCAAATCCTCTTTATTTTTCATGGCTTTTTTTCCTTTCAGCCAGCTATGGGATGTGAGTAACCTCATATATGAACCAAGAAAAGGAAGGGAGAGGGGTTAGGGAGGGAGGAGAAATAGCACAGTGAGTCACCCTGTCCACTATCTGAAGATCTATATTCTGCTCCCTTCTTAAATATAGAACTGATTTCATGCAATTATTAACTCTTGCCAACTAAACATTTGGTATGAAGGGGGCTCTTGGATGCTGATTCATAGTGATGGTTCTCTAAAGAAAAACTGGAGCAATCATGTATAATCTCTGCAATAAATCTTGACTAAAGCAGAAGATATGTATTTTAAAATGCTTTTATTCAGTGCCTGTCACTTCTGTGTCTGTTAAGCTGTGAGCAACACTAATGACAACTGATAGGTGCTTTTACACAGAGATTGTCTTGTGGGCTCCACATCCCACTCAAGTGGCAGGTTTTGAAGGATAACAGGATTTTCCTTTAATTTGTAGAAACCTCCTAGCATCCAAATAGTCTAATACTGGTTTAATATTCCATGTTTGGAGGCTTACACTGTGCCAGTTGCTCCTGGTAGGTCACCATTCTGACACAGACAACCTATGATTTCAAATGGTGTCTCACTAGGTAAAGCGGTAATAACCTCACCTTGAAATCAGCTGGAAACATAACCCCAAGGTAAACCAATACCTGATTTCATTCCAGTGTGAGAAATGAGCTGATCTCAGTACATCAGTGAGCAGAAGCACCTACTCACTGTAGGATCAGCCTTGCAAGGATGCCACACTGTCTAATGTTCCATTACCTTTGTGCTGAGGTGTTGAGGATGATGCTGTGTCAGTAAGGTGATGAAAGAAAGTCAGGGAGACTTTGCTTTAGTGGTTTATGCTTCTCCATCATGAGATACTTCGACAGGAACAGTGTGAGGGTGCCATCGGAAGTTTTAGCATGGGGAAAGGTGCTGGGGCAGGCACTATCATCTTAAGAGTAAATTAATGCAGAGACATGAATCTGAATACCAATAGGTAGGTTAGTGTGTTAAAGAAGAATTTCAAGAATCTGGGCTGCCTTAAATTGACATGGGAAGAGTTTTGAAACTCCAGGAAACTCCCATACTTATTTAGGATCTGAAACCTAGGTGAGAGTAAATAATAGAAATACAAGCATGGCTTGGCATCTCTACATCTTGCATCTGTGGTGGTGGTTGAAGGTAGATACTAATTGAATGCTCTCCTTCCAGGCTGATCGAGTTCTTAGTTGCAGGGGGCTTTAGATGCTGAAAGCAGTAATCAAACAGTACATCCTGCACTGTGGAAAGATACAGTCGTGTTTTGAAAGGTGTATGTTGCTCTGTTCCCTTTACCTTGGACAGGCCAATGATACTTGTTCCATCTGGGTTTTCAACAAATACTATCATTTGTTTCACCTTGCTTGCAAAGCTCCACTGACAAGTGCAACTATTTCCTTTTGTGGATAACCTATGTAATATTTCCAGGATCAACTTTCGCAGTCTTTTTAAGGAGCTAAATGCCATGCAGAAGGGGAGAGGAAAGCTCTCCCCTGAAGTTGTGTGAACTTTACCATATGGGTGGCCAAGTCACTCCAGTCCCCTTACTCATAATCAGCCTTATTTGCTGGTTTGGATTTGTTACTGCTGTTCTGGGGTGGTGATGCAGCAGGCCAGAGCCCAGAGTAGATCCCCAGACTCCTTTCTTCTCATGGCTCATCGCTTCCTGCAGCTTAAGCCAGGTATGAGCAAAAGCTGTAGTACTATTTAAATCATCAGGTCTAAAAGGGGTTACCTCAGATTCAGAGGTGTCCATCCCTTGAACCAAATGCAGGAAGAGGCAGGCATTGCAGGAGCTCTGGAGGTCACTTTCCTGGCTGTTTACCTGCCTTATGTTTGCTGAGGTGCTTTTGCCATCAGCAACTGTGACTGGAAGTGGGAAAGCTGCTTTGCCTTCAGATCCTGTCATTCCGATCCATTCCTGTTGTGGGAGAAGAGAGCCCAAAACCTTCTGGAAGATGGAGTGGTGCAGCACGTGTGGTCAACCTGCCACTGACTCCTGAGTGCTGTGAAGGGAGAGGCTTTGCTTTCTCCCTCTAGTGCTGTTCTGGTTAAGTGGGGTAGATTCCCACTGGGAGACAAGGGATAAGAAAGCAAGTGAATGGAACTGAGTACAGCCAGGAATTCTCAGACCTCAGGTGAATGCCCAGATCAACCTGAGGCGTACAAGGGTGCACTCTGAGCTGGGGGTGGTGGGATGCAGAAATGCCATGCTCCAGAAGGAAGGCTTTAAATCTGTTCCCCAAACTCAGGCAGAAAAGCAAGAGAAGGCTGGTGTTTATTTACCTTTTTACCTCACTATTTTGAGGACAAATCCAGTCTGTCTTGAAAATGTAGCAGACTCTATTTCTCAAAAGCCATTCTGACTAAGTGTGTGAGAGAAGGAAGCTTATTAGCATTCATACTGTTAGTTACTCAAATGCAGATTTATGGAGAAGGGCAGTTATGCATTGATTACATTACACATCAGTGAAAAGCAGGTGAGCATCTCCTCACCTAACCAGTACCATTGACTTATCGAGTGTGTCTTGGTAAGTTAATTTAGACAACGACTATAGAACACTACTGTCATTTGCACTGCAACTGCCTGTTCTAAAAGAGTATTCACAGGCAGAGAGGTGAAGCCAGAAGTAATTTGATCTTTGCAAGCATCTGTTTGGATGATTATTGCTGATTAAATTTATTAACAACCACTGGGGAGCACACAACTCACACATTGGATTTACCTTGTGTGGGACGAGCGCTGTGGAAAATCTATGTCTGAACTTGGAGCAGGAAAATGAAACCCCATAAATCTGGGTGCCATTTGTTTCTTAGGGTTCACAACTAGTTCTAAGCAAACTGTTAAAAGCACTGGGGTTTTCTTTTTTAACAAGGGAGACAGAGAAAACTGCTTGGACTTGGAGTTTCACAGCCTGCCCTTGGTTTTTGTAACATGTTGTGCTTGTACACAGGGAGGAGCTGGAGACAGGAAAAGTACTGACCCTGAAGAGGGTAATGATGAACTGTGAGTGGTCAGTGCAGGCTGATTCATCTACAGCCTTTATGTCTATCTATGGGAAGATCTGAGGACATCAGATGCTACACTCACCCAGTAATGCCAGTTACCTGTTAAGGAGCAGATTCGTCACCATCATTATGATTAGTGCTACATTAGAAAAGCAGCCTCCCAAATGAGATCAGGGTTTCATTGTCAAGATGAAGCATGTATCCCTGACCTGCCCAAGGTGAAGAGGACAGAGTAGCATACATTTTTCAAATTGCAACCATATTTTCCTACAGTCTTGGTACGAATACACAGTAAATCCTTGCCTGCTCAGACAGGTTTGAACTGGCTCTAGTTATACATGTGTGCCTGTAAAGATCAGTTATATGTATATCCTCTCCCACCCCTGGCCAGCAAAGTTAGTGGCAAAGCTCTCCAATTATGCCATACAGGTTACCCAGATATAAGTCCTGCTTTGTGTAAACACTCTTACTTCAGTGCCAAGTCCATAGAGGAAAACCTTAGGCCGCAGAACTTGCAATCTAAGTAGATCAAGTGGGATGGTAGAGGTGCAAAGGGTGGTTTTCTTCAAGCAATGCAGTGGCTGTGGGATGCAGCAAGGACCCCTTCAGTACCCCAGAGCCTTGAGACACACAGCCTGTCATTCACAGGAGTGATTTCTTTCTCTGGTGCTTCTGGGATGAGCCAAAGGAGCAGCACTGTGCCACCTCCAAGGGCTGTGATGGATGATGGAGAGGAAGCCTGCAGCTTTCTGCTGCCTTTGGGGCATCACAGAGCATGCCTGGCATTCAGCAGGTGCTTGGCGTATGCCACTCACCGTGTGAACATGAAGAGAATATTCTTTGTGCCATAGTGAGGTAAGGGGGATAACAGCACTAATACAGCTGATCCCTGGTTTTCTAGCCTGCATGTTTTCCTTTGTATTTGGCCTTTACTGACTGGAATCATTCACAGGGATGCTTTGGTTTGGCTTGTAATCTCCCCTGTTAATGGCATTTTTAAGAGATTTGTTAAATGGAACAAGATTGCCTGCTGCTTGTGGCATGCTTTGTTCTTTCTCTTTTTTCCTTTACTTCTTAGGGCTGTTTGGTGTTTGGCTCTGTGTAATGCCAGTTTTTGATTGTTCTCCAAGCTGCTTGGTGGAAGCTTGGAGATGTCGCTGGCTGTTTGGCTGCTTGGTTGTGTTATTGTCCCATGTCTCAGTTTCCAAGTCATTCCTGGGCTGTGTAGCACCTCTCACATATTCACAGTGTTTGCAAAGAAACAAGAAGTTGGATATTCAAACTCCAGACTGGCTTATCTTGAGTGCTTAGGCAATGTGAATGTGGGCACTTTGATTACCTCATCCCCTTTTAAAAGAAGCTGAGATCCCAGTCTCTGCCAGGCCTGCATCTGCTTCCTGGAACTGGCACAAGGGCTCTCTGCCGCCCCTCTCACCATGGAGCTATGGTACCCAGAGCTGCACCATGCATGTGTCTCCCCTATGTCACAGCATCTGGGGCCAAAAGGGGTTTTCAGTAGTGTTTTGAGAGGGGATAGGACCAGAAATACCATGTTCCTGTCTCTGTTCTTCTACAGAGAGACGTTTTGAAACGAGCGAGTGACAAATGCTTCCATGATAAACTGATAAATTAAGGGCTCAAATCATCCTTCTCCCATTTCCACAGGGAAAGGCTTGAAGGCTGGCTTGTAAGAGAGACAGGGCATTCCCCAGCTGCCCTGGTAGAGTACACACCTGGAGCTGTGCCCTTCCTTATGGGTGACATCAGCCTGAGTGTTTGCCCAAGGAAGGTAATGCATTTATGTGACATACTGAAGAAAGTGAAATGTGCTCCCTGCAGGCAACCCCGTGCTGTAAAAACTGGGAGAACTTGAATGCTTCTCCTGCCCTGCAGTAAATGATATACTGCAGTCGTTTTCCACAGTGAGGGAATTGCTCACCTGGCAGAGCCATCACTGATGTTAGCAAGCGTGAAGTTATTCTCCGTATGCATGTACTCGGTTAACATGTCCCCTAATTTATTATCTGCTAGGGTGAGCTAGTCAAATTACAAGGGCATCGCTACGAAAGCAGCATCATCATAATCAGCTAGGTTATGTGTCCTTGGTCCTGTAACCAAGTTCAAGCTAACAAGGAGCTCAGGCTGAGCTGCATATTCTGGCTCTATATAAGTGTGGCTGGCTTAACTGCCTAATAACCAGGCTGCTGCTTTCTGTGCGCTGTAAGTCTGCTCAGGGCTGCTGCTGCACCCTTTCTGTGCCTGTTTCAGCACTGCCAGCCACCCTAAGTGTCCCTGTGGAGTCCTGTGTTTGTGCTTTCCTTTATTAATCTCATAGTCTTCTGAAGGAAAGGCTGTTCATTTGTTTGCTTGCTTTTTCTGTAGACAAACAATATCCTTCTCCTCCTCCAAATACCACAAATAAGCCTGTTCTCCTGTAACCCCAAATCCACCCCTAAAATACCTCCTTTCAAATCACAGGGAGAATGAACCACCTTGGGAAGTAGTTTGAATGAGGATTTCAGGCTGGCCCATTAAAGACGTGGAAGAATCCTCAAATCAGGACCAGAATGAGGCCTCTGTTTCTCCTATGTAACTGAAGTTTAGCTGTAGAGTTCTGTCCTAAGTCCTGGTTCTGCGCCTCCAGGATGGTATCAACCTGGTAAGTGCAAATAGTAATTCCTGTGCAGGAATCAGGAATACTTGGTTTGTCTTAGAGGGAAAGGGACAGTGTTACATTGCTCAGATCCCACTGGCTTGCAGGGAAGCTGTGCATTTGATGCAGCAGAGCCTGTAGCTTGTCACTCACACACATGAGCCCAGGTGGCTGAGGTGAAGCCTATGAAGATGTAGATGGGAAAAGATTTGTTAAAGTATCACATGGCAAGTGTGTATTATGTGTCTCGCTGTTCTGCTGGTGAAGGAGCCAGAAGATGAAGTCCTGAGGGATCAGTTACTGTATGTGTAACCCTTGTGCCAAGCCATGACTGGCAGCAACAGGAGCCAGATTCAGATTTTACCCCATCCAAAGACCCTGTGCTCAGGGGACTGATTTTCCTGGCACAAACAATTGCCTGGAGAAGCAGAGTTTTGTAAAGGCAGAGGGAACAGGAGAGTGTTCAAATATATTCTTTTTTCCTGAAGAATGTCTAAATAATAAAGTTTGAACCAAGCCCCTCTTCCCCCTGCTTCCTCCCACCGACAATCCCATTCTTGTGCCCTTGTTCTGGAGGGATTTGGAGTTTTCTCTCTTTCCCTGCACCTTGGAAGAGTTCAATGAAGAAAATGGAGCTGACCAGCTCAGGCTTCCCTACACTAACTGCTAACTGCTCCATAGAATCCTAGAATGGTTTGGGTTGGAAAGGACCTTAAGATCATCCGGTTCCAACCTCTGCCCTCTTTGTTAAAAAAAAGCAAACAGACTGAAGTGCAGTAACCTCCCAAAAATGTATATAAAATAGATGTCTTACAAGGCTTTGATTTATCTTCCTCCCTCCTGAAACTGAGAGGTTGCTTTTTCTCCAGGCCCATTGCAGTTGGTTGGGTTGAACATTGCCCACCACAGCGAGGCAGCCTCTGCCCTGTGGTGAAGGTGATTGCAAGCACCCATACAAACTCCATGGTAGGAGGCAGATGCAGAGGCCCCCAAGCAAAAAGGTGCAGAGGATGGTGGCAGAAACAAAAGCAAAGGTGATGCCCTTCAGGAAGAAGGCTTTGGTAGGTTTTGTTCTCTGTGCTTTAAGAAGAGAGAGAAGTAAGGATAAGATGCAGAAACAGCAGAGCTCAGCTGAGTTGAGATTAAGCAGAAGGAAAAGGTGACTTGAGTGGGGAGGGGAGAAAGGGAGAGGGGAAAAAACAGGGAGATGTAAGGAGGTGTGGGGCTGGCTTTTGTGAGTGCTTTCTTGGGTCCCCAAATCCATCCCAGTGATGAGCACAACTGGCTTTGTTGGCTCAGCATCACTAGTAGGTGCAGAGTCAGGCTCCAGCTTCCTTTATCCTATTTGTGGTACTGATCATTTGGGACAGTTTTAAAGACAAGCAATTCTTGAATTCATACATTTTATTGTTGTCCCTTTTCATCTTTCAGAGACAAAGAAAAGCATAGTCTGGGAAGTGAGCATACCTAAAACCAGCTTTTGATTGCTCCCTGCGTGACTGTTCCTGCATCAGGTGCTCAGTGATACCTCCTGGCTGTGTGAGATAGAGTTTGGTGGTAGTGCTTTGGCTGGGTCAGAGATGTAACCCTGCAGGCATTTAACATTCTCAAAGCTTGATTAACACTGAAGGGAAAACTGAGGTGCTTTAGCTCACTTCTCATGCATCAAATGCGTGTAAACACGCCATGAATGCACAAAGAAGAATAGTATCAGTGATGTAACACTGAGGCAGAGGCATTGGTTCAGTGACCCTCCAGCGTTATTCAACACATCTTCCTCAGCAGAACGATGTTACTGAAATGGGATTTTATTAAAAGCCAGCAGCTCAATGTATTGTTCAGCATTCAGAGCAACATCTCCATTTCTTTTCTAATGCCGTGGTGCTGAAAGCACATCCCATTTCAAAAGCAAATGTTTAACTACAAATGTAATTTGTGAGAAAATAATTCTCTCTTTATTTTTTTGGCCTTTTTGAAATCTGCTCAAAGTGTGCACATTAACAGAGCACCCTTTCTTGCAGGGATTTAAGTCTTTTTCTTTCAAAGGAGCTGCATAACAAAGTTATTGGAGTGATTTCTCCCCAGCTATTCTACTGAGTGGTTCCTAATTACCCTCAGCATTTGAAAGGTGAATGGTACTCTTATATAATCAACATTAATAATTCAGCTTAGCCCAAGAAAGCTTATTGCAGCTAGTCCTTTGATGCCAGAAAACCTCTACTAAAACATTCATTCTCAATTTAATTCATAAGCTCCTAATAAAGCCAGTCCAGGCAAAATCCTTTAACTTGGCTCCTGCAGTTAAAAATGTAGCTGAAATGATTTCAGGTGGTAAACAGGTATTGTGAGTTTTAGGAGAAATTTACTTTTCAGCTGTGTTTCTGGTCCTCAGGATTGCCTTTTTTTCTTGGGTGAATAGAAGATTGCAAACACACTTTCTTCTTCCTTTCTTTCCGATGCCTTCTTTCCCTCTAACTGCCCTCTCTGGTGGCAGTGGTGCTGTGTGATCAGTATAAATGGAGGCGAACAGCCATGATGTTCCTTATAGCACAAGCATGAAGGGCCACACAAGATTTCCAGAGTTACTTTCCATCACATTAAGCCACCACATCCTACTGTTAGAGTCAACACAGTTACTGGAAGATAATGATCTTGGGCTGTTTTATTAATGGTAATAACAGGAAGAGCACAGTTTTGACAGTTTTGCCAGACCTGACTATCAAAACTGCCATGTAGAGAAACTCCAAAACCCAGAAATATTTTACTAGCCTCCATGATACAGATGACTTTCCATAGGAACGCGTTTTATCAGGTCAGATGGTGACATGCAGATATGTAGGTGTTTACCTCAGCATGGTCCATGCAATCTGGTATGAACAGAGATCCTCCAAAAGCAGTTATTTCTTTGACACTGCTGTGCTTTCTAAAAGCAGCTACTAGAGGCAGGTGAATGGATTTCTGTCAGTCACATGTCCAAGTTTTCCTGTTTTAATGTATTTCCTTCTATCGTAACTCATTTCAAAGGGACGAAGGTGGGCATTTGTCTTCTGAGAGTGCTGGTGATGTGGCAGCAAGGCGGAGGTACAGCATGAGGCTGGCAAGCTGGGGTCTTTAAAGGTCCAACTGCCCATTTGCAGCTGGGCCCATATGTCAGGCATACCAGCGTCTTAGAGATTCTCACGGCCTAAAGAAAGAGAAATGGCTCACTTCTTTCATTCTGCCCTGTGTGATTGTGATGGAGAGTTCAACAGCTGGGAGAGCCAAGGGATATATTTATTGTTTGAGCACCTGCAAAAATACTCCAACTCCAACCTAAACAACAAGAAAACCATCACATGGAACATTTCTAAAGGGAAAACCAAAAAGGTATCTCTGCTTGAAATACCTAATGTGTTCTGTGGGAGTGTTGTCAATTCTTAAAGGTATTGTAAAGCTCAGCTCACCTTATCTGTGGAAAATGAGAGTTCTGGTGAACATTTCTTCACATTTTCCATTTCAAGACTCAGAATGACATATTCTGTCCTAGTGGTTGAGAGAAGTCATTTCTAATAGGTAGAAACACCCTCTTCTGCATTTCTCAGCTTTTCCATCTCTGGATGGGCATCATAATTGCAAGCCCTGTAGGTGCATCAGAAAGATCACTGGGTGTAAAGTGCTTTGATACATCAGGATGTGAGATGCTGCAGAACAAAATGCTTTGATTTTTTTCTTTCTTATTTATGTAATATATCCATGAGTGTTCTCGCTTCTGTGTAAGCACATTTCTTGGAGTCTGTCAGAGCTTAAAATAAGGTAGTGCTTCTTTCAGACTTGATGGTTTGCCTGCCTTCAGAAATCTGTGACTGCATGCCTGGGGATTGAAAGGCATTTGACTGATTTTGAGGAAATTGTACTTTTATCCAAAGAGGGAAAATGATCTGTGAAAATGATCATTGTAGAGATAAAAATGAGGACAGATGGCTGATGCTTGCGTTTCCAGCTAAGGTAAACCTGCACGGCTTGGCACAAACCAGGCAATCCTGGAGTACATGGGTTGGAGACCCATCTTCTGCAGACTGTTTAATGCCCCATGCTTGGTGCTGCCAATCTCCTCCATGTGTTCTGTACTGACGTGTTTTAATTCTCTGATAGGTTTTGAAGTGGGACAGTTGGCCAACAGAACCATTTACCTCATCTGCTTGGAACTGGCTGTTTGTGTTGTCTCTAGCAAGATGGAAACCAGATGAGAAAAGGCTGGAGCTAGAGCCTCCACCCCACCAGCGGCTGGCACTGCTCTCCCTGCCTCAGCAGAGAGCTGCTGAAATAGCCAGGGTGGGATGGTCTTGTACAGCTTTTCATAGCTCATCTTGCAGAGAAGGAAAGGCCTGGGGTTGTTTTGAGACAAGGGAATCCTGTCTCAAAGGCAGTCTCCAGACAATGAGACTCACTTGGCCCAGCTACTTCTTTTTATTGCAACAGTTGTTATGAAGTTTTTGAGAGTAGCAGCCCAGGTATTAAATATTGGCGTGGTTTTTTGATTTTTAAAGGAGTCCATAAAACTTCTTTGGAACAAAATATTTATTATGGGCTATATAATGGAGTTCATTTCATGTTTGTCTATTCAGCATTATGCTTCATTAGCTGTAGGCTTGTCATATGATGACATGTAATCAATCAATTGTGCCATTTGTGGATATTCTGCACATGAAGCCAGATTTCTTTGTTTTAGTGCCTGGTATGCATTTTTCAGTACAGCACTGAACCATAGATAAGACCAGTTGTAAGTCTCTGAGATATTTGCCTGCTCAGGAAACCATGTGAAGGAAACAAACAGCCTTCTTAATTAGAAGGCTGTGGCTGCTCCTGATTTGAATGACTAAATATCTCTCAAGTTAATATGCTATTACTCGCATGAAAAGTCTGATTGTTGTCAGGGGGAATTACTAGTTAGTGCTGTGTAGGAGGACCCAGCAGAAAACCCTGTGGTTATCTTTGGTTGCCATCGTCAAGGAATAGTGTTTGTGGAGGTTGGGTGGCCTTGAGGGCTGCTATGTGGGAAGGAGGCAGTGCAGTTTGGAGCTGGTTGATGGTGCTGGTGAGGCCTTGGGAGCCCCAAATCTACTGCACATGTGAGGGATAGCATTGTAAACCCTTTTTTACAGATAAAATGTAAATCACTCCTTATAGCTACTTCTTGAGAATGATTTTGCAAAGATGCTGGAGAGGGATTCTTCATCAGTGACTGTAGTGATAGGACAAGGGGTAATGGATTTCAACTGAAACAGGGGAAGTTCAGGTTAGATATAAGGCAGAAGTTCTTTACTATGAGGGTGGTGAGGCACTGGCACAGCTTGCCCAAAGAAGTGGTAAATGCTCCATCCCTGGCAGTGTTCAAGGCCAGGTTGGACAGAGCCTTGGGTCTAGTATGGTTTAGTGTGAGGTGTCTCTGGCTATGGCAGGGGGTTAGAACTGGGTGATCTTAAGGTCCTTTCCAACCCAAACCATTCTATGATTCTGTGATTTATTATTGGTATGGCTGTTGGGAAAAGAAATGTGCAGCCTAGATTTCAGGAGGAAAGAGGGAGGAATTGTAAGGTTAGATGGAGAAACTATGTAAATTAGGAAAATTGCTGTTAACTCCAAGAAATCCGTCTGACCCATGAAAGAGGTGAGATTTCTACCTACTGCTTCCCCCTGTGAATTTATTTCTCTGGTTACACAGCTTCTTTGAGGGTTGGAAAATAAGAGTGTGGATCAGGAAGGAAGCTGTGGAGCTCCCTGCAATAGTCAAATCCAAAGGTAATTGTTAGCTCTGCATGAACACGAGCTGCTCTGGAGCATGTGCTTCATACCAGTTCTTACTGGCCAAGAGCAGCTGTGCATAGACAGAAAATGACACAGTGCTGTAGCCAGTACCCCAGCTATGTGGGTAGTCAGTCATCAGCTCAGAGCGAGTTGCTCCACTTCTTCCATGTAGCTGCATTCTTAGCAGTCTTGTGACTTCCTCTTTGTGCATATAACAGTTAATGATTTTGTTAAATCCAACTGGAGGTGCATTGAGTCCTCACTGCTCAAGGGTCATATGATGTTGAGCAAAATGCCAGCAATTTTGCTGCTGGAGAATTGGGCTATGAAATAGTGTTATTGTCTGAAGCACATACCCCCACTATTTTGTTTTCTATCTGTGTCCATGTACACGTGACCTCTTTTGACTTTGGAGTGTAGCTTAACAGAGAAATTAATTTGCTGCTATTTGGATTTCAGTCATGCCTACAGAGAAAGAGTCTCTTTGGGATGAACCTGTAAGTACTCACTACCTAGAACATACAAAGGTTAAGTTGAGTGGGGTCAGGTAGATAGATGGAATTGCTCAAAGTCATAGGAAAGAGGTAAGATAAGAAAGGTTTCCTGAGTCATAATAATTGCTAGGCCATCTTGCCTCCTTAACATGAGTCACCTTTTCTGCAGCTGGGTCATAAGCTCTCTTAGTCTGTGAGGACAAGCTTCAAATCGGATGGCAAGGACTTGAGCAGGGGTCTCACACATCCCATCCAGCTGCTCTTGTGACACACTGGTCCTTGATCCCCTTAGCCAGGTAACATCCAGTGTAACCATGCTCCAGCCATTTGGTGTATGTGTACCACACTGGTGAGCATAACACAGGTATATCTCTTATATGTGGGGAAGAAGGGATATGACATGAGATGTTGATTAACACCTTGATTCAGGGTCCCTTGCGTTCTTTCTTTTTACCTCTAATATGGTATTTACACCTGTGGGCAGGTGGAAACGGCACCTTAAGCCTATTAGTTTTGATAAATCATTAGTGTCCACAGTGACAGATGGATGCGGAAGTAATCCTAGCAATGAGATCCACACTGCTATCAGTCTGAATAAGAGAAAAGCTCTCTTTTAGTCATAATTACATTAGTTTACACAGGAGCTCTGTTGTTCACAGAGTAACCATTGCTCCATCTGAACAAAAACCTGGCAAATGTAGCATGAACATGTCAAAGAGATCAGAAGATGTAAGAGTTAGGATGAAAGGACATCTGTGTATCTCATGGATATGTGCTCCCACACAATTTTCCCTAGCATTTGGCCAACTCTATTGATTTGAGCTGACCACAAGTGAATGGGACAAAGTTTTTGGCTCTCTGTGCATTTTGTTGCTCAGCTCCAGTGGAAAAGCTTCTAAGACCTATTTGCTGCTAATCATTCTCAAGCAAGGAATGAATGGGAAAGTATCTTACTAGAATGATTTACTGTTCGTCGTGCATGGTAAATGGAGTTATTCACTGGCAGTCACACATCTCTGGCTAATGCTCTTGAAGGTCACTCGTACCAGTCACCAGTCTCTCATCAGAGCTACTGCAGTAGGGAACAACGTGTTGAAGATAGGGAGCTGTTTAAAGAAGTGGGATCAGATCTGTTCACCAGTCTGAGTTTGTTCTTCACCCTGATTCCTACACCTCACATCACCAAGGACTAGTAAAGGGAAGACCAGAAACAGATGAAAATGTAATAACGCTGAGTTATTAAATCACCTCAGCCCACAAGAAAGGAACTGTCAGTGTTAATGGGTCTCTAGGGAAGTTGGAGCAGAACAGTTTGTTCTGGGATGTCCTTTCTTGCCCAGATATTACACTAACCAGGTCGCAGGGCATCTGCAATGTTTTCCTCTTGGTACAAACCCATCTGACTGTAAGAGAACTGGATTGCAGTATGTTGTTAGCATTTTTATTATGCCCTATGTCAAGTTCTTCAAAAAAATCCCCCAGTTTTGTTGTGTAATTTCCTTCCTCAGTTCCAGAGCCAGATAACACCAGAAGAGAGTAACAGAGTGATCTCACTGATGAGGAACAGCTAAAGAAATCAGGCTATCGTAATGACCTGGAGGGTACTTGAGCACTGCTCTCTTCTTGGGACTAAAAGAGACTTTAACTGTGTTCCTCTCACAGCTAGAGCAGAGTCTGCTGGTGTCTCTGTTCCTTGCCTGAGTGGGTCTGAGCACCACGGAAGGAACTAAATGTCAACAGATCATTTGCAGTGTACTAAAAATATACTTTTGTGTTTCAACCTAAGGTAGCCCACACTGCATCACCCATGCAAGGGCGATGGCTGAGGTCTTCAAGCACAGGGATGAGAGCTGTGGATAGCGAGTAACATGTTGTTCCAGCTTGACAAGGTTTTTCATCTGATGCGGACAGGTACAGAGCTGCTAGGAAAGGCAATATTTCTTTCCCCTTTCCCATAGGTGGCCATACTACCTGAAAGGCAGAAAGTGATTAAAGAGAAACTGAGAAACTTGCCATCCTGATCTTTCTTTCTGCCTCCCTTTATTGCTTTAGATAATCACTCAGTTTTGATTCATTACTTCTGGGCCTTGTCTCGCTTCTTCAGTGTCTCTGCAAAGGCCAGTCTTAACTGACTGGCTTGCTGCCATGGTTAGGGCTTGATCTTTTGCCTTCTCCCAACAGCTGGGCTGGGTATTGATCCCATTATTCTGAAAGGTGCTGATCTTAGTTAAAGATACTGAATATTCCTGCTTGACAGCAGGCCACTGCTGAGATACACTGACGAGGAAAGTGGAGTAAATGGTACCTATTTACAGCATGCACAGTGCTGTGGTCTTTATACAGCTTCACTGATAGCACTCCTGTTGTCTGCGGGGCCAGAAGCTCAGCCTTTTCACAAGGTGAGCCTAAAGCTCTGGCACTGCTTGAATCACTCTGGTTATCCACTGCTTTCCACTCTGGATTCAGAGCAAATCTGTATGAGAGCAGGCTGCTGTTATCCATTTCAGAAGCCTTGATATAATTCCATTCTGTACTTCAGAAATTAAGTACAGGGATGTTGGCTGATGTGTCTTAGGGAGGAGGATTGAGTGAGTCTACCTCGAGAGAAGTAATAAATGTACATGCAAGGAACATCAGTCTTGCAGAGGTGCTTTATCCACAAAATTACCCTCTTTTGGTTAAAATAAGTGCCCACAGTATATCCTTTTCCCCAGTTATCTCCTGTGGTGACTGCAGGCCTGGGCCACACCATGGTGGTTACTGACTTGCCCACCTCCTGTCCATGTGTTTGTGTACTGAGCGTTGTACTGGGGTGTCCAAAATGTAGGCAGATTTCAAAGGGCCCATGTTGCTGCTCTGCAGCAAAGCCATCTGAGGGTTTATTTTTGGCAGGCTGTTAATATATAAAAGGACATTGAAAATACAGGTCGCAGAGTACAGCAGTACCCACTCCTGCTCTTCTCTGCTGAGCTTAATGGAGTGATGCTAATCCAGCCTCTTTCTCCTTCCCTTCCAGCATTCCATTTCAAAACCAGTTTCACATGCTTTCAGGTTGTAGGGATGTGGGAGTTTGGTTTGCTGCTTTGCAGCTCTGAATGCTGAGACTCCCTCAGAACCAGAACCAGAACCGAAGCCTCCTCCTTTGTTTCCTCCCACAGACCCCTGTTTTCAGCAGTGGGGAACAAACCAAAAGGAGCTCAATGCCATGAGTGCTGCTGCACACACAGACATTGACTGTGATGTCAGCCAAGCTGATGCTGCAGCTGTGTTTCAGAGGCTTAGCACGCTGTTATCAGGGTCCAGCAGGCAAACAGCACCCTGAACTTGGCTGCTGCTCAGCTCCAGCTCTAAAATCCTCTTTCTCACCTACCTCCAAGTTAAAACAATAGAAACTGCATGAGGAGTGCAGGTGGTATACGGTATAACCCGTAAGTGAAGGAGATGAGAAATTTGGAAGTAGGCTATACTGTTTCTTCTTACAATGCTTAATTGCCCTCTGGAAACAATATTATGTTAAGTCACCTCAGTGTGTTCATCTTTCCCGTGGCACCTAGCTCATCCTTCAGTGGCACTGTCCTTTCTTCTCCCCTTGCCCCACCATGCCATTGCTGCTTCGTTTGCCATTATAAATACATCTAGCTGTGCACTGGTGGGTTTCACTTGGATCACACCAGCTTTCCTCAGATATCCTTGATTACCCAAGGCATGCTGCTGGGGCTTGTTTTCTTTCCAGACCTATGCCCAGTTGGAGTCTTTGTGATGCTGTGGCAGAGAGAAAAGGGCTCTATATGTGTCAAAATAGGGCCCATCTTTCCCTTCTGCCCCACATCTGCTCAACTTCATCCTTCCAGTCTTGCTCAGACAGCTCTCTTTTTCTTCTGACAATCTTCTCTCTCTCTTTAAGTCCCTTATCACATGGTGCTTTATTATATGATACAGTAAGAGAGAGAACAAGGTGAAGGACAGAGTGAATTTAAAGTCAGCATTATACCAGACTTTGGTAGGAGGGATGATGAGAGGAGCCCAGGTGGAAGGAAAACACAGGGCAAAGGGACAGAGACAGGGAAAGGGAGAACATAATTGTAACCTGCCACAGCAGTGACAGATAGCAAAATCAAGCAGAGTCAGGCTTCCAGTCCAGCCAGTTATTCTGCCAGTAAAGATAGAGAGCAACTAATACCATCTTTTGCCCATGGGGGTTTTTCCCCTTATTTATAACACCATTACCGAGAGAGACATGACACTGCAGAACAACTAACTGCTTGCTTAGAGTCAGGAGGAGAAAGGAATGGTGAGCTGCTCTGAGAAGGAGGAAGGGTCCTGAAGTGGGATATGAAAAACATGGGGGTTTTTAGCCTGAGTGGAGGGAAAATGTGATTGAAAGAATCTGGACACAATAACTAGTTCAAGATAATGATGTTGAAAGAAGCACTATGTTTCTCCATGTGATTTCTGTAATGATGGAAGCAAATCCATGCCCAGCCCTGGAATCTCTTACTTAGAAACCTTCCAAATCATCAATTACTGATGATATTCTTGTTTTTTCTTATTTTAATACTGAATGGTTAGGTTTTGCTTCATTCCCTTCTTTCTTTTCATGGCAGAATGAGCTAGATTTTCCATACATTAAATTTTCATTTACTTACAGTATTATTTCATTTACTTAAACTATTATTTACTTAAGCTCATTAAAGAAATTCCTCTGCAAATTTCAGGGTGGTAACAGAGAGCCTCTGATGTCTGTTTGGAACAGGGAGGAGTCAAGAATATTCCAGATATTCCTCAGCCTCCAGGCGGGATAAAATGCCAGATTAACAATGTACTGGGAATGTTAATGGAGAAGCTGGAGAGTGAAGACAAGCCTCACACTCATTTCTAATGCTGTTTGGGCCTTTATAAAACACTTTGGGCACATTTGAATTCCTTTAGGATGTTGTAGCCAGTGTTGCTCTTACTAAAGGCTGGGTCTGTTGACCACATGAGGCTGTGGGGCAGTCAGACCACCCATGGCTGTGTCATTTTCAATCACTTTATTATTTACCAGAGGGTAACTTTTACCATACAAGCATGTAGAAAGTTCATTCTTCTGCAGACAATTCTACAACTGTCTCTTTACAGAAATGTTCCTAGTTCTCAAGTTATTTGTTCAGATTTGAAGTGATGCTGTACAAGAAGACACTGAGTACCAGCTCAGTTGTGCAGTGGCTGATGAACCCCCCTAAGTAGTACTAAACCATTTGTAAGTTAGAATGGGCTGTATTTCAGTATCTGAAGGGGGTCTACATGGATGCTGGAGATGGACTCTTCATTAGGAACTGTAGTGATAGGACAAGGGATGATGGGTTCAAAAGTTAAATAGAAGTAGTTCAGGTTAGATATAAGGAAGAAGTTTTTTACTGTGAGGGTGGTGAGGTATGGACACAGGGTGCCCAGAGTTGTGAATGCTCCATCCCTGGCAGTGTTCAAGGCCAGGCTGGGCAGAGCCTTGGGTGATATGGTTTAGTGTGAGGTGTCCCTGCCCATGGCAGGGGGGTTGGAACTAGATGATCTTAAGGTCCTTTCTAACCCTAACTATTCTATGATTCTGTGATTCAACTGTTCTATGGTTCTTTGATTCTGTGTAAGAAAACTAAGAGCAATACAAGAAAACAAGTTCCACACAAGTCTCCTGTGCTGCGGATAGGATGCATGTCTAGCCCAGTTTTTCATGTCATGTCCAGTTTGGGGCCTTTCTTATGTGTCCAGGCTGAAGCTTGACTGTGCAAATGCTGAGCCTCAGCAGCTCTCCAAAGCTCCTGATGGACTTGAAGCCCAGGCAGAGAACATTGGGAGATGGGGCTCTTTTTTCTCAACATTTTCCAAAGTTACGACATCTGCTTTTAATGCTCAGCTTTAAGTACTTTTCATGACAGAGTGCAAGAGACCACCCAGGATAGCCACCAGCTCAGTGGTTAGGAAACTCAGTTGGTTCTGGTGTGACTCTTTTTCTTCCTTTCTGGTTTGAAGAAGAAATTCAGCCTGAAGCTGGAAGGATTTGATCATATTCTATTGTGACAAGCAGCATTTTACACCCAACATCGACATGAAGAAGGGACATCTCAGGCTGTAATGATGGTGTTGCTTTTTCTGCAGGGGTGGAAAAAGTCTTGCCAACAGTATTTGAAGCACCATAACTCTGCTGCAAGAGACAGTATGTGAATGTTCTCATTTAGTGATTGTAGATCACATTTTCTCCCAGATCAAAAGGAGCATGACCAGCAGGTCAAAGGAGGTGATCCTGCCCCTCTACTCTGCTCTTGTGAGACCTCACTTGGAGTATTGTGTGCAGTTCTGGTGTCCTCAACATAAAAAGGACATGGAACTGTTGGAACAAGTCCAGAGGAGGCCATGAGGATGATCAGGGGACTGGAGCACCTCCCATATGAAGACAGGCTGAGAAAGTTGGGGCTGTTCAGCCTGGAGAAGGCTGCGTGGAGACCTCATAGCAGCCTTCCAGTATCTGAAGGGGGCCTACAGGGATGCTGGTGAGGGACTATTCATTAGGGACTGTAGTGATAGGACAAGGGGTAACGGGTTGAAACTTAAACAGGGGAAGTTTAGATTGGATCTAAGGAAGAAATTCTTTACTGTTAGTGTGGTGAGGCATTGGAATGGGTTGCCCAGGGAGGTAGTGAATGCTCCATCCCTGGCAGTGTTCAAGACCATGTTGGATGAAGCCTTGGGTGATATAGTTTAGTGTGAGGTGTCCCTGCCCATGGCAGGGGCGTTGGAACTGGATGATCTTAAGGTCCTTTCCAACCCTAACTATTCTATGATTCTATTCTATGTTATTGACCTGGTTATTAGTAACAGTTGATTCTGGAAACCAAATCACTTGTGAGATGACCAAATTCATACAGTGAATCCACAGTGCAGAGAGAGAAAGTTAATCACTGTGGTCTGAGATGTGGCAATTGGGTTGGGCTTCCTCTCTGCATACTTACTGCTCCTTAATGGAAGAATGGGAAGAGAAATTAACATTAACATTATGCTCAAGTGCAGTTTTATGGTCTATAGTCCCTCATAGTGGGAGAAACCAAATGGAATGGACCATTACCGGGATCTATAAGGAGCAGTTGCATGTTGTGATGGAGATGAGCCGAACTGGTCCCTGCATTGTTCATCCCTTTCTCTAGCTTCCCTCCCTGTAAATCACTGCTGCACACATTTTACTCTTACCCAACACATATGGAAATAATTATCCAGTGTTGGAAGGGAAGTGTTTCCCATGATAAACCAATTCTCTCGTGGTACTTAAGTGCTGTGGAAAATTGACAACAAATTGACTCTGACAGGATTAAGGGTCCCCGGTGAGGGATTGGGTGGAATCTCGAGAGGCACCTGCAGCATTCCCCCCTGCACCACAGTGGCTCATCCAGGCTGCCTGACTGCCTGATTTCCCATGTGATGCAGCATAAAGCAGCTTTGCAAAGTAGAGTAGTCACCATGAGAGGCTGGAGGGACTCACCATGCACCAGCCAGTGTCAAAGCAGGGTCACTGGTGGCTGTGCCTGTGCAGGGTGAGATGCTGGCCAGCCTTGCTATACAGGAATAGTGCTCTGGAGTCTAACTAAAATAAATGCCGTTGAGTTGTGCTTTTTACACCTGTAGCAGAGACAGGTATTCTTATTTTTACTTTCTGTGGCAGACTGTTGGGAATCTGTAGGTAACCATACATGAAAAGCAATGAGACTGTGTGCAAGGAGTCTAATTTCATCCTTGTCCAGTGGAGGCCAGAAGGATGATTAGGGGTCTGGAGCATCTCTCTTATGAGGAGGGACTGTGGGAGCTGGGTCTGGTTAGTCTGGAGAAGAGCAGATTGAGAAGGGATCACATCAATGCAGATCAGTATCCCAAAGGAGAGTGCCAGGAGGATGGTGCCAGCCTCTTTTCAGTGGTGCCCAACGACAGAATGAGGAGAAGTGGCCATAAACTGAAACACAAGTTTCACCTCAGCATGAAGAAGAACTTTACCCTGAGGGTGGCAGAGCACTGGAGCAGGCTGCTCAGAGGGCTTGTGGAGTCTCCCTTTCTGGAGGCATTCCAAATGCATCATGGACATGTTCCTGTGTAACCTGCTCTGGGTGGCCCTACCTTGGGCTGGATGATCTGCAGAGGTCCCTTCCCACCTTAATGGTTCTGTGATCATGGTACAAGCCCCTATGCCCTGCCTTATGTACTTGTGTCCAAGTTTAAGCAGCAGTGATGGATTTTGGGTTTTTAAGGCTTTTTTTCCCTTCTCTCCTCAAACACTGACCTCTTCCAGAGCAGAACCCCACTGCTTGTGTTTGCCACATCTTTATGCGGTGAGACAGGCTGTAACAAAATTTATTAGACAGCATTATAGAGTGGGTCATTCCCTTGGTAGTTTTGAGTTCATACAACCGAGAAAGAGCTGGAAGGCAGTGGCACCATCCACAGCTTAATGGCAGCCACCTGGGCCCACTAGTCGCTAACCTTTCAAGCAAATAAAGGCTCGTCACCAGTAGTGACAAGTCAAGGTGGTTGAGGTCACCAGTGCTGGAAAACATTGCCTTGCTCAGCCCTGGCTATTGGCAGCACCTCAGTGCTGTGGCTTGTGCCCAAGGGCAGCAAGCAGCCTGATCCCACTAGAGCTTCCTGTTGGTACCAAGTAAGATTCTGTATGTTGTGGGCTTGTTATGATCCCAAAGTTTGTAAACCTGTTGGTGCATCCAGGCTGTTTTATCCCAGCAGGGAAACCCAGTGACATGCCTTTGTCCTCTGCAGTGGTTATCTCAGCCCAAGCTCTGCTCATTTTGAGTGGGTTTTACCCCTGTGTCTGCAGCTGAAGAGTCCCTTGAATGCCATCAGTAAGTGTTGTTGGAGGGTTTCTTCCCTGTAGTCCATTTGGGCCTGCTGAGCAAAGCTGGAACAGGCAGCATGATGTAGAAGGAGTTATTGTGTATGATGGCTTTGAGGTATAAATCACTATTACAAACCATTTTCTACTTGTTTCTAAAGGTTTAAAGCTTTAAAAGCTTAAGGCTTGTTGGTGTTGTGTTTAACTGGGCACGTGGCTAATGTCTTGCAAAGCTGGGACATAAATTACATCTGTAGAGACTTCACCTGCTGAGCCTGTATTTCAGATGTTTAGTGTAAACTACTAGGGCATGTGCAGACAAATCTGCACCTTTGTTTCCTTTCAACAGTGTGCCAAATGAATGCGTTTTAGTGTGCTTTGTAGGAACTGTGGTCTCTCACTTCTGCCAAGCAGATTTTGGTTTGCTTTCCTTGCTCTGTAATGCTTTTGTCTTGTTTTAGTAGCAAACCAAAATCATCTTGGGTATAGGCAGCTCAGTATGTGTAGGCTTGGAGTTGACAAAGCTGCCAGGTTTTCCTGGGATTGGTTATCACTTGATTTTGAAGTTTGCTATGGAGGGATGCTAATAATAACTTTAAAAAGCTGTTCTCACTAACCAATGGCTTTTGCTGTTACCTGTGACGGCTGGAAAGGCCCTGATGGCAGCAAGGCTGCTCTCAGAGTCCTAAGTTTGTGGTTCCTCCATGATCCAACCCTTATTTAAGTGATAATGGTAACATTCAGACAATCCTGCAAGCTGTCAGTGGAGAGGGTTAAGTCTGGTGTTTGGGCCTTGTTCTCTGCTGTCTAAATATAGTGTTTCCTGGGACTGTGTCCTGTCATTGGTGGCTTTTCTGGGATCTGATAAGGGTTGACCTTGCTTTGCTTTTGCTTCAGTGAAGGCCAAGTGTTGCTTCATCCCTCCAATGTAGCTTTTCCTATGGAAGCTATAGGGGCTTAGTGTTTCTGGCAGCATCTCACTTGGTTATAAACATTTAATGGGTTCAAGGCTGACTGTGGACAATGTAAAATGTGTTCAAGATGGACTCAATGCAAATACACAGGAATTGAAAATATGGGAAATAACAACAATAGAAGTGACATTGAGGTGCTATTGAGTGCCAAAGGGAGGTGATACCTGAGGGTCATTGGTACCTTTGGGATCTCACGCACTGCTTAAGTCCCAGCAGACCTACATTAGCCTCTGTGGTGAGGAGCTGGGTCTGCTGGTGTTGGCCCTGAAATCTGCTATAAGTTAACTGAAATATGTGTTAGGGTGCCTTGAAGCTCTTATCAGGTCTTGGATTTCATTAGTCCATGTAGAAGAGTGATCTAAGGAAGCCTTAATGATGGAGGGATTTTGCTCTTGACATAGAGAAACACTTCATGTTAGATATGTTATATTTCTTAAGTGAATGCAATGGTGCTTATAACCCTCCATCCCTCCAGACATCTAGTAGCAATTGGCCATGAGTGGGTTTCTGGAACCAAACCCTTCAACAGGGAGGGGAAAAGCTGCTGGTATCATCCCTGTGCATAAAAGTGAAGGACTGGAGAGCTGAGTAGGAGATATCACAGACATGTTGATGGATCTGTGTGAGTGTTTAATGAAAACCCCACCAAACTAACTTGCAGGAATTCAGATAAGGGCCACAAACCCAGGGCTGGGGTTAAAGAGGATGCCTTCTGATGGTGAAATCAGGATCTCAGCCTTGGCAAGAGGAGCAGAGGTGGAGGGGAAGTCCAAAGACAGTGATGGCTGATAACTGAGGAGAAAGCCATGAAGAAAAGGCAGAATAGGGGTCCATACCTGGAAGCCAAATTCAGCAAACAAAGTGGACATTGGGCACAAAGAGATAAGAAAGTAATTGGCCATTTGGATGAGCTGCCTTGGAAATTGAGGACATTTTATCTTGTTTTGCAATCTACCTGCCTATCTAGAGGATGAATTTTAGCCTAATCTGTCCTTCGAGATCAAAATCTATCAGTAAAGGCTGAAAACTTGTAGGCTTGAGGTAAATGCCACTAGCTCACAGCAGCTGGATTGTTGCAGGCAGTTATTCCATTACAACATCACCTCTTTTCTGCCGTTTACTTTGGATGCTTTGCCATCCAAAGTTTGGTTCATGTTAGGATGTTTATGGACCGCAGAGAGAGAAAATGCTGCTGTGTTCTTAGATCTGAGTGCCCTTTGTGTTGACAGGGTGATACCGTTTGTACTGACACCGAATGGAGCTTCAGCCAGTTCAATAGATTTCTGCCAAAATTCTGTTGTTATGAATTACAAGCTTGTGGCCTTATGGTCAAACTTCTAATTGCAACAACACAGGTTTTAGGAGTGCTTTGCATCTTAAGTCCTTATGTCTGGAGGAGAGGGAAATGCAGACCAGGACAGGTCAATTCATCATGTAGCTCTTGCTTCTCTTCCCAAAAGAGAAATTGGAGAACGGGGAACATGTTAACATCTGCAGAGTGTTTCTGGTTGTTTTTAATTGCTTTGGAAGTCGATGTTCACTGAAATCTAACAGAAACTTGTCTGCAGTAAGACTTTAATTTTGGGGTTCGTAAACCCTTCATTTTAACTGGAGATGAGGATTCTGGTTTAATAGCGGTATCTGAGGCAAGTGTTAGACTGCTGGTTTGTGGTTTGGGGGCGTATCTGGGTCTTGGGAATGGAGAAATCTGATTTTTTGATTGCTTTATTTCCAGTTATCATTTTAATTGCTGGCAAGTTATACACATTTTTATCAAGGCTTCCCCCCAGATAATGCTATGTCCCCCTTATGGAAAGGGCCCACTAAGCAGACTGTCTCAGCATGGACTACTCCTGATTCTGGAGTGCTGAAAAGTTATTCTGCAGGATTTTGTTGCATTTTCACAAAATGAATAGAATATGTCAAAGCACTGATCTGTTTTGCTCTATGAATGAGTTTACTTGAATTCTAACTGTTTGCCCCTCATTTAATCAGAAAAGAGATGATAACAACTCAGAGTACATCAAAATCTGTCATACTGCAGAGTCTGGAAAAAGCATAAACAATAGGGCAATTAAGGTCTGGTAGCCTTGGCTTTTTAAGAGTAGTTTGGCAAGAAAGCTTACTTAGATAGAGAACACGGGGTTTATGGTGTTGAATTCGAATGGCCTCAGTGCCACATGTGATGATTCAGCCTCAGCAGGCTGCTGCTCTTCTTTAAGAGTAGTATTCTTGGGTGATGCCCCTTTTGGTTATGTTCCTTTGTTATGGCAGTGGCAGTATTGATCAAGATCATATGAAGTCCATGGGTGGATTTGAACAGTGAGCATCTAGTAGCCTTTGGGAAAGCTGCCTACCTCCATGCAGTCATGCAGGACAGTGAGAAAAGACAGGGCATGCAGGTGAGCCATAGCCCTGGAGAAAAGGGTTTGTGTGCATCAAGCTCTAGCTTCAGATAAAATATCCTCCTCCTTCTATTGAAATTCCCTTCCTCAGTGTGGGCTTCATCAGCAAGGAAATAGGCCACCATAAACCTCATGCATTCCCAATTTCAGATGGTGGCAGGTGGTGGAATAAATGATGGAGCTAATGGAGCCCACGGTTAGAAATAGCCATGCTGCTTTCCCTGCATGGCTTGGCAGGGATGAGTTAGCCCTCGGTCAAGAGGAATCAAATTAGATTGTAAAATACTGAAGCAAATAAACTGAGATTACAGAGCTTTTCCCCAAAATGACCTTTCCTGTGTTATACAGTGTTGTTGCCCCTGGATCTTCCTCCCATATGCCTGCTGAGGAGCCCCCTCCATTGAGGCCTGGCATCAGAGCTGTTGACCATGGACCTGGGTGCCTGTCAGCAGTCCATCACTCCTCCACAGGCCATTAACTGTCCAGAAATCCCTAGCCTCAGGTTGTCCTTCCTGGTACAGTGAAGAACAGCTGTAAGCACAGCCTGACCTTAAATCACAACCAAAAGCCTCATCACAGCTTCAAACCAGCCGTGAGGGGAGGGGGCTGGGTGATGGATCCATCCTCCGCTTCCAAGTTAATGCAGGGGCTCTCTGTCCTTTGGGTTTCTATTAGTGCCTCTGTGTGTTGTGTAACGAGATGCTAATGCCCTATTAGAAATTACAAGGGGGTGGTAGCAATGCTGGGTGGAAAAACATGCCATTAGGAAAGGCTGACAGCAGCCAGTGACAAACCACAGCGGGCGGCGTGTTTAGCAACCTGGGCTCCCCGCTGTGCAAAGAGGTTAAGAGGAAGGAGAGAGATCATTCATAAAAGAGCAAGAAGGTCTTACTTGCTGGTAAGTCATCTCTGTCACGCTGCCTTACACAGAGCGTGCCAGAGAGCAAACCCAAACCACAGTGGAAACAATAAGTGAGCGTGTGTGACTGTGATGGGCAGGTAATAATTGCTCTCTGTTCCTCACTCCACTTAGCTCTGCTTCTGAGGAACATGCATGTCTAGTAAAGTTAATGCAATTAATACCTTTAGGTTTACTAGTTAACTGTATGTAGTGCTAGAGATACACATTGAATGAGTAGGGGTTTTCTATTCATTTCTTTGAGCAGGGATTGCAGGGTTTTTTTGCAGCAAGGCCATAGTTAGCAACTGTGTTTGAGATTACGGCATAAGCCTGGGAGAAAACATCTTCAGTACCATTGTTGTACCTGCTTTTTCTCTTCCGATGAGGCTTGACTCCTCAGTCACAGCCTTCATCTCCCATTCTGAAAGCTATCTGTTTATGGTCATGCTCCTTCATACCCTGTGTTTTTTGGTAACTCAAAGGTAGCAAAAGCTCTAGGGTTACTGAAGCAGCTCTCTTGGTGGCTGTAACATCTGAGGCTCAAACCCATAATTGTCACAGCCAGAGCCCAGCTCCAGAGCACTCTGTGCAGTCAGGGTGGTTAGAAATGTCTCTTTCAGGATGTGCATTATGATTTTTGTCTTGAACCACCTATTGAATGATGAGTCTGTTACATGCTGAGTTCCCTATGGGGGTCCCTTTGTGGCATGGGGTGAATGGAGCAGGGCATTTCATTACTACACCCACCAGAAGGCTCTAGAAAATACCTCAAAGAGCAAGTTAGGAAGTGGCATGTTGCTTAGCATGAAGGTGTGGTAGGATGCTGCGCTTCAGGTGGGCAAAACGTCATTGTTGTAAAGGAAGAGGTTTGTGTAGAACACTCACAGTTCTGCCATCTGTGTGTGTCCTGGTTGGTTAAAGTTCCCCCATAACACTAATGGAAAACTTCAGGGAGGCAACAGCCAGCCCTGACAGTGGTGTCGCTCTTCAGTACGGATGTATTTGACTGTGTTTATGGTTCAGGCCTCTTCTGTGTTACCCTAATACGGTTAGCATCTTTATTTCTGCTTCCAGTGCCTTTGTGGGTTTTTTCAATCCACTTATACTCCCCCTGATCCTGCTCTTAGTTCACCTCCCTTGAAGCAGAGATCTGCCCTTGGATACTACTTGACCTGCTTTGCCAAAGTGTTTATCTTCTGCAATGCAGATAGCAACTTCAGTTTAATGTTTCCCCAGGCAGTTTGTTGGCTGAGGCAGCACATCTGGAGGTTCCTTGGGGAGGTGAATTTGCCTTCCTCAATCCTTCCACATATTTGGAGACCAAGTTGAGGGGTGAAGAAGATCAGACCAGGAGGTGCTTGGAGGAGAGAGAAACAAGCAACTTCTGCATCAGCAATGGGCCTGCTGCTTTGTGAGACTTTACTTGGATTCAAGGAGATATTTATTACTGGTGAAAAGAAAGCCCTAAAGAACTTGATTTTTCTGCTCTCAGGCTGAAAAATCCCATTTACATCCTGTGGTGACTTTGAACTGGTAAGAGAGCCTCTTATTTCATGGGGCCTGTCTGAAAGCCAGCAGTCAAATCCTTGCAGGAGCCTTTAGCTCCACACGGTATATATAGCCCCTGTCCCACAATATTGTTTCTCCTCATGGAGAAAGGTTACAGTGAAATGATAGTAAATGGTATGACATGTCTGCAGACTATTAGTTTGAGGGGCAGTTGTTTCCATTCTGGTTGCTACCCCATCACTCGGCACTGGCATTGTACAATTCCTGTTTCTTTTACTGCTCTTATGATGGGGGAGCTCAGACCAGCAGCCAAGGCCGATGCCAAGAGCACCTCATCAAATCTAGTCATGCAGATCCCTGTCCATGGGCTGGGCAAACCACAGAGTGTTTCAGGGCTGCAGCAAAACTGGAGTCATTGTCCTCTTCCTGCCTTTAATAGCAGCTAGATGAAATGCATCCCCAGATACATTGCCTCTGCAGGTGCACCACTCCTCCACCCTCATCCCCTTGCCTTCTTGCAGGACATTAATAGTGATGGTCCAAGCACAATATCTATGCTGTAAGGCTGCTTTCCCCAATTATTCCCCCTCCATAGTGTCTGCAGTCGCTGAGGGGATGCTGGGATGCCTGGGCAAGCAAGACTTTCTTGGCCTGTTGACCAGAGAGAGGAAAGGTGTGTCCTTCCTTTGAGTCTTGCAGCACTTTAAATACACAGTTCCAAGTTTATCTCATTGCTTTAAAATGTGTGTTTACATTGTATTAAATGCATAATTTGAGGCAGTGAAGGATGGCTCTGTGTAATTGCTTAGGAGACCCATGACAGGGGTAGAGGTTGCCTTCCATTTCAGCCAGTATGAATGCATCAGCTTACCTAAAATGCTTTTGAAGCAGCTCCAACACCTGGTCGGAGTCTTTTGTGCATCCCAGTATGATACAGGACATAGGAGAAAGCATGAGCACTCACCCTTGCTGATAGGTAACTGTTTTGCTCACAGGTTGCTGTGCTTCAAGCCTGGCTGGAGCTCAGCACCACACAGCCATTCACTCCTCCTCTGCAGTGGGATGCAGGGGGAGAACCAGAAGCCAAAACCCCACCAGTGTGGCAGGACAGGGTTGTACTTGTCCAGAGCAGCACTGGGAGGAAGAAGGATCTGGCCAGACAGCACTGTCCTGGCATGCCATTTCCCAACCTCACTGTTGGTCTCCATAGGAGGGAACTGATCTGCATGCCACTGAGCAAAGCATTGTGTGACAGACTGGAGGTGAAAAAGGATGTGCCCGACTCTCGCCTGTGCTTGTGACGCACATTTTGCCTAACCACAACTGCTTTGTTCTAAAGGCCACTGTCGCAGTTTTAACCTGGTCTGTTCACAGCCTTTTCTGCTGACATAGCCATCTGAATGCTATTGTCTGTGCTCTGCCCCAGCCTTAGCTGCTTTACACCCTTCTGTTTCTCTCCAAATGGTGGCAAGAAGAATTTGGTGGTGAAAAGGGCACCATGGCAGAGCTAGGAGCTTCAGAGTTCTGGGTGACAAGGCCATGTGTATTGGTTGTCCTAAGTGTTTTCCTGATGAAGGTGCCAAATTGAGGAGAAATCCTTGTTGGCTGGTGTTGCTCCCTGGGAAGAGCAGCTCCTGAATCTGTCTTGGTAAGGTGAACGAGGGGTGGTGATTTGGGAAAGGGTGTCTCTGTTGCAAAAGTAGGATGGCCCAGCAGTAGGACATCATATGCATTCATTTTTCTGCTCCAAACGAATTCCCTAGCTAAACAAGTGTTGCCCCTTTCCTCCTACCACCCATCATCAACTCCACAGATCTTTTCCAGCCCTTGCAATAAGGGGTTCTTAAGCAAACTCCTCTTTTCACATCATTCCAGCAAGGCAGCCTCACAGCACCCCTGCAAGCACCGGGGAGTGACAAACTGCTCCTGTGTGAGACTGGTCAGGAAGAGGGTGATGCCCTCCAGGAGAGAAATAATCAAGGGGCTTGGGAGTAAAAACCAAATCCACCCTTTGCATAAGAGTTCTTTTATCTTCAGAACATGATTCCGTCTTAGACTGGTTTGCTTTACGAGAGTGGAGGATGCTTTGACTTCAGTGAATTAACTTTGGTTTCTGTAGAAGGAGCAGAACAGCTGTGAGCTTGGGCCCCATGCATGCAACTGTACAATAGAAGTGGTGTTGTTTGAGGATCACACCTTCAGGGTACCAGGAGAAATGCCATCCCTTTTCCAAGCCAGCCATCATAGCTGCAGCTGGAGAACTATCTGCAGACTGCATGTGAAGGAGAAGCACCAACCTGTCAGCCTCACTTTGTAGCACAGCTTTCCAAATGTTGGAGCTGTGATGTGCACATACGGTATCCCACCTTCAACAAAACCATATCTGGAGCCTGGAGCAAGGTGCAAAAGTTGTAATTGCCAGGCTTGCTGTTCATAGAAGTATGGTAATGCCATATGATGATGCTCAAAGATATTTCTACACGCTTAATGACCTTGTGATATAGTTTTATGCTTTAAGGCATATTTTATGTTAAAGACATGTACTTCTAGAGAAAGAACTTGGCGTGCTTTTTAGATCCATAAACATAAGAGCTCTCGGACAAAGTACATGAGCCCGTGCTGTCTGCCTTGGCATTCATATCTGTCATCTGTTGTGCATTGCCAAATTCATTTGTTGCCTTTTGCTGTCAGTGGAGATAAACCTGTGCTAATTTAGTCCACAATATTTATTCCTTTTTTTCAGCCTTGTGCTGTGGAGCCAAATGCTCTGCTCAGATAAACCAATGCCCACCTTAGTCACTGGTCCAGGCAGCTATGGAATAAGCCGGTTGCTGTTGTGCCACGAATTACACTGTCCTGCACCCATACCATGTTTGGCCTCTGTAATTAGAAAGCGAGGCATGAAATCAGCAATGCTCATTCTGCTGACAACTGTGTTTTATGACCTTGGCGTAGGTGTTTCCTGCAGCCCCATGTGAGAACATACAGGCTGGTTTCCATTCTGGTTTAACATTTAGGCTGCGATTACACAGAACTGCAGAAGCAGCAAAGTGTGATCTAGTGTGCGGGATATTGCAAAGCCTCAAAGATAGGGTGCTTTAACCCCCCCCAGCCAGACATTAAAATCAAACCAACAAAACGCAACCTTGTGCATGCCACCTTTGTGTCTCCACACAAGGAGGAAGGCTCGGGTTTGGTTCATTGCCAAATCCAGTAGGAAAAAAAAAGAATAATTTTTTAGATATGAAGTCTTTTTGCTATGGAAAAATACTTCAGTCAAGTAATGCTTTTTCTTCAGCTGTTGTGAAAGAAGACCCCTGAGAGGTAGAGAATAATTTCTATTCCATGAGGGAGATGGGGAGGTTGGAGCGTGGACAGAGAGAGCCAGCTTTCTCCACGGTCACAGAGCAGCCAAAGCTGCACTTGGAGAGTATACCCAGTCCTCTTGAATTCTGGTTTCTTGCTCTTTTTGTTTTAATGTTTTCTGTCACTTCCCAAATCATTTCAACCCAGTCCTGCTACTTCAACAGAGCTAGAAAAAAAAAAGGAGATAGGGAAGGTGTTAAAGATGTCAGGTGGAGTCATCCATATCTTCCTTTCAGATGCAGTTCATAGATGGTGTAGGAAGAAAGGTGTCTTCTTCTTCTATTTTCAGGCTGTTTATGTGTTTTGCTTGTGCTATAAAGAGCTGGCTGAGGCCAAGTGAGTGTGGGGATGGGGTGATCGCTCTCACAGCCACTTAGGGATGTGTTTAGGCTCCGTTCCTGGCTCCTCAGTTCCGCTTCTAGTGCAGTTCAAATGAGAACTGTGTAGTCAGAAACAGGCATCGACTCCAACACGTCTTGTATCTGACAGGTTTCATCAGTGGATGTGTGAACTGTGATGAGGTTTTCCATAACTGGAATGGGTTTCCCCCAGTATGGAAATACATCCATAGTGACTGTATACTTGCCCTGAGCTGACTGTTGCTGTCAAATGTGGCAAGCTGTTTGAATGGAGTTTCTCTTGGGAAGGTTCAAGCATTTCATTTCAGACTTCTAAGCAAAACTCTTTTTTCTCAGTGGCTTTTGTTCAGGAGACGAGCTGATTGCAGTTACAATGTAAAAGGAAAAAGGGCTGGTAGGGATGGAGAGAAATGGTGGAACCAAGTGTGAGGGGTGCAGAGGGGTTGGTAGGAGCAATGTTATTTTAGGTCAAGAGTAGTGTAGGTTGGGTCTTCCACCAAAATGCCTTATTTTGCATGAATATAGACTGTAGGGAGCTTGGTTCAGAGATGATTTGTACAATGGAGTGTTTGTCAGAGGAAAATGAGAAAAGCTTTGACATCCCTGCCTTATGCTAGGGCTTCGCCTGACTCCAGCGCGGAAGATGATGGATGTTTCTCTCTCTAGCTTCTTGGAAATGAATTTTCCACTGTCTGCCTTGTATCTGATGAGGTCTCTGATGTGATACAAGAATACATCAAAGGCTTTTTCAGGCTCTTAGTTAAACGTTCCGGCTGGGCAAATATTGCTCTTGATTAGCTATTTTTAATTCTATATTTGTATATATGTAAATGCACTTATAAAAATATCTTCATATAAAATTATTAATAACTTACACTATTACTTTAATTAATCTAGCTGCATTTTCTTTTTATATGTACATATATGAAAAACAACAAATTCCCCTCCCAAGCATGGGAAACTAGTACTTTTGCCTTTGATTCAGTTAGAAAGTACAGCAGTTACTGAGGTGGCTGCTCCTCAGATCCATACACAGATAAATGGATCGTGTCATCTTTGCCCTCCTAGTTTTGAAATTGATTTGCAGAATTCCACTTTCAAAACTGCCCCCTTAATCCAAGCTCATCCTTCTGTCTCAGGCTGGCTCCTGATTCTTTGAATGATCAAGTGAGTTTCCTCTCTTTGTTCCCCTGCTAAAAATACAAGCAGCTCAACAAAGCTGCAGTTACTGTTTTCCTGTCATCATGTCCTTCTCTTTATCAAGCCTTCAGATCAAGTGTGGGTATTCAGCTGTGATGAAGGCACTGCTTTGTGAGTTTATGCTTTTAGTTTGGTGGAAGTTGGGTAGGGAAAAACCTAAGAAAACTCCAAAACGAGGAAAAACTCAATACTGACATAACATTAATAAGCCTTTTATTTAATAATGTGTTGTTTGGGTTTTTTTAAATCAGAAATCTGAACTTTTGGTGCTTTTTATTTCTGAGGATGATGAAAATTAGCTCTCTGGGAAACAATTCCTCCTCGGTGCAGCTCTTTAATTTGCCTGTCTAAGCCTTTTAATAATGTTACTGCATCCTAATTGGAAGTCACTTGAAGGCAAGCGAGGTTTTGATTGTGATTGATTTAATAGATCGTTGTTGTAGCTGGGCTTGAGAAATCTATCTTGCTCTGGAATGAAGTTATTAATAGGCCCTGCTGTGTACTGCTGATCCTTGGCGGGTGTGGAGGTACAGTCCTAAGGATTTAATCTTGCCCCATTCTAACGTGTGGTGATTTATCCTGCAAAGTGGGTGCTGTTGTGGGGGAAACTGCAGTGGTTTCTTCTGTGAGGTATGGGGACCACAATGCCCGGAGCTGCTGCTTCTTTACCTGCAACCTGCTGTGGTGGGGCTCCAGGGAGCTGCAGCCCCATCTTTCATTGGAGGTGGGATGTGCTTAACTGGGGTGAACCCAGTTATAGTGCAGTCAGGACCCTCCAAAGAAGGTACCTTTATGGATGTTTTTAGCTGGTATTCTCCCCCTCCAGGCCTTCTGGCACTTTATATTGCATCTGTTATTTCCCTGGGACAGGTTCCACCAGCAGCAATGAATTTGGGCCTAAATCAGTGTACAAAGGGTCAGAATCTGGCCTTATATCTGTATGTAGAAATTCAATAGGAGTTACTCAGCTTCCTTTTCTTCACATGCTACTGGAGCCCAAACCAGTCCTTCTCACAGACACAGTTAAGCTATAGTCTAACACTGAACTGCATTAACTTTAGTTTATAACTGGAGTCTGAATACTGTCCAGACCCATAATGTGCTCTTTGATGGGCTCACATAAGACCAAGGCATATTCTCAGCAGCCCCATCACTGATTCAAGAGCAATGAATACGAAAATGTCAATCAGTTTCTTTTAATTATGCCCGGAGCAACCTGGGAGAGCTGCTGATTTCTCTTTGGGAATGCTGTCACTTCTTGACAGGTCAGAAAGAAGCCTGTGCCAGTGGGATGCCTGACCTGCAGAAGCACCAAGGTGAGGGCAGGCATGTTGGAATACAATTGCTTCTTACCCTGCTGTATCCTACTGCTCCTGGCCAAACCAGGAGCAGCAACATGGGACATGCTGTTTCAGTGATGTAAAATGTTGCCTGACCTCATAAACATGGTGTTCATCAGCTAGCTGCTTTAGCATCTTATGAAGCTCATTGTGTTTTCCTTTCCAAGCAAGTGAGCTTTGCCTTCTCATGGTGGAAGAGAGTAAATAAGTTGTGTGAAGATCCTGGCTCTTACCTGCAGAAAGCATTAAGGAATATGTCCTGGTCCATGGGAGCTTGAGTGGCTGTGAGGTTGAGCTGTGAGATTGAGCTCTGTGTCTGAGCTGTGACGCACTCTGTGCTGGCAGATGCAAGGAGATTTCCCTTGTACACATGATGAATTTAACTGCTTGGTTACACATCACTTGTACTCATTCCTCTCCCAGCTGTTACAGGGCTCTCATGCTGTGCCAGTGGTACCAGCGTACTTCTCCATCATCCCTTTTGAGACACTCACATCTGTCTCTCCCCCTGTTGTGTTAGCTATTGACTCATTTGTAATGGCAGCAAATGAGAAATGCAGAGTGCCGAGTCACGGGGTAATGATAACAGAAATGTCATTTGTGCTGAACAAATTAACACTGTGCTGCCTTTAACATGATGACTGACCTCCTGTGCAGAGGTCTCTCAAAGACAGTGAGTGTTCTGCATGCTGGCATTGCCTCCTTCCCCTAAAATGTGTCCTGTAGCATGAGCTTACTGCCTGGCTTCCTGTGGTGGTCATAACCAGCTATGCCAGGAGTTGGCCACCTCTGCAGCATCCATGCTGCCCTACTCTGACGTCTTGGTGGTCTCTGTTGCCCTGGAGTTAAGTTGCAGGACTTGGTGCTCATCCTTCTGTTCGGATGCAGGGGGATGGTGGAAAGATGCTGTAAGGTTACCAACAGCATTCTAGCTTGTTTGCTGGGCAGAACAGTGGCAGGCTTCAGATGCTCACTATTAGCTTGGTGTAGATGCAGTGTCTCAGAACACTGATCTGTGTCCTTGGGCATGGGGATAGTGTCACATCCGGTCCAGTTTGTTCCCTGGTACTAGATAATCCGATGACTCATGATGGAGAGCTGATTTTCCAGCTAGAGGGCTGGGATACTCAGCCATGGACCATCCTTAGTAACATAGCTTCAGCAGAGCTCCAGCTGCTTGCTTGGAGCCACAATGACTCAGTCAGTGTGTAGTGATCATGCAAGAGGAGCCAGCAGCCTCTGTATGACACAGGTGTCCATGGGGATACTTGGGATGTGGGGATGTAGAGGGCAGGAGAGCAGGGAAGGTGGTGCCATAAGTACTTGCTGTGAGTGGTCAGGGAGCAGGTGAACATGGGAAAGGTCAGGACAAGGGTAATGTGTACCCATACTGAAAGAAGCATGACCTCAGGTAAGGTGCAGGGGTTAGTGCTGGAGTGGGCAGAGCTTGTCCAGCCACAGGAAATGCAGATCAAATGTAGCTGATTAGACCTGGTGAAATGGGAGGTGAAAAACTGATGCCTCTAAGGACAGGAGCTGGCAACTCACATTGGATGCAGAGATGAAACTGTGGTGTGGCATAAGGGCCAGGCTATGGCTGCCCCAGCACCTTCAGAGGCAGGTGGGACATGGAGAGCTCCTGGGGGCACTGCAGCAGGGCTGAGAGTGAAGCAGTGGCGTATGATGTTGATCCCAGTAGCTCCTCCTCCCTTTCTGTGCGTCTCTGTTATGCTTGTTTAGCTGATAGATTGTAAAGTGTCCTCTGGGCTGCGATGTGGCTTGGTGAAGGAGCCATTGCTGTGACTACTCAGTCACCTTCATTGGGTTCAGGTACAAGAGAACACTTGGTGGGTTTGCTCTCTCCATCTGTGCTGAGAAATCAGGCTGGTGTTTGAAGCTCCTGCAAATGGTAAACATGGAAATGGCCCATGTAGGTATTCATGGAGAGGAAATGATGCTGGAAAGAAGCCTCTGCAAATGGTCAGAGTGCCGGAAGGTGCACATGAACCAGGAGACGTGTAAGGCAGACTGAAATGAAGAGCTTGTTCCTCTTGTGCTTGCCTGACTCATGAAACAATTCCCTAAATTTAATGCAAGTGCTTTTATCCTGCATGTTTGTCAGTAGCAAACCAAAATCTGTAGCTTCCAGTTAAACAAGTCAAGAGCTCTCTGCTTCTCCAAGTTATAACCTCTTTTGCCAGAGCATCCTTCACATGCTGGGTCACCACCACATACTGTGCAAGCACCTGAACTTCAGGAGCATCCTTTATTCCCAGGGCCTTTAAGAATGTAAAATCCCTGAAGGTCTTTCAGTCAACCCTATTTATTCCTTTTTTCCCTTTTATTTTTGCCCAAGCCTATTTTGCAGTTATGGGCTGTGACTTTCAGCATGGCTGTGCCCTGGATTGCCCATTGCTGGGGGGAGGTTTTCTACATGAATTGCTCTGTATAAATAAACCCATGACAACAGTGATGAAAAATGCAGGCTTTTGCTGTAAAAGTGCATCAGCTACTTCTTATTCTTAAAGAATTCTTCCACCGAATCATCACAAATCATTATGCCTTCCTCATTTTTGTGTTGTCTGATAATAATATTTTTTTATAGAGACAAAAAAGATGCACAGAAAAAGCAATAACTGTACAGGATTCTGAAAGTCTGTTGAGCAATTGCCCTCTGGAAGGAATAACTTTACAGCATATGCACATGAGTTTTAACTCTTGGCTGCCATTTAAACTATGTTAGTGTATCGGGCATCACTTTGGCTTCTTTTGCTGAGTCCTATGATGCTGATAATTTGCTATTATCTTCCCGTGGTGTATATCAGTGCAAGCCACTTCATTGCACCACGTTGCCCTAGAGCCAGAGGTGAAAGCTGAGGAGGATGGGAGGATGTTAGGCTGAGGCTAGGAATGAAGGTGTGTTGTTAGTGCCTTGGGATTAAGAGAGGTAGATGGATCCTGGTGCCAAGTTACAGTACCCACCACGAAAAGAGGGTCTCCATGCCCACAGGCTGGTTGGAGGGGAAACAGCTTCAGCCAGGCTACCCTTGTCTAACAGGTCTAGCACATCACAAGCAGCTAGATGAGGGTTTGATATTACTACACCACACTGTCTTTCCACACTTGGGGTCTGAGAATGCTTTGTGGGTACTTAGGAAGAGGTGTTTATGCCTTGCATCGGTGCAGCCATTCTTCATCAGCCCTGTTTCAGTATCCAGAGGATGCCATCAAACTGTGTGGTTCCTCTGTTCAAGCTGCTGCAAGATTTACTAGCTCTTCAGCTGCTGTTAATAATGATGCATTTGTCATGTGCTGTTTAATTAGCATGGAGCATGAATCACAATAAAGGAGAGTAAGAGAACTGAGGTAAATGTCAGTTGATACACCAACAATGTGGCTGTGAACATAAAATACCTCTGTGTACTAGCCACACAATACCAAGGTTCCTATTAACATAGCATACGGCTGAATAAGCATCAGGAGAGCAAGGCTGCACTGATGCTGCCTTTTCCCTGTGGGCACAAAGAGCAATGGATTACCTGACCTTTGAGGAACAGGGATTATTTTTCACCTCCAGACTTGACACCTGCACAGCATTTGATACTCATCATCACAGAAGAATAAATCAAGAGCACAATGCCTGTCTTGCAAAAGCCAAGCCAAGGGCAAATCCTGCTGTTGTCTTCATTGATGTGTGTTGGCAGTGTTTGACTCTGGCTGGAGTTGTGTAATGAGCTTCTTTAGTTTGCCTGCTGTGTAGCTTTTTGAAGTGATAACTGTATTGAAATAACCAGGGTTTGGTTAATACTGATGGGCTTGTTGTTCTTAAGTGCTGGTTTGGGATAGAGCTGCCCTAAGGGGTGCGTGTCAAACCTGTGTTACCCACTGGGCTTGCTGCTAACCAACTGTGTGGTCAGGGTATGATGCTCTTCAGGCAAAGATGAACCAACATTACATCCCTGTGTTTCAGAGATGATGGGATGAGCAGAGCTTCCTGGTGTCACATTGCAGATCTGTGGCAGCTGTCCTCTGAATCCCATGGAATTCCAGGTTATTTTTCCATTGTTATTTGCTGTCCAGGCACCTGGGAATGGGAATGTCTTAGGTGGCTTGTACTTCAAAAGTCGTCACCATGTGGGGAGCTGGCAGCACGCAGGTCAGGCCTTGTGACTGTGGCAGATGGTGGGTCCCTTTCCAAAATGTCAGTTCATTGGTTCAGCAGCTGAGGATATGTCAATTCAATACTAAAAACACAGACAGAGGAATTTACCCCAAAACTGCCCAGGTGAGAGTTGTGGTGATGAGCCTTTCAGTGCCATTGACTTGCATGTGAGCTGTCTGCCTTCAGTTTGACTGCATATGGACATTGTAGGGTTTGCACAGAGGCTGAATTTGCATATGAAGAAAGTATAACAAGGCTTCTGCCTCGCTGCATGTTTTAAAGAACATTAGAAAGCATTGCCTTTTCAAATGACAGACAAATGCTGTGAGTAAACTAGCAGTACTCAGAAAGGCACCTCTCTGAGTAAATGAGACCTGAATGTTTCTCAGAGTATCCAACCATGCCAATCTTCTCTTACAATTAGTACACTGCTATACTTAAGACACAGTGGTAAATGACAGAGGAGGAGTGTCAGGCATCAGAAGGCCAAATCCTGCTGTTCTCTCTTGGCCCTAACACTGCAGCCACTTACCTCAGTACAGTTACTCCCTGGGTCAGCTTTGTGCTCTGTGATTGGAGATTATGTGATGTGCCACCAACTCAGTGAGTAAGTAGGAGTGACTTAACTGGGATGCCCACCATGGTACTCCTTTAACAGGTCAGTATGTGCTAAGCAGACCAGTGCTTGCTCTCTGGCTCCCTCAGCAAAAGGACAACATGCTGAGCTTATTTTTCTCATTATTTAGCCTTGCTAAATAATAGAATCATAAAATTATAGGGTGGTTTGGGTTGGAAAGGGCCTTAAGATCATTCAGTTCCAACCTCTGCCATGGGCAGGGACACATCACACTAGATCGTGTTGCCCAAGGACCTGTCCAGCCTGGCCTTGAACACTGAAAGACCTTAAGCTTATGCTGGTGTAAATCTGGTGGTGCTGTCTGGTGTCAGAGAACCTGTGTTAACTCATTGCCCACTTAGCCTTACCCTCTGCAGGCATAGCTCTTGGGTCATGCTTCTCTATCCTGACACCTCTTTCCACAAACCACATAGGAACACAGCCCTCAAACCTGGTTGATGTCAGCCAGTGAGGAGGGTAGGAGAAAACGATTAGGCTGTTACTTGTGTGCACATGGGGTACAATGGTAAAACCCTCGTGTCTTACAAAGCTAGGAGGCACCATGTGTGAAGGAAGGTAGCACCCTCACCCCTATGAAGTCTCTGTGCACCTAGGTCCCTTGTGGGCATGTGGAGATCTGTTCTAATTCAGCTCTTCAAAGCAAACCATGAGGGTCACCCCAGTCTTGGGTTGAGTTCCTGCTGTGTCCTGAACAGGGGCAGAGCTCTTTCCCAGGGCCCTCCAAATTGTGAGCACCCATAGCCATGGCGTTTTGCTTGTGGGCCACATGGGGAAGCAGAGTTGTCTGTCTCCTGAGGGTGTGCATGAACAATGTCATGGGTCATTTTCCTTGTTTTGGGATGTGATCAGGGAGCTCAGCAGGTGGTGTTGGGATGGGGCTCCTGGCACAGCTCCCACCCTGCCACATGATGTTTTGCCTTTGTGCTGTGGTGCTGATGGGACACCTGATGCTTTGAGACGATGTGTTGGTGGTAAACACTGAACCCAGGCTGAATAGCCCAAATGCTGTATCACACTGTGGAGCACTCGGAAAATGACATCATGTGTGAAGCAGTGGCCAAACTGGGGAAGTTAGACTTTGCTTTTGGCAGGCAAGGAAAGCACAGAGACAAAGCACAGAAATGAGCTTCTAAAGAGTTTTCTAAGCAAGGCTGGCTGGGCAGGATCCTCTCATTTGCTTATACTTGATGTATTAAATAAGCTGATGTTAGGATGAAATTGCTTGCTCCTCTGCATCATGTTCTGGTCCTTCTAATGCCATCAGTGTGGGAGAAGAAAAGAGCTCCATCCTAAGTCCTTAATCTAGGTTGTGTGGTCTCCTCTAAATTCTGCCCCTGAGGACCCCACAGTGAGCCAGAATTACCAGAGAGCAGGTGACTTACAGCCTGCTCTTGCCTCTATTTCTTCAGTGAGCACCCAACACCAAGCCAGAGGCAGATACGACCTGTCCCTCTTTTCTAAGAGAAAGAGTTTTCTATTATTAATGTGCATTTTTCATGCTTTGTCTCTCATGCAGAAGAAGTTTGGGTATGTGTTTTTAGAAAGCTTTCTTCCTAAATTTTAATCAGGCACAAAGAAAAAGCTTTCAAAGATAAGTAGTGGATGGGAGGGTGGGAGAGGGCATGCATTTCAGGTGACAAATTCCTGAGCCCTGATATATGATATAAATAACCATATTTAGTGGTGGTGCATTTCTTTCTTGGTAATTGTGGTTTTTCACGTGCTTTCTTTTCCTATATACTTCCATTTAACTATCGTTATTCATCACAGCTTGTGAACATGCAAACCACATAATGGATTCTGTTGAACGACACCATGCATACGGCTAAATGCTCATATTCCATCATTGCCATAACCCATTTTCATACAGTTCTTCCACACATTCCTTCTTTTCTGCTGTGCAAGAGATGTGGAGCAGGGAGCATGTGCTCTTTCTGCTTCAGGAGCCATATAACACATTAGTGGATGCTGAAGGATGCTTTGTGCCCAGTGACTTGTAACAAAGATTGCCAAGGCCCTGAGGACCATGGAAGTGCTTGGCCTCAGTGTCCCCTCTTCTCAACCAAGCCAACAAGTGGTTGGGTTTAGTGTGTGGTGACAAAGCAAAGGCAATAGCCTCTGGGGTCCAGAGGAGTCCCCAGCCCTTAATGCTGAGTTTACTAGATGAACTAGAGGGGAGATGGCTTTTAAGCCCATGATCCCCACAAGAGGCTTTGCCATGTGTCAAAACATGTATGTCCTTTTCTGGTTTCCAAGCTCAGCTTTGATGCCATTGACACAGCACAGTGCCATTCCCTACTTATTTTTCACCAGTCCAGGAAGCATCTTTATGAATTTCTGAATCTGGTATAAGTAAACCCATTCTTACGCAAAACAGGCCTAAAACAAGGTGAAAAGATGAGGGAGGGAAGCCATGCAGAGGGAGAAGGGGGTGGAACCCCCCCACTTCTCTAAGTTACAACTTGCAGTTCACATATGAAAACTCCAGTGAAAGAAAAGCTGAGCTTTGTGAGAAGCCAGGAGTGAGCTCTGGCCTAAAGCACTGAGTCTGTAACAGTGCTGATGCTTTAGCAGAACCAAGTAACAGGCCATGTAAAAGCCAAGCAAACAAAAGTCAAATAAAAGGAAGAAACATCTCTGTTGTGTGCAAAGGCTGTGGGTGTCCACTGTACCACAGCTCTTGGGTGCTACAAACCTGCCAAAATCTGTGCTTGAATCATAGAATCAACTAGGTTAGAAAGGACCTTTAAGATCATTGAGTCCAACCATTACTCCAGCACTGCCAAGGCCACCACTGAACCATGTCACTGAGGGCTTCATCTACATGCTGAGCACTTCCAGGGATGGTGATTCCCCTGCTGCCCTCACAGGAGCTGATGCTTTGCTAGTGGATGTTTATGGTGGTGATTGTACATTGGATATGTTGCTGTTAAAAATGAAACAACCTTCAACAACGCTGAGAAAACATAAAAAAACAACCCCAAACAAAAATACCTTTTTTGTCATAAAAATTACATTCCCTCCTTTCTTTACTGTCTTTTGTGTGGCCATGCCAAAGCTCTGCCATGACTCATTTCTGCCCATGGGAACATTTCAGTGAATACGTGATGTCTGACAAAGCCACAGTGAGAAAGCACATAAGGGTGGTGTTGTGATAAGTGATGTGGGGACCTCTGTCTCTCACATTGGTCCCAGTTTGTCATTCAGTGTTAAAGACTGGCTCCAGATTGTCCTTGATTTCCTGGGAATCCCTCTGGACGGGCCATAAATCCTCCTGGAGTGTTGTGGGTGTATGGAGGGAGGACTCTGACAGGGATATACATTACTGCAGGGGAAAAAAGCTAGGAGACAAAATTAGCACTACATTTAGGCACCCCAGAAGGGCTTCACAAATTCAAATGACCATCTTCCCACGCTGCAGGCTCTCTTTAGCTTGTGATCACAGCCGTGGTAAGTGAGATGTGCAGTATTTATAGTGGTTGTGGCCATTCTGCATCTTTGGTGCTACAGTTAAGGCTTGAAAGCTGAAGAACTTACTGAAGTGTCTCACGAATGGCACAGCTGTTAAAAGTTTCTTGCTCTTAAGCTGAGAATTTACATATTTTAATAAAAAGGACATAAAAAGAAGTACATTGATGTTGGCAGAGGTGAGCAACCACCCTGTCTATGAGTGTAACTTACATTTTGCTCATTTGCTGGGCCTTTGCATTAAGCAGGCAGTCTTGACTTAAAGACTGCTAAAGTCACTGATGTCTTCCCCATACTGCTCCTCTTCCAGGCTCTCTCTTCAAGCCTTTTCTTTCATCCCAGTAGATACTCAAAGGCTGAAGAAGGTGCTTAAGAATCTCCATGCTGATGGGGTTGTAGCTGCGGAAAGTGGCTTCAAATGGAGCTTTGGGACCACTCATCCAGGAGGTGCAGCCAACCCTGTCCAGCCAGGCAGGAGAAGGGATCATGGAGCCACTGCTCTGTTCCTGGACCGGTGCCCTTGGGAGGACAGTTGGTGTGCTTGTGAAGTGCCTGGGACCTCTGTAGGGGCAGCACTGTTGGAACCAGTTGTGGCTCGGCCACCAAGACCTGAAGGCTCCCTTTGGCACAGCAGGTTCCTTGCCCTGCATAGCCAGCTGTTTTGCCTGACTCACCCATGGTCCCCATGGCCATCACAGCCATGCTGCCAGTGGGGCTGCCAGCATGGCTCACATGGGTGGCAAGGCATGGTAGTGAGGAAAACCCATACCCCTCCTCAAGGCAGTGGTGATAGGAGAGAGCTCATCTCCTTTATCTCACTGTCACCTTCCCAAGCAGCCTTGCCTGTTTTAAAACCAGTTTTAAACAGTTTATAGTCTGCATAAAAAAAGAAATCGAAAAGATGATGAGTACAGAGGCTGTAATCTGACATGTTTCCTTGGGTTTGTGAAGGTAGCCGTGAAACACCCATCCTAAGGTGAGCCAAAGACTGTCCTGCCCTCCTGCAGAGTCTCTTACAGGATAAGAAGTGTCTTGGGGGCAGCTGTGCCTCTGAAGCAAGCCCTCTGTGAGGACTTCTCAAAACAGACAACCAACCGACCTCATCCTTTTTATGTTACAGGGAGGTGAGGGGAAAGGATACATCCCTAGTCAATTTGGGGGATACAGGAACCAGACAGTGCTCATGCTTCCTTAACCATTACTCCCATGAAAGCCTGACGCGGTGTGACTGCTCTTGAAGACAGTCAAGCACATTTTCATGGCAGTGCTGCCCTAATTAAAAGTCATGGTGTAAAGGTGTGCATTGAGCTAAAGAGCTCAGGCTTATTTTGGGGTTTATCTGGCTTTTTGCTTTTTATGGTTTTGTGGATGATACAGCAAATTTAGTTTGACTACTCGGTAACTATAAGCAGGCCTGTAGGAATTGTATTGTTTGACTGTGTTGACTCTGTTTCAGAGTGACATGCAAATCCTGTCTTTAAAATGTTGATGGAGAGTAAATATCCACAGATATTCTTAACTAACGCTTTCCCAGTGTTTGTGCCAGGACTGTGTTGCAGCTCATTTGCAAAGTGCTCCCATTCTTCAGACTGTTCTTCTTAAGTGTCATAGATCTTTGTTTCTTCCTTTCACTCTCCACCTTAACCCATATCTTGTTCTTCCTTCGAGTCAAACATGGTTCTTTTCATACCACACAGCTGCCATACTGCCATCAGGTGACTTTATTTCTCCTATTTGCTCCAGTGAATAGCTGACACCTAATGCATGGTGCTACCTCGCAGGTATTCCACAATAAATGCGAATGCGGCTCAGAGGTCAAAGCAAAGTGAGGTTCTAATGGCATAAATAGATAGACCCTAGGAGGTATGTGGCATGTGTTATAACTCCAGAATCTTTTATTTCTACTTAATGAATTTCTGAGCAATAATGGTAGAAATCGTTTTGGAGATTTCCCCTCCCAAGTTAGGCTAATACCATTTCAGACACGGGACTGCAGACCAGGACAACAGGTTTTAAAAGGGACTGGTTGTAGATCTGGGGGATGTTTGAGTTCAGAAAAAGGTCTTCTTTTATCCTGCAGAAATATTTGCACCAGCCTCAGGGGAACCCTTCTCCTTGCTCCCAACTTGCATGTAGAAAAGCAGCCTGGTTTGCACTGGTGTCATGTCACACATGTTGGAAATGCGCTGGGCAGTGGACATGGAGGTGGTGTCAGGCTGGCCTTCTAGGGACCAGGAGCTGCTTCCCAGTGTTTGCTTGTGAAGTGCTTGAGATATGGTGACCTTCTGCTCCAGGCTGTTCTCTGGGTGAAACCTGGTGCTGCCCAAGCTGAGGATGCACCCTTTGGTACCATAAGATGGACAGTGCTGTACGTTCTCAACTGTTACGTGGTCTATACTGATGTACAAGCTTGGAGCCTTTGCTTGTGCACAGGCACACATTCACTGGTGCAGGGAAGCCACACTGAGTTGTCTCCCTTTCTTCAAGCTGAAGGACACAGGAGCTGTGCCTTGTGGGGACCATCTAGTCCAGCATTTGGCTCCTGACAGCAGCAGTAAGAGAGACTGCTTAGGGAGAGCAAGAGCTGGCTGCTGTTCACATTCCCACCCCCTGCACCCTCCCAACAGTTGGGTTAAAGCTGTTGAGTCTATTGATCCCTTTAGGACCTAATACTGGTTTCTTGGCTTTGAAGCAAGCCTCAGGTACCTGGGACAATAAAGACATCATTCTGCACAGTCACAGCATGAGCGGCTGGTCTTGAGCTCTCTGTCACAGAAGCCAGAGCCACGTATTTGCATTCAGAGCTCACATCTTATTCACGTTAAGTGTAGCCTCACAGCGAGTGGTATCGGTGTTAACAATCCACATCTTTCTCCCACATTAAGTTGCTGACAAGTCCTCCTGCTGGTCTTTCAAGGGAAAGAGAAGAGATTAAGCTTTAAGTAATTTAAAGTAACAAAGTCTTGGAGCATATGAGAGGTGGCAGCATTATTGCTGTGCATGGATTCAGCTGATGTGTAGGAGTAGGCTAGTGGCTTTGGTCTGGGAGGTGACAAGGGGAGAGACAAGTGTTATTTGCAAGCACTTGTGAAGGGGGAACTGGCACAGCTCCTGCTGTTGCATATCTCCTGCGTGATGAATGAAACTGCTTTCGAATATTTGTCATCCTTCTGCCACATTCCTACCTCCTACATGCATTCCTGGGGCTCTTCCCTCCTATACGGAGCGGGTCCATAAGCCATCCTGGGGGGCTGCAGCAGTTCACTGAGTGCAGAGCTTGAGGTAGCCTCTGTAAGCGACACTGCTTAAAAGGCTGGCTCAGGTGTTTAGGGGAGCAGAGGGGTGCAGTTTGCTGATATGTTTGTCATCCAGGACAAGGTTTTACGTGAATAAACAACAAATACAAATAAGCATTTGCTCAGAACTTGGGTGATGGCTGCTCCTCAGGGACCTCGGGTGTAAGCAGTGATTCAGTGTTCCCAGAGGAGCAGAGTTGAGGTGTGTAACTCAAGTTTAGAACAGCGCAGAGACTCAGCTGTGACTTGGGCTGTGTTAAAGACTCTGGAATTCAAGGAGTAGGTTAAGCTGTGCACAGGCACAGCCTTTCTACATGTGAAATCAACAGGGACCAGAAATGGTAACGTCCTGTTTGTAATTCGTGTATGTTTGTTTCTTTAATCTTCTTTATTCAGGCCTGATTGGAAGGACCCTTTTAGGCTCCCTTTGACTTGGCCTGGTTTTGGATTACCTTTGTAACGCTCTTTGCAATGGGGACCAGAGGGTGCATGGGATCCATGAATGTGCTAGGGGCCCCACTGTGCACATGTGGATAAACGTGTAGTGAAAGCCCACCAGAAATTCCAAAAGCTGATAATTGGAATGGGATTCTCAGGGAACCCTGGGAATCCTGTTACCCTTCCCTGGCTGAGAGCAACCAGTGATGCCAGTATACATAGGAAGTCTGTCACAAATCTGTGGCTTAGCCATAGTTATCCCAAGCCTCATCTTCATTTGGAGAAGAAGGGTAACTTTGCACATTGGCAGCCTTACTGCCTGCCCTGACTAACTGTGGGCTCTCACATCCTGAATAACTATCATCTAACGAGTCCTACTCATGTTAATCTGTCTAAAGGGAATAGGGGAGGGTTTCTCATCAGGACTTCTTAGCAGATTAAGTTTTCTGATGTTTTTTCAGGGTATTTCTGATCAAGTGGCTAAAGAGGAAATATACTAAGGAAAGATGGAATCAAGAAAGGGAGAGGAAAATCACAAAATCAGTTTTTGTGCCTCACAAATGACACCTCCATGTTATGAGATATGAGTTAATCGTGGCCTTGTCTGATCCTTATTTCGAACCCTGTGTGGTGTGATTGTGCATGTCGGAATGGATGCTGATTAGCATCTGTGTTCAAACTGGGAGAACTTGGAACCCCTCTAAATAGTCTTTTATTTGAAAAGAAAAAGATAGCTGCTGTCCGTTTTCTTCCCTGAATCTCAAGATACTGGTAAAGTTAACACAAAGCATCACTGAACAATACACTGATTCATTTTGGTGGAGAATGTAACCCTAGGCATTGTCATACTGCATATACTGAAATACAAGGCAAGCTAACTGGCACCACTTTGAGGAGTGTTAATGAGGAGGCACAACCAGAAGTAGTAAACAGAGACAAATAGTGTGGGATTTCCCTCTCTAGAAACAAGAATCATCACTCACTGATGGTCCACAGAGTTGGCTGAGCTCCTTGGGTTGGCTCAGCTCCTTGTCTCCAGCTGCTAAACTACATTCAGAACAGATTAAAAAGACGTTAGAAATGTTCCTTATGTTACTCTCCATATAAACAATGGCTTTTCCAGTTTGGTAATGAGAAGCTGCAGATGACACAAAGATTGGTAGAGGGACAACTGCTGGAGCTCTGGAGAAAGGTGATCCCCTTTCGCAGAGGACTTAGACTTCCAATTGGGGTTTTGTTGTAGGTCGATAGAATTGGAATGCTCCAATTTGGAATGAAATTCATAACTTCTTGTATTTCCCATGCAGGAAGAGCAGGGTGAAAACCCCTGGAAGAGCTGTGGCTCCCATTTCTCCAAGTTTGTGCCTGGTTTCTATTACGATTTTGTTGAAAATGAACTGTTTTCCCAAAACATTTGGGTTAGGGAAACTCCAAAGAAAATTCCAGTTCAACACTTTTTTCCCCCCCTCTGACTAGCACTGGTAAATTATGCTAAGGATTTTTCAGCTATGCTGAGCAGTGGGAATCGCTTTCTCAGTGTGCCTCAAATAAAGTAACTATACTTACAGCCATTTCCAAAGTAATGAACATGGAGAAATGCAAGCAACCCTTATAGAATGTATAATGATATAATAGAAAGCAGCAACCCTTAAAAGGATTTAGGGGTCTTCCATTTTTCCCATTTTAAAAATGGGGACTATCTTTCCCCCTTTCCGATCAGCAGGAACGTCACCAGAGTGCCACAGTTTCTCAACTGTGATCGATAATGGCTTGGCAACTACATCTGCCAGTTCCTTCAGGACACACGGATGCATCTTGCCAGGTCCCATGGACTTGGGCACCTTGAGGTTCCTTAGATGATCCTGAGCCTGATCTTCTACAGCAGGTAGTTCATTCTCCCAGTCCCTGTGTTTGCTTTCTATGACTTGGACAGTGTGGCTGGAGCACTTGCTGGTGAAGACTGTGACAAAAAACCCATTGAGTACCTCAGTCTTCCCCATGTCCCGTGTGACCAGGTCTCCCATTTCCTTCCAGAGGGAGCTCACATCTTCCCTACTCTTCCTTTTATCACCTGTGTACCTGTAGAAGCTTTTCTTGTTGCCCTTGATGTCCCTAGCAAGATTTAATTCTGTCAGAGCTTTAGCTTTCCTAACCTGATCCCTGGCTTCTCAGATGATTTCTCTGTATTCCTCCCAGGCTAACAGTCCTTGTTCACTCTCTGCAGGCCTCCTTTTTTGGGCATGAGTTTGCCCAGGAGCTCCTTGTTCATCCACACAGGCATCATTGACATAGAGAGTGGCACCCCTTCCTCATCAACCCTGCCTGTCCTTCCTGAAAACCCTGTAGCCTTCCATTCCAACACTCCAGTCATAGAGAACCATGTATTCATGATGCCAGTAAGTTTGTAGTCATGCAGGTGTGCCCGTGTCTCTAACTCCTCTTGTTTATTCCCCATGCTATGTATGTTTGCATAGAGGCATTGAAGTAGGGCCCCTGATGAAGCCCACTTACTGGCTGGAGGGGCAGGAATTCCTTTGTGCTGCTTTTCAGGTGCTCTTCTGGTGACCCATGATCCCTCTTTAGGCTCTGAGCATCTCTCATTGGCATCAAACTGGGATGGATTGAGGTTTTCCTTCTCCTGACAGCATTAGTTGATAATACTGGTGGGCACAACAGTGAAACAGTCCGGTTGTGTTGATCTCCTTTAAAGAAAATGTGCTGAAAAAGATGGTCAGAAAAAAGCATAGGAAATGATCCTTGTGTTTGGAGAAAATATTGTCCAAAAGGACTTTGAAGAACTCATCAGACTTCATTTATCAAAAAATAATATCTAGAGGTTCCTTGGCTATGATGGAATACCCAATACAGGGGCAATACAGCACTTACTGAATCTAAATGGATATTGAATTTAGTAGGAAAAACCCTATAGCAGAAACTGCTGACTGAGAGCTGAAGCCATTTGAACTAAAAGTGAAGAGATGTTTTTACTGGTCTGTGTTGATCAGTCACTGGGAAGAACTGTTAATGGCAGTGACGGATTCTCATCTCTGGCTGTCTTCCTAACAAGACAGGCTGTCTTTTAGGAAATGAATATATACCAGTGCATACAGATTAGTAGGTTTAGCAGAAGAATAAGTATATGAATCTGAAGGAACTGTAATGGTTTACAAGCTAGCCTAGGAATGGGATGTGGGCACCAGAGGGGTTGCACCATTATCCCTGTGATGCAGAACCTGATGTTGCGTGGTGCTGAGCAGCCTCTTGTCAATGTCACAACAGGAAGTGGCCACTTCTAAAGCAGTGGGAACAAACCTTATTTTTGTGCAGCTTCAGTACACACCAGACATTGCTTTTGCTGGTAAGCTTCCATATTCTGATCACAAGCTTCCATCACTGCTGGTTAAACAGCAATCAGGAAGACACATCAAGGATAGATGGTATTGGGTGATGGAGATTTAGCCCCTGTGACCTTGAGACTTGCAAATGAGCTATCACAAGTCAGGGAAAGTGCCCCTGTCTCTTGGGGAAAGGGCATAGATGGCATTGCTTTATGCCTCTTGATAACTTGCCAATGTGTTTTATTGACAGTAGCCTCACAATGAGGTCAGTCAATCAATTTCCATATTTCCAGCATATTTACAAGAAATGCCTTAAAGCACTTTCCGAAAATACAGATGTCCCTGTGAAATCTTTACGTAAACAAGAGGGCTGGAGAGGGAGGAATTGATACAGGTTTTATATATGTATCAATATGTCATATTATACATTGTCTGTAAATGGATAGTCAGATTTTATGTAATATGTGTAACCTTATAAAACACATATCATTGTGATGCAGTCCTCTACTTGCCCTTTCTTTTCCATCATTGTGTAAATGCTGGACTGCCCAAATCCCACTGGAGAAAGTGGTGGAGCTCTTTCTTCTCAAACCTGCTGATCATGATGCAGTAAACCAGCTTGTTTTCAAAATGCTATTCAAATGGACAAACTGAAGCATCAGACTAATATGCAGTAGAAACATTTAGATGCAAATTCTCTGTAGAGAGGTACTATGGTGGGTCTTTAACCAAGGCAACATTATCTGAGGACATCAGCCAACTGGGACTGTCTTGCAGGAGTTAAATGGGAAAGCAAAGGAAGAGCATTGGGTGCAGATACAGTATGACTCTATATCTTGTGTGGTCTTGGCAATATCTATCACTGTGCATATCCAGATCTCTGAAAGAGGCAGGAGATAGTTGAGCCATATGTAACGGCAGAGAATTGAATCATAAATTCTATGCTCAGTCGAGCATTGCTTAGTTTCTGTCTGAGTTTCATTTCCAGCAATTGCTAGACAGTCAAGATTGAACTTCAGACAAGCAGAGGTAGGACCTGGAGTGCATCAAGAATTATGTGTTAGTCATGAGAATTACAGCATGAGCTATTATTAGAGTATCAGAAATAGCCCTGTGAAGTAAGGAAGAAGCTGAAAAGCACAGAAACAAGACCTGAGAAGGACCTCACCATGTCAAAATTAAAGGAAAAGAGCAATCTTCCCTTGGGGCAAATAAGTTTTTAGGGGCATGGCTTAGTGTGGACTTCGCAGTGGTTGGTTTACAGTTGACTTGATGATCTTAAATATCTTTTTCCAACCTGAATGATTCTATGATTCTGTTCTATGAATGCTGCCTCACAAATAGGAAGGCTGTCCTATATCCAGGTGTCTCTGCACTGCCTGCCTCCTTCGAGGGCCTTCTTGGCCCTGACCTTCCCCCTCTCCAGGTGGGTTGGCTGCAGGTCAGTTCCCTAACCCTGAGCTGAGCTGGAGGACCTCAGCTGCCTCTCTTGCCCTTGGTCCTGCCTGACCAAGTGCCTTGTTGATTTGGGGCCAAATCCTGACCACTGGACTCAACTTTCTAGCTTGACCTTGGAACTGCCTTGTCACTTGGTGGTCTGGACTCTGAAGACCCTGGTTACAACGTCTGGTTAATAGCTAGCAGGGCTTGGAGTCTTGCATGTTGTCTTGGTACTGTTGGCCTCAGAGGATAGGTGGCACACTGCATGTGCAGGATCTTCCAGCACAGTGCTATGTACAACAGCAGCAATGCATGAGGACACATTGGAGTTGCTGTGAAATCACCAGCTCTGCCACTGCTCAGCACACTGCCTCCAGAACTCCTTCCCATTCATGCTCTGTACCTCTCCAAAACTCACTTCTCATTCTAATGTGTGAAACGTTTTGGTGGCACTTAATTTGGGTCTGTGTCATCACTGTTAAGTCTTTGTCATTGAAGTCAGATAGAAAACCTTTGAGTTAAGTAGTCTTTGAGTGTTTAGTCACACACAAGTGTTGCCAGGCAGGACATTCCAAAACTGAAGATTGATCCAGCACAGTGAAATTCTATGGAGTACCTTTGTCATTTGGAACAGTGCACTCAGTTGTGGAGTTGCATGTTTTTGTTTTGGGGTGTTTGGTTTGGGTTTGGGGTTTTCTTTTGAAGTGGAAATCACTACAAACCTATGGGCCTTCTTAATTACAGGGACTTGTGAATTGTTTTTTGACAACTTTTGCCTTGGAATGGGCCAGAAGTCAGCCAAGGGTTTATGGGTCAAGATTAGCAAACAGTCTAATATGGATACTCTTGTTGTGGATCTCTGCTATGGACCTCCTGAATACGAAGAAATAATAGATGGGGCCTTCAAACAACTGAAGGAAACTTCACATTCATAGGCCCTCAGGGGAGACCCAACCCAATCTGGTAGAATAGGAGATTAGAATACAGGAGAATAATAGGAAAAGTATAAGATAGCAGATGAGCTTGAGTGCCCACATTGCCTTTTACAATGAGTTGACTAGCTTGGTGAACAAGGGGAAAACCTTAAATGCTTAGGTTTTTCTCTTATTTTACTTATAAGGATAGTCAAGCACTGGCACAGGTTGCCCAGGGGGGTTGTGGAGTCTCCATCTTTTTAGATGCTGAAAATCCAACTGAGCACAGTCTCAGGCAACCTGCTCTAATTGGCCCTGCCTCAGCTGGGGCACTGACTAAATGATACACTGGAGGGAAGGAATGCCATCCAGAGGGACCTTGACACACTTGTGAGGTGGGCTGATGCCAACCTCATGAAGTTTAACCATGACAAGTGCAAGGTCCTGCACCCAGGTCAGAGCAATCCCAGCACAGCTACAGGTTGGGCAGAGAAGAGATTCAGAGCAGCCCTGCAGAGAAGGACTTGGCGGTGTTGGTCTATGAGAAAATGAACATGAGCCAGCAGTGTGCACTTGCAGCTCAGAAAGCAACCGTATCCTGGGCTGCATCAAAAGGAGCGTGACCAGCAGGTCGAAGGAAGTGATCCTGCCCCTCTACTCTGCTCTCGTGAGACATCACTTGGAGTATTGTGCACAGTTGGTGTCCTCAACACAAAAAAGGACATGGAACTGTTGGAACAAGTCCATAGGAAGCCATGAAGATGATCAGGGGACTGGAGCACCTCCTGTATGAAGACAGGCTGAGAAAGTTGGGGCTGTTCAGCATGGAGAAGGCTGAATGGAGACCTCATAGCAGCCTTCCAGTATCTGAAGGGGGCCTATAGGGATGCTGGTGAGGGACTCTTCATTAGGGACTGTAGTGACAGGACAAGGGGTAACGGGTTCAAACTTAAACAGCAGAGGTTTAGATTGGATCTAAGGAAGAAATTCTTTACTGTGAGGGTGGTGAGGCACTGGAATGGGTTGCCCAGGGAGGCAGTGAATGCTCCATCCCTGGCAGTGTTCAAGGCCAGGTTGGATGAAGCCTTGGGTGATATGGTTTAGTGTGAGGTGTCCCTGCCCATGGCAGGGGGGTTGGAACTAGATGATCTTAAGGTCCTTTCCGACCCTAACTATTCTATGATTCTTTCAACTTAAACAGTTCCGTGTGAATTTATATACCCTATTTTGATATTACGACTTGATTGCAATTGCAACAATTGGTATTGTAGATTTTGCAGCTGAAGAACCTCTCAATCCGTGTTGCACCAGTCAGCAGCAACTATGACTTAAATAAAAAAAGGTCATTTTCTAAAGCTGTGATACAAATTGCACTGAAGTCATTCAGAAGTCCCACTGATTTCAAAAGGCTTTGGCTTAATTCCAATACTCCTTATTTAAATAACTCCCTAAATGGCCTGATTTTCACAAATATAGGGAATGCAGCTGCTCCAGAGGGCTCCACTTGGCTTTGATCAGGCTCTAATTAGTTGGACTTGTTTAAAATGCTTCTAAAAAGTTTGAAAATTTGTGGGTTTGTGGTTTTTTTCCCCTCCTCACAGTCAACAAATGGAGTAATTCCTGGAGGGGTTTTGTTTAAACCTTCCCCAGAGCTCAACCTTTTATATAAAATATGATTATAAAATACAACTTTGAGTATGAAAAATCCCCAGCATGGTGTAGACACTGATCCATAACCACAGGCTTTGGTGTCTCAGGCTTGAAAGGGCAAAACTCCAGGATAAAGAGGGATAGAAGGTATCATCCAACAAATCTGTCCCATTGTCAGAAATCAGAGATGGAAATAACAGGATTGGGAAGGAAGCATTGGATCTCCCTTTCCTTCTAGTGACAGCTCTGTGTGGTAGACAGTAACTCCAATGATGAATGGTTTTGCCTTCTACTTAGTCATTTACTGCAGGATGTATGAATGATGATGTTTCTGAAAAGGACTGGTAATATAATATCCGAGGCTGGCTAGAGATCTGAGATTTGTTATTGAAAAACTGAAATGGGAATGCTGAAGCTGTTTTCTGAATGCTGGGAAGCTGAGAGGCCACAGGGAAAGTGACAGCAGTGACATTCTGGGGACATGTTCGTCAGCTGCTGTCATAGCTTATTAAAATCAATGAATTAAATACCCTCAACAATTAGGCCAGTTATTAACATCTTCTGAATGTGTGAATCTGATTCTTAAAGAAGTTCACTGAGGGAAGTGTTATGTGTGAATTACTATCAAAATGTGTGTCATTTCTATATAAATTATTTTCTCTTTTCTACAACTGAAATTATCCATCTCTTACATGGTTATAATAAAACCCAGGCCTTTAGCTCACAGGGATATACTGGTATTAGCCATACTGTAGTTCCTGTGAAGAGCTCAACGTAAGTACAAGATGTTATGTTTCCATAATAATACCCTACAGACCTATATTCTCTTTCAAATTATTATCACATCTCTGATACAGCCAACCTATGTGGTGTACATTTCTAATTTGGAAGTATTAGTAAGCGTGGCTTTATCTATATTTCTCTCCTATCTACCACAAAAGCAAGAAGAAACTCTGATTGATGCATGTGACTATGGGGAAAGACAAAGGGGAAATATTCAGCCTGCTTAAATGCAAACTAGAAATATCAAACCAGACAGCTAGCTAAGCAGATAGGCAGATAAAAAGATAGGGATAACCACAGAAAAACACTGAGAATTATACTAGCTCAACTGGGAAAAAGCACTGAAGAAGTAAAGTCCCTCTTGAAGATATCTGAACATGTAAGAAGTAGCATGAGATAAAGGATAGAAAGGTACACCTGCCCACTGTTTACTCTCCTAGTGAAGATTCAGGGTATAAAGATAACCTTAAGATAAATACTTTTGTTTTCCTGCTGTAATAATAGTAAATGGAAGTAATAACAAGTGCCAGAAGAGACTAAGGTTGATTCTTTAAATGGTCAAGCCAGACTCTGGCTGTGACCAGAAGGGACCAGCCGGAAAGATGGTGAGAAACACCAAATGCTTCCTCTTCCCCAGGGACCCCTGTCACTACAGAACCATGCGGATAACCCAGAGTAAATAACATGCCTGCAACCTACCCTGAACCTACATGCAGCAGCACAGTGGAATTCAATGTAGCTTGTTGGCATGGTTTGAGAAACAACTTCCTCAAGTGAAAGCATATTATTCTATGAAACAAGTTGTTCTTGAATGAAAAAGGCAAAATTCCGGCATTCATCATTTCTACCATTGTAAACCCCAATGAAGCTATAGATGTTTCAGATTTACATGAATGTAAAAGAGGGAAAGATTGAGACCATAAACAGCACATTTCTGGCTCACAGACTTTCAGCTTGTTCAGGAGGTGCAGATGCAGTGACTGATAAAACCAAAGCCTACGCTTTCTTGCTTCGCTATGCAGGAGGGGAAGTGGTTTTTCATCTAAAATGCGATACCACAAAGAACTAACTTTTTCCATGTCTGAGTTATACAATGCTCTTTGTAGCTTGATCTTGGCACCCATCAAAATATGACTAATAACAAGACTGCACTGGAAGAGATATGTGCAGGATCCACTACAAAACTGAAGTCACCTTCATCTTAGTGTAGGTATTCCTTCTGGGAATTCTTATTAGGGGGTGTTATTCATCCTCTGTACGTGGTTTTAACCGCTGACTTGGTGCAGAAGCAAGATACTGCTACATAAGGTAGCTATCAGTATCTTTACCTGCAATGTAAACCTGAATCCATGGGGTACCTACCTGCTGCTGTGAATGCCCATGTTTCGTTGCATCCATTCACCCCAGTGGAATGGGTGCATGCAATCTGGGGAGGGAACCATAGAGAACAGATTGCGGGGGGCTCTAGAACCAGTGTGCTTATAGTAATCCCCAGCTGCTGTGTGTTCTTGCTTCTGATCCTCCTGGAGTGATGTCTTCTTGCCACATATTGTGATGGACTGGAGAAATTGTGCTCTCTTTCAGCTTCTGGTCTGACACAACAACTTAGATGGGCTGTGGCTAAACTGTGCGGCAGAAATGCTCTGCTGGTGCCCCATAAACCTGGCTGGAGCATGCTGAAACTGCCTTCTGGCCTATGTTACTTGGTTTTCTTTCATGTATTGACTATGCTGTAGAGAGGAGGAAGGCAAGAAAACCCTACATACCTGGCCTCCTTCTAGCACAGAGGTGGGTCATTCGTGGTCCTGCAAGCTTCCAGGTCCTACAGTTTAGATGAGGCCAAAGAGTGGCTAATACTGAAGTCTTTCATTTAGTTGTACTTAGTTACTGAAAACCTATGAGGTCTAATTTTAATTGCAGTAAGGCCTTATTGCACTAACCTGAAGAGGTAAAGCTACCTCTTAATGGTATACATTAATTTCAGTTTTAAAGCAGTGCTTTAATTAATTCGTCAATGTTGAAGACTGAAATATAATTGCATTGGCCTCTTGTTATCACTGCTGATATATTCAGACCATCTATGTGCATCTCTGGCGTATCTTGGCAATGGCTGGAGAGCGTTAGTGCATGCAGCAGAGCTGTGGAGCTGACCTGGGGTTTCCAGAGGGCATCAGAATTAGGGTTTTTTCTCTGACATCGTTTAAATCATTGTTCAGTTGATGTCTTAAAAGAGAAAGTTTTGAAAGATGCAAGTGGAAACTTTCTAAAAGCAAAAATCCCCTGAAGCCCCACGCACGGTTTCTCAGGATGCCTAGAGAGCTTCCTGCTCTGACAAGAGCCTGCTGAAACAAGGCACTCTAAGAGTTCCCTTCCAGTTTCCCTTGACTACCCCAGCACTTACAGGGGTCTGGTGATGTTGGGTTTTCAAAGTGCTTTAAGATCCCTGATGAAAGGTGCTGTGTAAATGTACCTTTTCTTACACAGAAAGAATATGGTCTGCTAGGACTATGTGTGTGTGTATAGGTTTATCTAATTGCCATGCCTTGGCTGCACATCTGGGAGGTAACAAAAGATGATTTCCATTCTGTGCTACTGGGCAGGGCTGGGAGAGCAGGTAGCATCATATCACTGTGTGTATATTTATACACATATTTCTGTATGACATGAATCACAGAATCCCAAGGGTTGGAAGGGACCTCAAAGATCATCTAGTCCAAGCCCCCTGCAAGAGCAGGGTAACCTAGAGTACATCACACAGGAACTTGTCCAGGCGGGCCTTGAATATCTCCAACGTAGGAGACTCCACAACCCCCCTGGGCAACCTGTTCCAGTGCTCTGTCACTCTTACAGTAAAGAAATTCTTCCTGATGTTAACGTGGAACCTCCTATGCTCCAGTTTACACCCATTGTCCCTTGTCCTACCACTGGATATCACTGAAAAAAGCCTAGCTCCATCATCCTGACACCCACCCTTTACATATTTGTAAACACTGATGAGGTCACCCCTCAGTCTCCTCCAAGCTGAAGAGACCCAGCTCCCTCAGCCTCTCCTCATAAGGAAGGTGTTCCACTCCATCATCTCTGTGGCTCTGCGCTGGACTCTTTCAAGCAATTCCCTGTCCTTCTTGAACTGGGGGGCCCAGAACTGGACGCAATATTCCAAATGTGGCCTCACCAAGGCAGAGTAGAGGGGGAGGAGAACCTCTCTTGCCCTACTAACCACAGCCTTTCTAATGCACCCTAGGATGCCATTTGCCTTCTTGGCCACAAGGGCACATTGCTGGCTCATGGTCATCCTCCCATACACCAGGACCCCCAGGTCCCTTTTTCCTTCACTCCTTTCCAGCAGGTCAACCCCCAACCTGTACTGGTACATGGGGTTGTTCTTCCCCAGATGCAAGACTCTACACTTGCCCTTGGTGAATGAAGAGCATTTACAAACAGCAGAAAAAAAAAACCCTCTTGCAGGTGCAGTGTTTGTGCACAAATGTGACTTCCCATGCTAGAGCAAGGTGAAAATGAAGCTGTTTTGCAGCAATCTGTTCCTTAATGATGTGCTGTGGTCTCCTTCAGCTTTGTCTCAAGGCTGGGGTGACCCCACTGCTGTGTGTGGTGTCATCTCTGTGTGTCACTGTAACTGGTCTGCCATATCATCAGAGGGTTCTTCCAGCTGCATGGAAACATGTAGAAGTGATATATATTCCATATGTACAGTGCTAGCTGAAAGCAACCCAATGGAATCAGCAGTACTGGCCGTGGCCTGAGTGTGTGCATCAGATATTCGTGTGTCAGAGAATGATCTGGAGGAGATGGGGAAAGACAAAGCAGTGGGGGGACAAGTGGACTGCTTGGGTGCCATTTTCAGTTCTGAGTTTCTGTAATCAAGAGCCCTATGGGTTCCTAAATGTCTTTAAGGAAGTCAGCATAGTGGGATGCATAAGCTGAGAACTAGGTTTCTTTCCATTGCTCTAGGGGTGAGTGTGACCGTGGAAAATGCACACTCCAAGGACATAAATGGTGTAAAATACATCTATTTACATGCAAGAGGTTTCTCATCAGACTCTTATCTGTTCCCCAGATTTCAGTTGACTATGTAGTAGATAAAAGTGTAGGAAAGAGCCATCAGGCCTAGATTATCTTCTTGCAGAGAAAGCATGAGCACAGATTTAGAAGGTAGACTACAGGTTAGTCTGTAGTAGTGTTATTACAGGTTAACCACATCAATGAGCAAAAAGTCCCCTTGCTTATATTAACAGAAAGATCATGCTTTACATCCTACTTGATAAAGCACATTTCACTAAGTGTGTTTTCTGTTTGTCTTTACAAAGGATGTAGGGCCTTGAGTATGTTGCTAAGGAAGTCCCATCCTGCTGCTGCAGGATATGGTCCTTGTGTCCTTTCAAGCTGGGGTGGGAAGCACAGCACAGGCCTGAGTCTCCTGGGAGTGGGTCAGCTGCTGGATCATGGGTTCTCCAAAGTCCTTTGGCTTTGGGTGCTCTGATAATTTTGCTGTTTGCAAATTTTTTATGTCCTTGATCCTAAATATAATGGTCTTTGTAACATCTGGCATGTGTAATGTGCTGTACACAGAATGCAAGGATCATTTGCTTTTCTGCACTGGCAAGCAGCCTTCCCTTAGGATGGAGGGACTGTTATTTAACAGCCCATAGAAATACATACAGCAGCTGGAAAAGAAGTAAATAAGGAAACAGGAAGCAAAGCTCTTCCAAGAACTGACGAGGCAGGACTATTATTTAGCACTTAGGGATGCTCTCTGTCCTTCAGGATGCTCTCGTGAGGTCTTCTCAAATGAGGCTAGCCTTGTAATATGGCATTGTTAGCTGTAGCACTTGATTTCTTTCAAGCTGGCACCACAGTTGTGCTATGGAAAGAGATTCAGCCAGGCAGCTAAACTCGTGCTTCCTTCTGATCCATCAATACATTTTGTTAGAAACACTCACAATCCTTCTACAACAGCTGCGGTTTCTCCTCTCAACCTCGCACACTGTGCCATTATAAATAGATTGTCATATTGCTTGCAGAACTGAGTTGCTTTCTGCATTCCCAGTCCCTGGGTGGACTGATTGACTTGGGAAACCTGCCATTTTGGTGGCCCTTCAGGAAAAGCGATTACTTATTCTTGCTTCTGAATCACCTAGCCAGGATGAAGCTACAGATGAAGCATTCCTCAGACAAGTGGGAGAAGTTTCACAATCACTTGCCCTTGTTCTCATGGCGAGCTTCAACCTACCAGATGTCTGCAGGAAGTACAACACCACAGAGAGGAAACAGTCCAGGAGGTTCTTGGAGGATGTGGAAGATAACTCCCTAACCCAGCTGGTGAGTGAGCCAACTAGAGGAGATGCATGGCTGGATTTGGTGTTGGCGAACAGAGAAGGACAGGTGGGTGATGTGATGGTTGGAGGCTGTCTTAGGCAAAGTGATCAGGAAATGATTGAATTTTCTATCCCTGGTGAGGTCAGGAAGAAGGTCAGCAAAACTGCTACCTTGCCTTTCTGGAGGGATGACTTTGGCCTGTTTAAGGTGCTGGTTGAGAGTCCCTTGGGAAACAGTACTGATGGACAGAGGGGTCCAGAAAGGCTGAATGCTCTTCAAGAATTAAATGCTCAAGGTGCAGGAGCAGGTGGTCCCTATGTCCCAAAAATCAAACTGGTGGGGAAGAGACCAGGATGGCTGAACAGGGAGATAGTGCTTGTTCTTGGGGAAAAAGAGAATCTATCACCTGTGGAAGAAGAGGCAGTCACTCCACGAGGAGTACAAGGATGGCTGGTGTGACAATTGAAGTGCAAAGGGTAATAAGGTCCTGGAACATGGTTCCCAGGAAAGTGGGGAATCACCATCCCTGAAAGTGTTCACAAACCATATAGACGAAGCCCTCAGTGACTTGGTTTAGTGGTGACCTTGGTAGTCCTGGGATAATGGTTGGACTTGATGTTCTTAAAGGTCTTTTCCTATCTAGTTTATGCTGTGATCTGTTGCCAAACATGTGTAAGTATGTTACCATTAAAAAGTCAGTATTTAACCATAATTACCATAAAAGGGGTATTTGATATGACAGTTGTTTCCTGTTGTGTTATATTTCTCAGTACACAAAGAGCAAATGAATGGTTTTAATTAGAGGAGGGGGGCCTTCCTAGCTGTATCTGCACTGCTTTGAATGCATTCTTGCTTCTTTAACCAATACAGTGATTCAGGATTTAAAAGCACAGCCCACAAGAAAACCCCAAACCAACAGAAGGGTACCTGTTACAGAACTGGGGATAAAACTCGGTGTAGAACAAGAGCACCGTAATGACCTGATCCAATCTTAGTGAATCAGTGAAAATTTCCCCATTGAGATGAATGGGCTTTGGTTCATACCTAACCCTTTATAACCTTTCCAAGGTAAGCCAATGTGCCTCATGCCTAGCCCTGCAAAACAGGGCACTTTGTGCTGTGTGGTTCTTAATGAGGCAATGGCTGCTGTGTTTTAATAGCATCCTCTTAGGCACTGGCCCAGATCAGTGCTCTATCAGTGGCTGTTTATACACTTAACATTTAGTGCTCATTGATTAAAACCCAAACACAGCTTCACAAGCAGGGACCAGTCCATTCTGACCAGGCATCAGTCTGATGTCCCCTCTATGCTCATTCTCTCCCTCTTTTTATCTAGTCCCTTGAATGGTGAATTTTTTGCTGCATGGTGACAGAGCTCCTCTTTATTTCCCTTCTTCACCAGTACTATTTCTAATCTGGACTGCATTTGGCAATTAAATGCCCCATGAGAAGGCAGGCAATAGGCTGACATGCTATAAAAATGCAGTTATCAAAGGCTAGGGCAGGAGCTGACATCCCTAAAGTTTCATTTTGGAGAGATGATGACCTAGGAGAGGACCTGCTGGATTCATCCCTCAAGGAAACTGGAAAATGAAGGAGACCTCTAGTTTACAGCTGAGGCTTAGGGTGGATATTAGTAGGTTCTCCTAGGGAAACTCTAGCTCTCATCATGCAGAGACTTTCTGATTAACTTGATAAACTTGGGGTCCAACAGGGATCTCATGAACACGTGTTCCTCTAGGGCTTGGTGGCAGGTAGAGGCTCTGGTTTGGATGCTCCTCCTCTGCTAAGATGCTTTATTGAAATGCAGCCTAAATCCAGAGACCTCAGAGTGGTTTTTGGAGTGGGTAAATAGAATTATTTCACAGCTTTGGATGAGGTAGGCAGGATTTCTAAATATAGCCTTATGTCTAGTACCAGCAGGGAAGCCTTTAGTGTTTTCCCCCACAGTGATTGAACAGGTAGGTGCTTGAGGGTTTCTGTGAAGATTAACCTGAATCCCACTGAGTATTTATCTGTACCTTAAGGTATCTGAGTAATCTGAGAAGCCAGCCTCAGGGGATTTGCCCAGAACCCAACAGAAGGCAGCTTTCAGATCTAGTAACAGAATATGGCTTTCCTCATCTGCTGCTTGCTCCATGAGCACTGATGGGCTTCAGCTCTGCTGCTTCTCTTGTGCACTCCTTCATAAGGGGTCCTGCTTGGCTTGTGTTGTAACAGTGGATTATAGACAGCAGGCTTATACTTTGTGACTGAAGGTAAAGGAATAAGGGGCAGAAAGCGTTCATAGTAGATGCTTACAAAGAAAGTATAGATATATCTATTGCTTTGATATAAACAAGAATTTAAAGTTATTTAATAGGCCAAGTACCATTTTACATCTGGCCTGTGGAGTGTTTTAGCAGGCTCAGCCTGTTTAGATTGAGCCTATACTTACTGCATACTAATCAGAATACTTACTGATTTAGCACGTTTGATGTTTTTTGTCTAGCTAATAGGAATCTCTTTAGTTGTTCTTTTCCTCCATAAATACTTTTCCTAATGTCCAGTGCTCTTTTTTAATATGCAAGTCCTCTCTCCTAAATCCGAAGAGCAAAATTAAATAGGATGCTTAAGATACCAGTTATAAATAAATAGCTCTACACTATTAAAAGCAGCTGGCTAGTAAGTACTGTAAAATCAGCATCTTTTTGTGATTTCAACCAGAGCATAAATGATCTTCATGGCTGGGAGTACCATCAAATCCAGGTCTGGGATAATTTAAGTGCAGAGATCATAGAGTTTGTTCCAAAGCCAAGGAAAATAAGAGATCACAAATCATTGCGTATCTGCTGTATTTTTCCTGCACTACCTTATTGCTGAGCTGTAGCGCCTTATCAGCACTTCCTTCTGTCGTTCCCTATTGCCAGACACCTACAAAATGCTTGCAAAGCCTTCGACATGGAGTAGGAAAGATGATGCCTGTCTCCAAGTTATGAAGATCATTTACAATCCAAATATTTGAAGATGTTGCTAGTTATATGGTAACCAGGACCTGTGTAACTCAATGCTTTAATTAAAGGTTTGTGTTGACTGAGGCATGGGTGATAGCTGATTTGAAAGCTATTGCTGCAGCTAAGTTTTATCTGCCTCTAAAACTGACATCAGAAATCATGTAATGCAGAGTAAATATACATTTTAAAAAGCAAATTGCTGGCTGGTTGCTGTGCAAATGCAATCAGCTATTGGTAAGCTGGCATGATGGGAGGAATATCTCTGGTAGGAAAAACTGCACCCTATGAGAAACCCTGCTTCTTGCATTTTCTTTCGTTTTATGGCTCTCAGTGGTTTTAATCTCTCCCAGCACTCTTTATCCACAGAAAAATGCCATCTGAACAGCTCTCTGTGGGTTCTTCACAGCTTCTGACATCCTCTGTGGTTTGGCCAACACTGCTGCTAGTGGTATTGGATTTGGAGGCTTGATTATTTGTGTTAGTGAGAGCCAATGTGGGCAAGTAGGTAATGAAGGACTTGGGGTGGCAGTGCAAGGGCATCAGCTCAGACCTTATCATCTTTCTTGTTCCCAATAAATGTGAGCAGAAATCTTCCCTGAGGGGGATTTTGAGAAGGCATCAGCTGCTCTGGAGATGAATCCAAGCCTCTGGACCTTTTGAGGTTTGCCCATCACTTCTTACAATCAGGAAAGAAATGCATGACTCTGTGAGGAAGGTATTTTAAGCTTATTTTCTTTAATCTTCTGGGTTTTGCAGTTGTGACTCCCCTGAGGTCATACAGATATTTTTAAATGCATTCTCACTGCTTGAGTAACAGGGAAATAACATCTCGGTTTTCAACTTCTGTATTTTTCAGCTTTATAACTTTGGGCACTCCTCAAGTGAAGCTGAAGCCTTGGGGCTGTTTCAAGAGTCCTTTTGTATTTACATTAATAACAAACCTTCCCTCTTGAAGAACATTTGTCATACTTCAAATGTTTATTGTTCAGCTGGGCCAGCTAACAGCTGTATTGAGCAAAGCCCCATGTGACAACCAGTGCATTCCTGGGTGATTATAGTATACTGCCAACGACTGTTTAACGTGTACATTGCGGTAGTATCCGCACAGCTAAGGGGAACAAAAAAGAACACTTTGCAATCTGAGCATGAAGTCATTACATAGGGATATAAAAAGCAACGAAGAGGTTGTTGCACCCCTGATAAATTGTCTTTTGCCCCTCCTTGCATTGAATTTATACCTATTTTCTGACAGCAGGGTGCTCAGCCTGTGTATGTGCATGCTTCAGCATGGAGGCTTTGGGGCTTTTTTCCCCAGAGGTGGCTCAGATGTTGTCTCCAAACCACATTTGCATCAGAAAAGGGAATCCCAAGTGTTGTGGGAGTACATCTACACTGGGGGGGGGGGGGGGCAGCAGGGGGCGATGGTGATCATTTGGACATACTCTGTTCTGATCAGTGCTGGTTGGACTGCACTGATTTGGTGAGACATTTCAACCTGCGCTTATTCTCACTCAGCCTATGTACATAGAAGGGAATGATAATATTAAAACACATCAAAGACAGCAGCACTGTATATTGTGGTATCATTGTAGAAGTATTTCCACTTTGATTTATTTCACAATCATTTCTAGCTAGCAGGAAAACTTAAAAATTGGACTTTAGGGGTTTATCATGACACAAACTTGGAAACATTGGAGGTGACTACAGCTTCCTAGCTAACTTGAATGTGTCCTTGAGTTCACATCATTTCTTGCTCTGTCTCATGCCAGATAACGATGTCTGAAAAAATACATTTCCAGACCAAAAAAGTGGAGGGAAGGTATGGTTTATCTCCTCATTTCTTCCTCATAAACTACCTCTGCCATGGTGAAGATGAAGACATTCGGAGCAGACCAGTTCTCAGCTTTCCTAATAATAGAAATCTTTACTCATCCATAGTGTTTAGATTGTTGCCCTGCCACAAGCTACTGTCTTACTAATGTCATCCAACAGGAGAGAGTGAATTACTGCAACTTCTTAATAAGAATAGTGTTAGTGCTTGGGATTGTTTCAGACGTGTTCTGGTTGGATGGACTTCTGTGCTAAGAGCAACGTTTCTTCCTTAGCCCCAAAGCTAAAAGGAAAGAAAGGGCTACATACCTATGATTGTATTTTAGCACTTCCCAAATAAAGAAGAAAATTATAGTCAGGTAGGCCTTTTAAACGGATTCAGGAATCTCATCCGGACTTGTCTTATGTGAGAGCCCTTTGCTTCCCTAGCCCTCTGTGGTGGACAAACTGGCTGGCCTTGTCAGCTGAACAACTCATAATCACAGACGTGGGTCAAGCTGACAGCTGGCTTCTTTAAAAGGGGCCTTTTAAAGAGACTGTATGAGAATGAACATTTCCAGTGAGGCCACAGAATGGCAAGGGAGATTTTGATCTGAAATTATCTCCTGATTAACTTTCACGGCGCAGGCTGTCGCGGTGCTGCCGAGAGTCTTCCTGTTAAAAAGGCTTATTTCAGGGCAGAATAATGAAGGTGTTGCAAAATGCCTGCTTTGGCAAGATTTACAGTGTAATTTTGATGGCTCAAAATGATCAGGTATGATTCTTTTGAATTAAGCGTTGTCAGTATCCTGCTACTGTATCTTTGCAGGATGTTGAAGGTTTTAAACATTGTCATGGTCCTGTTTTTGTTAGGAAATGGGGAAATAAGGCATTGGAAGCTGTCACGCTAGGCAGAAATTTAGTGCAGGTTTTGGTTTCCTTATTTTTCTATTTTCTCCAAACCAAAATATTCCTTAAAGGAATGTTTTAGTTCATTTAACACAAAAAAAAGGTTTCAGTTTGGAGAGAATAATGTCTCCAAACCCTAGATCATGTCGTGCCTAATCAACTCAAAGGATTGATTTTGCCTGGGAGCAGTTAGGTCAGGTTCTTTGGGACTTTGTTGCATGAGATGGATAAGCTGTTAACCATGACGTAGCTCGGCTCCCTGAACCCAAGAGGAATAAATCCCCCCCACTTTGTGTACATCTCTCAGTCTCTTGTCTGCTAGCATCTATGAAAGGTCTATGGGCTTCTACTCACTACCATTGATTTAAGAGGGGATCTGTTCGATGCCTCTCTGCTTTTTTAATTCTTTACCTGAAGTTGTGACTTTGGAGAACATCTTATCTGGGACAGTGGGGAATGAGGTACAATTTTCCCCTGAAATGCTTTCCTTTCCTGATACTATCTAGGCCCAATTAGCCCAGCAGAATCAAAGGCATGGCCATTCGTGTTTCCCAGTTGAGCAGAATGGAGCTCCTAATGGCACAGAGGTGGTTGCCCATGTAACTGCAGAGCAGGGAGACAAGAGATGGAAATGGCTATGAGCTGAAAATTACTCTATGAGGACATTGAAAGTTTGGAAGAAAGATTTCAGCTCCTTCACCAACTGCGAAATGGTTTAGATAGAAATGAATTTATCAGGCCTTTGGCTGAGTGAGAAAATGCTCCATGACAGCGGAGCCACAGGACTCTGGACACTGGGGAAGGGAGCAGGGATACCTTTGCACCCCTGGCGCATCGATGCTGGATGTCCATTGGGATGCTCCAGCGCATCCTCCCTGAGGCTGCTGCAGTGAAGGCACAGCCACAGTGGAGTCTTAGTTCTGTACTGACCTTGCCCCATGGATACTGGAACCTGTGTCTTTCTATGTGTAGTATTTAAGGGGAAGTGTGGTATGTTGATGGGAAGCAGCTGAAAATGAACTGACTAAATCTGCTTGGACCTGCAGTATATTTCAACTATGACCTTTTATCTGCCACTGTATTGTGTGTTCCTTTATCAGAGCCTTCCAGTCTCACATCAGTTTTAAGACACAGACAGTGGGCCTTGGGCAAACATTCACTGGAGGCTGGGAGGAAGCTTTAACCAACTCAGTGCAGCAGAAGCACCCTCAGGATGGTAGCTTTTGAAAAGCCTTTCCCAGGGCAGTTGCAGCAAATCTGGAGCACGCCCTGATTTCCTTCACTTGAGATGCTGGCTGCGAGGCATGTTGTGCCATGTGAATTCTCTTCTGCATTTAGAATGTCTGCTCCTGGGGTCTGGAAATGAATTTGGGAGTGCATCCAAAAAGTGGTGGTGGGTGTGTGTCACGGCTAGTGGGTGGAAATCCCTGTCAAGCAGGGGGGTATGAAGAAGAGGCAATGCCAATGCACACCATAGATCCCATGTGGAAGGAGGGAAGATTTGTTTCCACAGGGTGAGTCAAGATGCTGACCCAGATCCACAGTGGTGGGTTTTACACACTGCTGACTGCGCAGGCAGCAGCTCAGCAGGAAACAGCCTGTACAGCACCAACGTTTCAGCACATCCCTTCCAGGGTGGTGAATGGAGAACCTGGAAGTCCTTGCAGCTTGACGGCTGGATTGGGAATTGCTTCCAACTTCCCACCCACTTCCCCTCTATAATTACTGCTAGCGGTGGGATCTTGCCTCAAGGTCAGCTGCATCTTTGAGGCAAGATGGTGAGCAGGTGGTTGGAGTGGGTAACCCCAGGATCCCACCTGAATCACCAAAATCAGCAGGGTTAAAGCAGTGTGGTGGTGGTATCATACACACTAGTGTGGGGCTGGCTGCTGGTGTGCCCAACTGCCTGTGCTCTGCCTCCTTCAGAGTTCACCCCTTTCACTTGCATCCTCATTAGTGGCTAAATGACCAGTAAATGACTAGTGTTAGTGTTTCCCTACCATCAGTCATGTAAAATTGCCAATGTTATTTTATGACTGATGCGGTTCTGATAAAGGAAATGGTGCTATTAAAGCACCCACATGATGCAGAATTTGGTCTGACCTAGAGCTTATTTAATAAAAGCTTTGTCTGTTGAGTTGCTTCCTGTTTCTGCTCAAGTTACAGGACCACAACCTCCTTTCATTTTCACTTACCTTCAGAAATCCAAGCTCAGACCTGTAGGAAGCACCAGAGAAAATGCTGGACTTTCTGCTATGGCAAGTCTAAAGTGTAACTCAGTCTTGCTGAGACCCATTTCTACTGTCATGGACTTATGCTTCCCATTTATTGTCCTATTTTCTTCCTTCAGAAAGTGGGAATTATTGTACTGGCTTATCTCATCAAAGTATTAAATAGCTCAAGGAGTTGAGGCTTACAAAGAGCTTGGAAAGGGGCAGCATCATGTGCTCAGAGGCAGCATCATGTGCTCATTCATTCCATCACTCAGCAAGACCCCATCAGGAAGGACAAAGCAGTTTGGGTTCTTGCTCAGCCCTCTTTCCCAGGATTTGGAGGGTTACTCTCAGCACTTTGCAAGCCCTGTGGGTGTGCTGCACACATGGCCATGGGACAGCAGTTCTTGGGCTATTTCAGTGTTTTTTGGTTTCCATTTTGATGAGGCAGCAAGAGAAGAGCCTGTGGTACAGCTCCTTGCAGTGGGCATCAGAAACGCCACCGCTCCTCCAGTTTTGGCAAACGAGTCGTGACTGATGTTGTCCTAAGTGAAAATTGCTTCTCCTTATGTCCCATTAGGAGCTGTGATGGAAAGCTTCCTGTGGATCCACTTCTGTAGCAACTTGGCTGAGGAGAAGTTGCGTCCCTGATGCAGGGCAGTGTCAGGCTGGCAGCAGGGACCTAGGTTTTGGCACCAGGATGGGTCCCTGTCCATGGATGAGGTCACATCATTTTAACCCTTCCTGAGGGCAGGAGGCAGCTCTCCTTGCTGCTGAGGGCCAACACATTAGTGCTGTGTGATGCCAGCGGGTGTCTGCCCTCAGACATGCTCGTCGTGGCTGCCAGCATTGATTTCATTGAAGGGAAGCCCTCAGTTTATCAGGCCAAGCTCCTTTTTGTGCCAAGGTCTGCTTGGCACAGGGGAGAGGGGTATTTGTCAGGGACTGCAGCTATGCCTGAGGTTTGCTGGTAGTTTTTAAAGCTGGTCTGTGGATGGTCATGACATCCACTTGGTGGCTGCAGCTATCAGGTCATCCAGGAGGGACCTGGTCACACCAGGACATGAAGGGCTGCAACTGCTCCTTCCATCCAGCCCAGTGAGATGAGGGAATGATCCTGCCAGTACTGTGCTGGTGAAGGCCACCTCTCCATAGCAGAGAACCTAGCATGGTCCCTGTGGTCAGGATATGTCCCCTTTACCTGGCTCAGGCTGCAGAAGGGCTTGGGAGCATGGCAAAGACCTGGGTCTGATGCATGTGAATCTGTTGCTTGCTGCCTCTTTGATCTGATCATCCCCCTGCCCCTGGTAGGACAATAAATACCATCTGAGGCATGTCATTCTTTGCTATCTTTCTCAGCCTGTACTTCTTTCCTTATCTGAGTGGCCAAAAATAACCTCCTCCTTCTCTCCTTTCCAAACGTTGTTCATGCAGGATGAAGGACTGGCCTTGCAGTACAGATGTAGCAGAGTGAAGCACACAGCTTGGGTTTTGTCAAGAGACAAAAGGGGTTGAGCTGCAGTAAACAGGGGATTTCCAGGGGCAGGTTCATCTGCAGCTACTGGGGATTTTCCAAGAAGGATGACCCAAAGCGGAACCTTGTGTAGAGCTCATGGCATCTGTTTGGCTTGTTTGCATTGCATGGCCTGTGTATCACAAGGCACTGCTGGAAAAGGTTAGTGTTCTGGATTCAGTATTGTTTTCTTCTAAGGTAGATTTCTTTCTTTTATTGCCCTCTTTGGTGTGCTCGCTTGTGGTTGCTCAATGCAGGTGCAAAGAGATAACTAAAGCACTGGTGTAGAAATGTCTTGTGTGAAAATATGGATAAGTAGAGAGGGGCCACATCCTCACCAGGAGATAAATGGGTACAGAGTCTCTGCCTACAAATGCAGCCACCCCTGTTTTTATGCTGCTCTAAAGACCTGTCTTGGGGAAAGTCAGCTGAGCTACAGAGCTAATGTGCTTGCTAGGGAAAGTGATGAGAGATGCATCTGCATGTCCCTGCCACCTCCCACTTGCTTTCATGGGCTGTTCTCTGGGCTGGAGGACATCTGATGGACTCAGAGGTTGTTCCTCTGTAGGTGAACCTTCCCCAAGGTGACTCTTCAGGCCAGGATGGCTCAGGCATAGGGTGTCACAAGACCATGACCACATCAGAGAGCTGTTGTGGGACTGGCAGGAGTTTTACTCTGGATAGAAGGGGGAAGATGTAGCAAGAGCCTGGGTAATGCAAATGCTGCAAGACTCTTGCACGTATGGTGCATGATGTTATCAGGAAGCACTGAGCTTTGTAGACAGCTTTATTAGTATCTCCCAGATAAGGATGGACTGTGGTGGTGACTGCAGGTAAATCCCACTCCTCTGGGTGGCTGGGAGCCCTTGTCATGCTGTCAGATTCACATTAGATGTAACTGAAAGCTTAGGTGAGACAGAGATGCCGCATGGACCTCATGCTGGGTCTCTACACGGCAGGGAACTCTGTGAGCCTGAAGAGTCTGTGTGGATCAGCTACATGCAGGATGTGGAAGGAGATTTGGAGGAGGATGTGAAATGAGTATTGGTTCATGCTGAGCTTTGAGCACTCAAGGAAACTTTGCAGTTAAAGAAAGAACAGACCCCTCAGAGCTCCACCCCGCTGGTTTCTGTGCATCCATGCACATAAATCTATATATAAAGAGTTATTTTAGGAGGGCACTCACTCATCTGCCATCCTCCATGTCTCATTCATTCAGGAGGGTGCTGCTGCTCCTGGTGTTCTGGTAAGCAGTAATCCAGGAATGCAGGCCACACAGCGCTAACAAAAGTGTCACTTGAAAGTCAGGATTATAGCCAGGCTTCTGACATGGCAATCTCATAGGATGGTTAGGGTTGGAAAGGACCTCCAGATCCCCTAGTTCCAACCCCAATATGACTATTGGTAACATTTCCTTTTTGCTTTGCTCCTGCATGATGTTCAGTTCTTCCATTCAGGTGGAGAACAGTGGTAAATCTGTGGTATCTTCAGTAGGACCAGAGTGTGCTTATTTCATTGCCAGACCTGGAAGACAGATTCTTGAATGCTGTGCACCACTCATGCACCATTGAATAATCCTTATAGTTATTTTCCCAGGTCTTGTCTTCTCAGGATACACATATCCTGAGCAGATACTAATGGCACATGTAAGCTGGAGGCAGTGGCTCTGTCCTTGGTTCATCAGGCATGTGCTTATGTGGAGTGAAGCCTTCAATCAGTAGGTTATTACTACTGGGTCTGGTAGTAATGGCAAAATATCTTCTTTGGGATTAGTAAAGGGATTTCTTGATAGCTTCCATTCTCCCTTTGTAATTAAGGGCATATCCCAAGTGACATAAAGATGGAGAACTCCCTTGAGGTCACTGGGGCTATTCTGACAGGGGACAGTGGCCTCATTGTTACCGTTGGCCTTGGTTACTCATTTTTCCAGGTTTTCCGCTCAGAGTTACTCATACCAGTTTTTTCAAACGGGACATGTGTGGTGACTCAGCAGGGATGGATGAGTCTAACATAGTTCTTTATACTAACACGTGCTGTTATTTTTAATGTACTGATTTATGGATAGTGTATATATTGGGGGAGACAGAGTATTTTACTATATACAGAGATCTCTCCTAATACCACATCCACATTCAGGCTTACTGTTTTCCATGCAGCTAAATAGAATTGGATTTAATGCTCCACAGGGCTATGCAAAATCATGCACCAAGGGAACTGGGAGGCAAAAAAGGCTTTTAAATGCACTGTGATATTTAGCTCCTGATGTTGGTGCAGAAAGGAGCAGTCCGAGACATTTGGCAGTACTCACAGTCCCAAGAAATACAGCCCCTGGTCTCCCTGCTGTTGGAAGGTGTGCAGCACTGCATTACTTACTGATGGGTTATCATGCTCCTCTGACAGTCCATCAGCATAAAAGTGTATGAATCCATTGTTTTTTTCTGCCAACAAAAAGGTATCTTTGGAGGAAAACAAAACTAAACTGGCTGATCTGGGCAAGTAGATCTGACCTGAAAAGTTGAGAGATCTCTATCCTGCCTATGCATTCATAGTTACCCATAGCCTACGCTCAGATCCTTTCTCTAAGCAGCAGGATGAAGGGGTGGTGGAGCTGTGGTACTGTACCACCAAGAAGGTGTTTTACAGCTGAAGGAGTGTTCTTGAAACCTCTCAAGACCCAGGGGATACTGCAGTGTCCATAGGGCATTACTGTGTTTTATAGCATATTCACCCGACTGCTGTTAAACTGTGGCACTGTGAAGCCCTTAGATGCATGTTATACCCTCTATAGGTGGTGGCACTTCATCAAAACCTCTCTTCCATTGCCCCACAAGGGCTAGGTGTAGTTCTGTACTGTTTATTTATATCTACAGGTATATATCTATTCTTATTATCTATTATCTATAGTATTTTCTATATTATATACAGAAAATCCTCTCTCTGGGAGCTGGCAGGGTGTGAGCTGCCTGCAGGTTGGAGGGGAGTGCTGAAAGTATTCACTTGTTATATGCTGCATCACTTTCCCAGTGAGGCGTCCCTGCCCATAGGTGGGAATTGGATGACCTTAAAGTCCCTTCCAACCCAAACCATTCTGTGATTCTATAAATTACTACCTCACTGTCAGTTTTAATTTATAAATGGTTAAAGCTCATGAATCACCTTTTGTTTCCCTTTTCCATAGCATGGTAGTGAACGTTTTTCCTTTAAAGCATTTCCTGTGCTGCAAAGGTCTGACCATGAGTGATCAGCTCCAGTCAGTACCATCCTGAATGACTGCAAATTGTGCAACATTGTCCCTTGATGGAAACCAGTGAGCTCATTTTTGGGATCAGAAAGTGACTCTTCTCATAGGCATTTTTTGTCATTAGCACGAGAATAAAGTCACAGAGGAGCAGGAAGGATCCTGTAATGGGAAAGATCAACCCAGACGATTAGGAAATGGCTCACTGAAACCCGCCTGAGATTATCACAACCCTTTTCACTTGGCTAACAGGCACGTGAAGTTAGGTCACCAGATTTTTACAGTGCTCCTCACAGTGTGGGAGCATCCCAGAGAGATCAGGAGGCACCAGTGTATGAGGAGTAATAACACTCTGTTTTCACTGGGCATCATTAACACGTGGAAGTTCCTTTCAGAGGGGTCAGGAGGCAAGCAGGATCTAAAGAGTGAATGAAACACTTAAAGGGCTAATGAGACTGCTCCTAACAACTCTGTTAGAAAGAATCACAAGCACTAATGAGTCGTCCTCAGGATCGGTTGCCAAGGCTTGTATAGTGTAGCTGTGCCTTGGATGTCCACTGAGGGGTTCATTCAACCTTCTGCTGAATCTGTTTGCTCTCAGAGGCTCTGTATCAGTATCAGAGGGTCACTGTCATTGTCTGCAATACCAACTTGTTCGGATAGCGTGGAGAAGATCACCAAAACCAGTGTGTGTGTGTTGGTTGTTTACACACATTTACGCAGTTTGTCAATTGAAAATATTTAAAATGCATTGTTGTTCAGACCTCACTGAGTTTTATGGCTGAGAAGTCTGAAGGCATGACATTGTCAAGGAGAAAAGTTGCATTTATCACCTTTTTGCTTGCAGGCTTCATTTTTATATACTGACCTCAGCAAATACAGCAAAGGAGACAGCAGTATCAAGGAAAAAACTGAAAACAAAGCCTCCCAGCTGCTTACCCATGCATGTTCCCAAATCCTGCGCTGAGCTAGGGTTGAATTTTGCAAGACCTTTTCTTTCTAATAGGCTGAACTAGCATTCGGGTTAAAACAACCTCCTTTTTCCCCTCCTGCTCTCTGCACTGGGTAAGATACACCAAAATTTGCAGTTGAAACTAAAATCTCTGACCTTTTCTGATAGCCGTGTTTCTTTGGAATACCTTAGTGGAATATGCATGTCCCAGTCCTCTGGGCTAGAGGTTCCTGCTGTTGCCCAGTGGGCCAGGCTGCAGGACATCTATCCAGCCAGGATGACAGCATGTTTGGAAACTCCTATCACTCTCCTGAGCCCAAGCTGAAGTTTTATTTACACTAATTTTGCCAGAATAGCATTAGTCATGAATGAAATATCCATAAGATCACACAACAGCCTCCCTAAGCTTTTATTTCATCTATTTTTTAAAGGATGTATAATTTTACACTACAATGCAGTCTTTTAAGGAATGCTGTGAACGACTTATATTTGCAGTGATAAATGGAACAGATGACCTGTTGTTTATTGTCTGCCCAGTTGCATACATCCTTTGCCTGATGAAGCAATTCCTTATGTGTGTATTAAGTGCTAATTGTATTTGCTCTGGAGGGGGGACATTGCTCACTCCCCTGACATTTACAATTAGTGCTAATTACAGACAGTGGAGTCAGACTTAGGTGATATCTAAATCAAAAGCCCAAAGGGGTGCTGATTGTGTTAAAACTATAGGTGAGGACATCACTATTTCCTTCACCAGGAGCAGAGTTATCCCTATTACAGGCAGTCTGTGCTACCTGAGCCCCTCCTGGGAACTAACGTGTGATTCAATAGGGGACCAGTGAACAGGACAAAAACCCAGGATGCTTGGGAGCTGCAGGACCCCTGTTCTCTTCTGGGCTTCACACTCTGATGACAGAGCAGCAGGAGGATGAGGGCAGAGGAGAAGCAGTGCTCAGGCAGTGTTTGGGATTAGAAATGCGTTCCCTGGCAGGGAAAGCTTTGGTGATTCATTATCAGAGGCTCCATGGGGCTGAAACAATTTTGCTGCACATTTCTCAGTCCCTGTTCTGCTCTTCCTGCAGATAACTAGGTGACAGGCAAAGACTCTAGAGAAAAACTAATGTTAGAAGGGAGGTAGAGCATCACAGCAGCAGCTGGCAGAGCTGCTGAGATAAGGGCTTGTGACGATTCCCATTACCCTGTTGTTCAAGTGCTTACAGTTCACCCATTAAAATTAGTTTGGAGAGAAAAACTGACATTGAGTTGCTTGTCTCCAACACTGGATGCATGCAAGGTAAGGTTTTTAGAGTGTAAGTTCCCCATTCTTGACAAAATTTACAGTAAATAGATTTGCCCCCATCTGTTAGCTCTGCATAGACTTACCCATGCAGCTTGCAGATACCTGGCATAGAGCTACAAGGGATATTATGCAGGTGTGGCCCCAGAGCTTGTTCTCTGCTCTCAGAATGGGCAGGCTGAGTGCATAACACATCCCAGAGCTTCTCCATGGATGCCAGAGGGAGCAGCACACAAGCACACTGGTGTGCTCAGCTGCACCTAATGGGACACGCAGCCAGGCTGAGCTGTGACATTTGCTGGTCCCTGTTTGGCCTTGATGCTAAAATGAATTTATTAAATTTTTTTTTTTTACCATAAGTTTCATTCCTTTACATTTTTATTTTTAGAACCTCTTCAGTCTATGATCTGTGCCCTTAAAAGGGTAATAAAACTCCAGTTCCCATCCCTTTCTGCCCTCCAACAGCCCCTGGGCAGTGCCACTAGTGCAAATAGAGGCAGAATCATGATGTAAGGCCGCCCATGTGGGCAGAGAAGTACATCTTCAGTAATACATCGAGAAAAGTCCCTTTGGGGTGCTTATTTCTGAAGAGGTCATTCTGCACTGTAGGAAGTAAAGAAATAGAGAAGATAAATCTTCCTGATCATGCGTTGTGCCTGTACAGACACGCAAGGATGTGGTAGCCACTGTTGTCAATGCATATGTTTACTGCAGTACCTCTAGAAATACCTCTTGGAAGAGCTGTTCTTCCTCAGTGAATTTCTGTGGTGTTTCTGAATTACTGTTTCTGCCTGATCACTGCTTCTTTGGTACATAGACTGGGGCCAGGATGTGGAGGGGAAGTGGGATATCTTACCCCAGGTGAAGGCTGTAATCCTCTTTTTGGGGTGGGGAAGAACCGAAAGGGATCAGGGAGATGGTGAGAGAGTTTTCTGAAAGGGATGGTAACTGCCTCTTGCCGAACATTAATTCCACAGTGGATGGAGGCTCAGCACACCCCTATCTGTTGCCCCACCTGAAGACCATGATCTACACCCAGCTCCTACAGGGGCTGTGTGGCCATGACTTATTTAGCACTCACCAAGAAAGAATCTTACACTTCATTCTATCATCACTTTTATTTTTACACTCCTTTGATTAACATCATGAGTAATTACTCGCTGTGTTGACTCTGCATCTCCTTGTAGATGCAGATAAGCAGTGGACAGGGCGTTGACTCAGAGCACGGGAGTGATCCGGGGGCAGTGTCTAATTTAAGCAGCGACAGTTGGGTGCCTCATCCGGGTGGTTTGGGTGCCTCAGCCACACGGTATTGCTGCCTAGAAAGGAAGAGGACTAAAATCCTCAATGAAAGTCCCTTGGTAGGATTCAGAGCAGCCCCAGTGATACCTGGAGTGATGGTGTTTGCATCTGGCAGGGGGGTGAAAGAAAGCTGTCATTTACTTTCTTGCTGGCCAGATGGGCTTAGTCATAGTTGAAAACTACTTTAATCAGACTAATAGTAAATGTATTTGCTCAGCCAGGAAAAACCCTTCTCCTCTTTGAGGAAATCTGTTTGATTTGTCTGATGCAGCACAAATGATTGGCATGGCTTAGAAATATTTGCACAGTGCTCTGTCATGGTGTACAGGTGAATGTTTTACTTGCCTTTGCTATCAAACCTTTCTCATTTGCTAGGTTACAGCCACTTACACTGGCTTCCAGGGTGCTTTAAGGCTGACTCACCACCTCATAAATAACATACAAAGCCCTGCAAGTTTACTGTATCTTTATTATTAGATCTATGTAATTAGTGGCCTTATTTTGGAGAAGAAGGAGGGGAAGCAGTGTTCTTTAAGAGTGTTTATAAAAGCAAAACTCAGTGGGGTTTAAGGAAGAAGAGCAGAATGTGGAAACACTGGTAAAAAACACCCAGGCATTGTTTATGCCATCAGCCATTCCTAGTATGTTGCTGCTGATGCAGGATTTGCAAAGAACTGAAATTCAGATGTCTTGGCACACTCTTACTGGTTTGATCTGGGGGATGAGAGACATCTGCCCTGGATTTTTGCTTCTGGGTCTGCTCTTACCCTTTTATGTCCGAAACAGTCTGGTTTTAAGATACCTGGGGTCTCTGTACCAGCAGTGACCCCCCTCTGGATGGGGTCTTGTCTCTCAGATAGTTGCTCTGGAGCCCATAGGGCCAATTCCAGAGTATAGCTCCACATGACTGGCTTGCAAAGTGCTGAGTCCTATTTTCCTCACCTCATGCACTGGTCAGTGTGCTGCTAATGCTGTGAGGACATACAAGGTCCATTGCTATGAGCTCACTCTAAACTGTTCTTCAGTGGTGAGGAAGGAGGCCAGCCTAGGGGCTGGGGGGGTTGTTGCCATGTGGGTGTTGTGGGCAATGCTGAATGTGGAGGACTGGCACTACCACTGCTTTCATGTGGAATGACTCTTTCCAGTGAGGGCTCAAAGGATGACCATGTATTACAGGAAAAGGCCACCATGGTGAAGTGATGGAGCAATATGCTGTTGTGTGCTAGTGATCCTTATAATAGTGAGCCTGTCCCACACCTCCCTGAATACCACAAGTTCAGATGCTGCTTTAAGAATGCAAAGGGGGCTGTGATTAAAGCTTGCCCTAATATCTGCAGTTTGTTGCTATGGGGAGAAACAAGAGCTGAACTGATCAAAGCCACCAGCAGACACAAGTGAAGCTATGGTGATGCTCTTTGGGCGAATTCCTCAGCAGAGCCACATAACTGTGGCATGAATGTCTCACGGGGAGATGTTTTCCCAATACACTGCACCTGCTGCAGGGTGAAGTGCTTCTAGTATCTGGAGCAAGGGCCACTGCTTGCTGGTAGGGATTTGGTAGGCGTGTGGCTTCCTAGTGAGAATGGGATATGTATAAAGGCTCAAGGAGCTCATTAGAGGTGAAGAGAACTGCAGGAATTGGTCTGAAATAGAAAAAGAGACTGGTCAGCTGTTAGCCGAATGCCAACTTGCTTTCAGCAGGTAGCAGTGAGGAAAATGATTATTGGTCCAGCCAACAAATGATTCTCTCAAGGAGGTATGTAAGTAGATGGTAGGTGTGGTGATAATCCTCAGTGGGCTGAGGAAGCAAGTCCACAGTGTGTAATCTCTGCTGCTGACATCTCTTGTGTGAGTCCCTGCACTGTGGTTTCACAATCCATCCGTTGCAGGATCATCAAGTGTGGGAAAACAGAAGTTGTAAGTAACGCCTGGGACATTAATATTAATCCTAAATAAACTGGGTTTCATTTTTAGTGCCTTGCTGTGTAAGAGAAGGGCACTGCCATTTCCTATTAGGAGCAACCAGCCTAACCCCAGCATGGGTAATCTACCTCCTAAGCATTTTGCACAAGATCTGTATTTATGGCCAAATGCTGCTTGCTGTATTCTCACAAGTGGACATGAAGGAGCCAGCTTCCTCTTCTCTCTTAGTTACATCACATTGTTTTCTTTCTACCAACAGTGGTGCAAGTCTCTTAGGAAGTCCCTCAATCCCATGAGCCAACTGAGCAGGATTTGCCTTAAAATCTTTATCAGTTGCAAGCATCAATTACACTGATTAGCTCATTAGACTGTCTTGCTGCTCTGTGACTGATTTCTGTGTTGAGTGTAGTCTGCCTGCTCGAAGTTTGGTCGCAGGCACAAACCACAGAGACAGGCTCACCCACTAAGAGCTGAATTTCTCCTACTGTCTTTAACCCTCAATGTCCTTCCTTCATCTCCCAGTGGTTTTTTTCACCTCACAAGAGGGGACACCTGAACCACAGTGAGAGATTGTGCTGCTGCCCTTGGTACAACAGCTTTTTAGAGGTTCAGCAAGGCCAATGCATGGCACTGAAAAGCATTAGTGACTTCCCAGGAAAGAACTTGGCACCATCAACCTGTGAGCTGGTGTCCCCCTCATCACCTCCCCTGCAGGGAGTAGCAGGGGCTTGGCCTCCTGCACCCACTATGGGAAGTCCCATCACCCATTGTGGTCAATGGGATGAAATAAAGGGGGATCCCAGGCGTGTTGTGGCATCAGACCGGAGCTATGAGAGCAGAAGGAAGCCAAGAGTGGTTTTCCAATGGGAGGGAGGCTCTGTGGAGCCAGGAGATGCTTTTACTAAAGCAGCATCCCTTTCAAGGGGAAAATCGCTGCAGTGGAAGCTGCATAAAGCTGTGTGGGGCTCACTTTGGTACAATAGAGTGGCAAGAGGAGCACCCTCTGTAGTTAAACTGGTTTGGTTTATCAGCATAAGGGAGATGGTGAGGTCAATTACTGCTCACTGCCCCAGGGAAGCAGAGGAGGAGGGAGACAAGCTTGTCCTGTGACAAAGAGCACTTTGAGATGAAAGTTTGGAGACCATTCATATGAATTCCACTTTCCCTGTTGCCTGACTTTGGCTGCACAGGAGTGACTAACCATGGTGGGAAGCATGGGATTTGTCAAACAGCCAGAGGGTGCTGAGGAGCCTCTGCTGTACCTGGATTGCCCTGTGCTGGTGATAAAGCAAGCTGTAGCTTGTGCTGTGGTAGTCATAAGTAGAACAAGGTCAACTGCCTATTTCAGTCAACATGACAGAAATAGAGTTGATCTCAATAAGATCCCAGCTCTTTCTTCCCTCTAAGTTCCAGTTTCAGGATTTCTGTTACTAAGCTGAGGATGAGGCCATTTATCCCATGGAGGGCAAGTTGCTTGAAGCCCAGGTGTGAAGACAAGGGTTGCTTGAAGATGTACTTTGAGAAATGAGTCTCTAGCCCATGGAGAGAACCTATGTGGTTCATGAGTTGTTCCCATCCAGTCATAGGTGTGGCTATGCAGAAGCAGCAAGGGTCATACCTGCTCTTCCCTTCTGCTGGTGGCCGCACCAAAGGAGGAGGTGGTTGGGCTGAACCATCGAGTCTGGATGAGCAACAGTTCCCAGGTTCATGAGTCTGCATGTCCACTAAACTGTTAAAACTGTGGCTTTGTGCAGAGCCTCCCTGCCTGCTGCCAAGGAATATTGATGCTCTTTTCATTGGAGGCAAGATGCTGACAGCTCCATCGGATTCAGACGGAAACAAGGTGGGGTGAAAGCTGGCACTGGATACTGACCTACATGAGCAGCAACCTCCAATACAAAGCCTCTGCTGTAAACAGATTAGTTAGGATGTTCTGTTAGGACAAACATATGGAGTGGTTTTATTCAGTTAGTTTCCTCCAAAACACTTATGAGTGCCAAAGCGCAGCGCTGCTGACTGGTGTGCTTTACCTGCATGTGTGTGTCCTCCAGCCCCTGGGCTGGAAGGAGGGATGGGACCCCAGGTTAAACTGACAAGTGTGCCATGTTGTTCATGCTCCTGAGAAAGGCTGGTGCAGGCTCAGGTGGTGTTTGAGCAAAGGAATGAAGCTGACGGTTTCCCTGCATGGGTTTCCCTGCCCCTCTGCTGCTTTAGCACAAGTGCAAAGGCAAGAACTGACCTGGTGTGAGGAGAGGAAGAGGAAGAAGGATTCATACCTCTTCTTGTCTTGGTGAGATGAGCTCCCCATGTCTGGCACACAGCTGAAGGTGACTCAGGCACAAAATGATGGGTTGAAAAGTTGCTTGCAAACCTGGACTGCTAGTACTGGTTATCTGGTCTGTGATTTGACCCCAGTAATCAGGTACTCATGGCAGTGAGTGGGGCTGGTAAGAGCTCAGCTCTCCTATAGAAGTGTATCTGCTATTTAGCAGGGCTTCATCGGGCTGTGCAGCATTCAGAGCCCTGACCTACAGAGTCTGACTGGTGTTTGCAGTCGAGCAGGACCAAAACTGAGGTCTGGGTGAAAGGCCTGATGTGAAAGCTTGCTCTGGAAGACAAGAACCTTCTCATGTAGGACAGGAGCTGCCCTTCATGAAGAGGGGCCTTATAGGGATCTGCTGAAGCAGCTACAAATGACAGTTTAAACCAGCATCCCTGAAGATCTGTTCTGGTTACACTTCCAAGTGTGTATAAGCCATAAAGGTCATATTCCTGTCTTGCCTCCCATCCTGCTTCCCCTTTGTTCTTGGGTGTGGAGGCAGAAATAAGCAAGACAGTATTCTCACCCCTGTGGGAGAGAGGAGCCGCATTGGCCCATGGAAGATGGATGGAGAGCACACAAAAGGCAAGAGTTGTCATTTCTAGCACAGGAGGCTTTGCAGGGCTCAGGTTTGCCCAAAAGCCCACCTATAGCATCTCTCACCAGGGGCCTGGTAGGACCACCAGAAGCCTCCTGTCGCACAGTCTGAGCTGCAGCATGCCCTCACCTACCCTGTGCATGTCCATCTGCAGTTCCCAGCCTGCCAGGACAGGACAATCGGATATTCGCCCCTGGGAAGGAGACCTTGTACCAGCATGCTCTCAATGTGTCAATAGGGCAGTTTGGGTGCGATGAGAGCAGTGTTTGGCTGAGCTGGCTGTCAATAGCACTGCTGCTTTCTCAGCTCACAGTTATTGTCAGGGCAGCAATTATTCATGTGCTTATTTTCCAATAGAGCTGATGTGAGTAATTCACCTTCCCTGATCTCTTTGTGAAGCCAGGAGGGACTAGGCTTTGTGACCCCAAACTGCTGAACAGAGCTGTAGGAGTGACTCCGGCTGGACTTCTCACTCTGCTCCCCATCACTGGTGTCTTCCCCTTTGGCTCTCCTAAGGAGAGACAGGGTGAGGGATCTCACCAGTCTCTAAGAAAAGGAAGTTAGACCATGTCTGGCCTGAACAGTTTATGAATAAAGACCTTCAGTAAGAAGTTCCCTTTCTCTTTTCACACTCTCTTACTTCTCCCCTCCCTGGTCCTCATGTCCCCTCCTGTGCGGCACATGTGTGCTGCTTGTCCCTTCCTTTTAACATGGAATCATAGAATGGTTTGAGTTGGAAAGGACATGAAGCTCATCCAGTTCCAATCCCCTGGCATGGGCAGGCACACCATGTTGCCAACCTGCCCAACCTGGCCTTGAGCACTGCCAGGGATGGGGCAGCCACAGCTTCTCTGGGCAGCCTGTGCCAGTGTCTCACAGTACAGAACTTCTTCCTTATATCTAACCTGAACTTCCCTTAGGTAAGTTTATATCCATTACCCTTTGTCCTATCACTGCACACTCCTGGTGTTGCTGTGTGCTGGTGGTATGGGAGCTCCAGAAGCACACCTGAGGACTTCTTGTGACCGAAGTCTTTTCTGCTCCCTACGGTACGTGAACCCTAAAGAGTTTGGTAGCTGTGTTCACCCAACAGGGAAATCATAAGGATAAAAAGCCTGTAAAACAAATGGTCTATGTGTGTTCCTGACTGGGCTGCAGCCAGGGGTGGCTTGAAGCTTAAATACAAATGAGCAAGTTGGAGCCAGGCAGGTGTGAAAAGCTAGCCAACTTTACTGAAGCAAACTCTTATTTAACCATTCCCTTGTTGCTTTCAAGGTGGCATATACTGCCAGGTAAGTGGAAGTATGTTTGTTTTGGAGCCCTTGGTAAATGTCATGTAGAGGAATGAAAATGTCAATCTGTAGCTGCATTTGTTTAATGGAATTGTATAAACAAGGCTGTGAGCACAGATCATCTTCTCACTTGAGCACCACGTCCTGAAGGTGTTGAACCACTTCCCACTCCTCCCAGCATGCAGCCATCCCCACACTGTGCTGGCACAAGGGTCACAGGGATGCTCACAGGGCATTACCCTGGTTTAGCTTGGAGTTACAGTGCCATAGCTATTGTGTTTTGATTTCTCACCTTTTATTTTATAGCAGCTTGCCTGCAGGCACTAAACCATAAAAAGCGAGTAGGAGTTCAGGGATGCATCTTTATATTTACTACAACATCTCATTTTCCATATAAACTCATTTTGTGCGCAGTTTTAAACCCACCCCCTTCCTTAGAAGATGAACAGTTTGTCTAAAAGGGGTTATGTTTCCTCTTGTACTAGAGGATCAGTTAAGAGGAAAGTTTGTGTTTCACAGAGGAAGGCTGATGCGGTGCATTAAAATCTACCGAGAATCAAAGAGTGCTGAAAAAAAACAATGGGCAAACTTAAGTAGTTAACACATAGTTCATTGTGGCCCCAGGGAGATCTGCTTCTAGTCAGTGCCTGTGATACCTGCTGAAGTGCAAGATACTGGTTTGCAATTTAAGTACCGTGCTGGTTAGTACCTTTGCTTTCCCTAGGTTTCCCAGTTTTCTGTTCCATGGTGTAAGCTGTTGTGTGACTTTGGGCAAGTCGTTCACCCTCTTGCATCCCATTTGTGCCGGTAAAAACGGGAACTTTCTTTGCTCTGTTTAAATCCCACTCTCAGGAGGGGCGGGTGACTGTCTTTTATTGTAGCTCCCCAGGCTGTTGTGCTCAACACCTACCTTTGGTTGTTTCTCTGCTCCTAAAATTAAAGTACTACTACTAATGATAAGGTGGTGCTGACAGCAGGGATGCCTAGTCCAGAGCATGCCGTGGTCATGGTAGAGTGATGCACCATCTCATACATGGGGTCAAATCCTTTCTCTACACATAACTTTGAAGGAGATTTCAGTGTTCAGGACAGTAGATTTCCCTCTGTTCAGACACAGGGCAGGTGCTGTACATGGATGTGTTGGTGAAGGTAATTGTATATATATATCTTTTTGTCATCCTAAACAAGAGAAAAGGTGCCTGATTGTCGAGCAGAAGATAAGAATGGTTGATGTGAAATACATCTTTCAATAACAAGGGACTCTTTGGTTTGAGAGCACTTAAAGGATGTCTGTGTTGCTGGCGAGAACGTTGATGGCTTCTTTTCCACATCTGTTAAATATTCAGCACATGTTTTCAGCAATCTTTACCCTTTCTGCGAGGCTGAACGGGTTTGATTGGATTTCATGCAATTAGCATACTGTGAGGATTTGCTTCAATTCGGAGATGATTTCTCTTTGTCTGCTTGTGGTTTTCTGCAAATAACTGAGCAAGTGCACCCTGATGGCAAAAGCATTTGAGGAAAATGGAAGTCAAAATCCAGTGGGAAATGGGAATTTAACTGAGATCTGTCAGTTCTCATAGTAAGAATTCCTGTATGCTTTTCAGAAAACAGAAGTTTAGTTGTTAGGGGATAGATAAGTCGTGTCTCTTATGGGTGTTAAATCACAGAAAGCAAAAGCATTTAGAAAGCTGTTCATTGAATATGCTCAGGGAAAAAAAATCACAGTGAGTTGTGGTTTTTGAGAGCAGGAAAAAGGCCAATCTTATGTCATAGGCTAATAAAATGTATTAAGGATGAAGTCAGTGAAAGTTCTGTAGGAAATCCTCTGAAACCAGGGATGAATAGCAACTTGTAGTCAACATTCTTAGAAAAATAGAGAGTTAAGTCAAATACAAGACAAAAATTACATTTGGCCTCCCTTTGTGTTGCAAGAAAACTTGGCAAAGGCTCAGTATCCTTCAGAAGGGAGCACTGCTTGCCTTGGGTAAGCTCTGCACGGCTGTTCTGCGAGGTGAGCCCCTCCATAAACAAGTCACAAAACAGTTCCTCAGCACACTGTTAGTACTGAGAAACTTGGTCAGAAAGCAGAAGATGGCTAAATCAATGATTCCAAGTGTTTTCCAGCACATGTTTTCTTTAGGACACATCTAGCTCTGGGAGGATGCCTAAACACAGAAACATCTTTACCAGCTCCCCTGTTTGGGAGTACCATTTCAGGTGGTGAACTGAACACAAGCCCATGGGGAGCTCCTTCCCCGAGCCCGAGCATGGCTTGAAAGGGCTGTTTTGAGAGCAGCATGAGCTAACCCTTCTCTCTGCAGTGAGCCCAGTGCCAACCTCAGCAATCCATGGACAAAGAGGAATAGAGAGCTTGGAAATGTGGTGTCTCATGTTGGCACCTCTAGGGAAATGAACCATGTTTGTGGGGAGAGTCCGACACCAGTGCATTTCTCCATCAATCTGTTTGCTGTCTCCCTGTTATGTAGCAATTGCACACTGGTATGAGAAGCCTGATTTGCTTTTATGCTGGGTGTCATGGTGTCTTATATTCTATAAGCTTTCAAAAGGCAGTATCTCCATACTGTGGTCTTTACTGGTGTGAAGATGAAGCCACTCCATGACTGACTTGCTCTAAGTCTTTGCCTTCATGTTTGCCCTCAGTGGGAGCAGGAGGTGAAGCTGTTGCATATGAGAGCCTTCCCCTGGCTCCCTTTTCCTCTCCAGCATGCAGGAGGACTGGTGCCCTGTTGGAGCTTTGCAGTACTGGAAACCAAAAGCCTCAGTTTGTGCTGGATGAGGCACTGTCCTGCAAGGAGCATTTAGTTTGAGGGATGGCTGTGAGAAAGACCCAGCTTGCTGTTTAATAACATGCTTATTAGAACTGTTCATCAAAAAATCAAATATTCAATGCTTCTGAAAACTTGCTATCTGTTTTCCTGGGATCTTTTTACTCAGAGTTGCTGAATGCTGATATTAATGCATTCTACACTTTTTTTGTAAGAGTCCCCATTGGTTTGGTAGACACAGCTTGAAAATCCCACTTGAAAGATGAATTCTCCATGTGTGCCCCAGAACAGAAATGTTTGGAAGCTGATTTAGACTCTGTTATCATCCTGCCAACATCTTTTCTGCTTTAGCTTCACTGTTCCTCTTTTAGCTCAAAGGGTTTGCATTCGCTGTTGTAGGTGAAACTCTCTGGCATTCCCTCCATCAGGCAGGACATGGCGGGACACATCATTCTGGCAATGCCACTTGCCTGTCTCTGACTTGGTGAATTGATATGTGATGGATTGATACATGATGGGATGTGGTTGCTGAACCAGGAAGTGCTCAAATAGATGCACAATGGAGAAGGAAGAGGTGCAGAAATCTTGTGCTGCTGCTGCCAGGTACCCTCTTAGTGTTTGCTGAGCTAATCCATATGGCTGGAAAATCAATTTTCACCTTTTGCCTTGTAATGTATTCATAGCAAAGGTGAGATCTCATTATTATTTCACCCAGGTCAAGGTTTGAGAGAAAGGATGAAAGGGATTTATACTTGTCCTCATAACAGGTCCTTAATCTTGTCCTCAGGCCTGTGTTGCTTCCCTTTTTACACTGGGAGAGTTCAGTCTAACCAGCTCATGATCTATGTCGAACAAGGATGGACTGGCAGCATGTAAGGGGCATCTGCTGCCCTTCCCATAACTTATTGCTGCTGTGCAGGGAAGTTAATTGTTCTATACTTAAAATATCTTGTGCAGGCTTATTTGTGGAAGTTGTTTCCTATTGAAAGTATCTATGTAAGCTTGTTTTTGCTAGAGGATGGCTCAGAAAAGCCTCTGAACAGCAGCCTCCTTGATGTGACACCACTTGTACAGCACCAAAGTGCTTATTGTGGGGTAGGGGGGGGACAGTCCCCTGTTCTGCAGCTCAAGGGCTTTGCTCTCCCTGCCCTGCTTCGAAGGCAGTAGATGGAAAACGCTTTGCCAGTGGCAAAGGCTGTCCCGGGCTCTGTGCAGTGGTTCTGTCAGTGCTCTGAGAGGCTGTCGGGGGCTCGGCTCGGTGACCGGGCTGCTGCCTGCTTCGTGCCGCTCCGTTCCGCCGCCTCCATCAGCGCTAGAACCGCTGTTGGCCTGCGGGGGGCGCTGCCGCTGCCTGGCAACGAGGGAACAAGCCGCCGCCTCTCTTCATTGGCTGCCGATGACATCACCGGGGGGCACAGCCACGCCTCTAGCCCCGCCTCTCCGCCCTGCCGCCGCCCTGCCATTGGTCGGTGGGGCCGCCCGTCACCGGCAGGCCCCGCCCCTCCGCCGGGCCGTACATTTACGCGGTAGCAAAAGAGAAAGTAGGGAGGATGGTGCGGGTGGTGCGGGGCGGCGGGCGGCAGGCGCAGCACCGGCGGCAGCCACCACAGCCACAGCCGCGACGGACCGGGCCCCAGCGCGCCCCGCCGGTGAGTGCGGCAGGGGCTGAGCGGAGCGGCGGGGACCGGCGGCCCCGGCGTCAAACTTGGGTTTCACCGTGTGCTGCCCGTCGTGTCCGGTAGCGGAGCCGGGATGTGTGCCTCGGTTGTTCAGCTGTGTTAGTTGCAGAGGCGCTCCGGGAGTGTGTTCATCTGTTTTGTAGGCAGCGGGAAGGGCGAGGGGAAAGCGGGATGGGAAACCTCCCTGCTCGGCCCCTCGAAGCTCCGCAGCCCGCCGGTCGCGGCATCTCTCGCCGCTCCTTGAGCGGCGGTTGCTTCGGGGCCGCCCCGCTGTGGGGTGTTACTGAACGGGATGGGATATCTCCATGCCGCGTTATCAGCTGGATGGGGAGCGGACCAGTGTCTGCCTGCTGCTGGGGATTTGGCGGAGTTCGGGAAGTTGGTGCTGGGATGTGTTTTCCAGCGGGAGCCGCCGCTGCTCCAAAAGTTGCCGGGGAAGGGGAGACAGTGCCTGGGCTTTCTTGGGTTGTGTGGCTCTTGTCCTGCTTCCTGCCCGAGTGGAAAAGGGGGTTTTAATCTCGTGTGCTGCCTCTTATTAAAGGTTGGGCAGGCTGTGACCTTGCTGGGGCGCAGGGGACCCCTCTTTCTAGAAGCTGTGAGATGTGCTGGGGAAGAGAGAACGAGTTTCTCTGGGACTGATGGAGAACAGCCTTCCTGGAGCTGGGGATTTAATTGGGGCTCAATTAACCTCTAATAGGGAGATGGAGCTTTACTTTCTATAAAAAAATTCCAGAACATAAATTTCCCATTTTCTGCTGGGTTTTGTTTTTTTTTTTTGTTGTTGTTGTTTAGCTCTATGTTTTCAAGTTTGTAACCAACTCAGACAACTTATTCACCAGCTAATTTTATTCCAGTTTGGTGGAAAAGTTGCATATCACCACTGACACATTCCGCTCCTGTGCGTTTCTCCCAGTTGTAGTCAGCCCTGTGATTGCTTCCCTTGCAGTAAGCAGGGGAACAAGGGAACGTGCCTCTCTGTCATTATCAGTTGCATGCCTTGCTTGCAGCCTGGGGTTTCAGAATAGCTCAGCACCATCTGCATGTAGACAAATGCCTCCTCCTGGGTGTAGCTGCACAGCCCAGGCTTAGGAGTGTGTATTTTGCATGCCATGTGCATGCATGAAGATAGTTCAAGTATTTGCTGTAGGATTGGAAAAGGGGTTTTAGCAACTGCTGTGAGCTGGTAACTGTCAGAGGGGTTGGTCTGTTGTTACCTGCGGATGAGGGGTGTTGGTAAAGTAAGTTGCTGTATCTCAGGGCTTATGTGATTTCATGATCTGTTTTCATCACCTTTTTCTTCTTCCCATTCCCCCTCCCTTTTCTCTTTTGCAGGGTGATATTGAGTTCTTCTTAACTTGCTAGTGCTCAGCCTCCTCATGCCTCCATCTCCTTTAGACGACAGGGTAGTAGTGGCACTTTCGAGGCCAGTGAGACCTCAGGATCTCAACCTTTGTTTAGACTCTAGCTATCTTGAATCTGCCTCTTCTGCCAGTGAGAGCCACTCCAGTCTGCTCGGCACAGCTGTCGTGTCCCTAAAGACTGCTAATCTCACGTATATGCCCTCATCCAACGGCTCTGCACGCTCCCTGAGTTGTGGATGCAGCAGTGCCAGCTGCTGCACTGTGGCAACGTACGACAAGGACGCTCAGGCCCAAACTCAAGCGAGCACCAGCAGCGCCGGAGCCTCCACTGCCTGCCCTGCCAACCAAATGGTCAACAGCAATGAGAACGCCGGCAGCTTGAGCCCGCTGGGCAGCGTGGGGAGCCCGGTCTCGGGCTCCACCAAGCAACTCGCTAGCATCAAAATCATTTACCCCAACGACCTGGCAAAGAAGATGACCAAATGCAGCAAGAGCCACCAACAGAGCCAAGGGCCTGTCATCATTGACTGCAGGCCGTTCATGGAGTATAACAAGAGCCACATTCAAGGGGCTGTCCATATTAACTGTTCTGACAAGATCAGCCGGAGAAGGCTTCAGCAGGGCAAGATCACAGTCTTGGACTTGATCTCCTGCCGGGAAGGCAAGGACTCCTTCAAGAGGATCTTTTCCAAAGAAATCATAGTCTATGATGAGAATACCAATGAGCCAAGCAGAGTAATGCCTTCCCAGCCACTCCACATAGTGCTGGAGTCACTCAAGCGAGAAGGCAAGGAACCCCTAGTCCTAAAAGGTAATCTTCCTCTGCCTGCTTGTAGTGGTTCCCTTCGCAGTGCTTGTCCTCTGGTGTCAGCCTTGCTGCTGGTTGAGCTTTGAAAGCTTGTGTTTACCTCTAGAAAGGCCTGCATACCTCGAGCCACCAGTGGCAAAGCAAATGCTTTCCATGGATAAATCATGGAGCCAGTAGCAGGGAGATGCTTGCTTTTCTCTGTTGTCCTTGAGTAGCAGAGGGGGTGGGAACTGGAAGGAGGAGGAAATGTGCTTCCTGGTGTCTGTCTGTGCAGACAAAGAATTTCCCCCCCGTGTTTGCTCCGAGTATTTATAACCCAAGGGGCAGAGGTCCAGAAGGGTATATTTCTCTTCTAGCTTGTCAGTCTGACCTTTACTTAGCAACCTTATTTTAGTCCATATAAAACTGGACTCATAGGTGCTGGAGATGGACAGTGTAGGGAGTAGTAGAAGGGAGGAGGAAGGAGTCAGGAGACCACTTGGTCTGAGGCATTGCATCATGGACCATTCAGCAAAACTTGGGGAATACTCAAGCCTTGTTTTGGTGGTATGGGGTCAGAATAATGGACAGAGAGAGATAATTAATCTAAAAAGTGATCTGAAAGTGTTGTGTTTGCACGTACATGTGCGTATATGGTTTTCCTCTAAAGGCTCCTGTTTTAATGGGGTGTTTGGTCTACCCCTTAATGCCTTGGGGGAAACAAGCCCATTAAGGCAGCATCCAAAGGCACTTCCCTTTCTTCACTTTATTCTGGAGCTCCTATTTATAACAATGCTGCCCTCTAGATTGAATCTCCTTTCCCCTGGGTGTTTATGCCATTCAGAGGCATGCATGGTTGGCAGAGACTGGCTGTGGCACTGGGAAGCTATGGAAGGTTAAGGTCCCTTCCAACCCAAACCAATCTGTGATTCTCTGATTTTTTTTTTATTAGCTCTTACTGTATTTAATTCACTCAGTTTTTCTGTTCCAGCCTGCACAGTGTGACAGGAGAATGGATCAGGCTGATAGTTTATCCCTATTTCTCATAGCTTTATAGGTATTAAGGGTCCTGTGAGGTACTCCTCTGTGTGTGTATCTTGTGGAACCTTAAAATTGCACTGAGTAATTTTTTGCTCCCAGTAAGTATATTTTCATTCTGGGCTTGCTTTGACACTTGTTACAGGTTCCCAGTATGCTCTTATTGAGTCTTTCAGGTCATGGTGGTGCCCTTCATCCATAAAAGAGGGAGAGGAGGTGCTTTGCAGAGTAAGGTTACCGCTGAAGTCCTGCATTTCTGGTGGTGATCATTCTGTTGTACAGCCTTTGCCACCAGGTGTATGGTTGTAGTCTGTGAACTTTCCTATCCATAGAAAAGTGAGTTTCTGAAGGTGTTTTTTCCTCTGTGTTTCTCTGAAAACACTGGAACTTGTGTAGACCTCAAACTGTCAGTTATTTCCTAAAGTAAGGTCCTGGTTGAGATGGAGCTGCAGAGCTGTAGTTGGGCAACACTGAGCTCTTGGGCCTGTAGGCAGGCTGTGGGAAGCCCCTTCTCCCACCACCCAGCGCTGGGTTTAACTGAGTCCTTGCGGGATTGCTTGGGCCATTTTTGGTTTTCAACCCTGAGAAATGTTAGGATCTGCCTCAAAGACCTGCTTAGCAGGAATCCCTTCCCCAAACTGTTCTGCTGACAGATTCGGATGAGAATACAACCAAATCCTTTGCTTTTTGGATGTAGTTCTTGGTTGGGCCAGAGAAGGCTTCACCCCTGGAAGCATGAAGTGAATAGCATCCCTATTGCCTTAACCCTCCTCCCATCTTTTGGAGTAGGGCTCACTCTTGGTTTGGATGGAGTTGAGTGCAGTACAGAGCAGCACTTGGGAAGGCTGTGGTGAAGTTTCCAAGCAGAGGAGCAGCGCTGGAAGTGCTCATTGTTTGGTTCACTTGTCAGATAGGGTTTTTTCTATCATGCTTCAGCACACGCCTGGGTTCAGGCTCTGAAATAAAGCAGGGGAGCCCTCTTTGCCTCTGTCTGTTATTTCCAGTGCTTTCTCTCACTCGCTGCAATCTGGTCCTAATTTATTGCCAGCCCATCTGATCCCCCCTGTGTTGTGTTTGCAAACACTGGTTGCTAGCCTGCCTGTCCAAGTTTATGTCCCCCTGATCCGGTGCCACCTTCTCCATGTTTGGTGCTGCCTGTCAGCCCCGTTGCCGTTTGGGGTGAATCCGATCGACAAAGCCAGGGGTTGAGTTACAGCATGCTGAGGGGAGCGATGTGGCCCCATGTGCATTTTGGGTTTGGGTGCCTGTGTCTTTTTAAGCAGCAGAGAAACCCTGCGCTGCTTCCAAAGGCCAGGCTGTGATCTATAGATAAATGTATGTATGGGGCACCTTATTAGGCTCAAGTTAAAAAGAGGTGGCCTGATTTATTTTGAAGGTAGTAGACCAGTATATAACCTAGCACTGTGAAAAGAGAGCGTTGGAGTTTTATGCATGCCGTGGTATGGGGGTGTTTTAAGACCTGTGTTCCTCCCTTCCTATCCTGTGTGTCTCTGCTGTTTCCTTTATCATGGAGTGCTTTTTGTCATAAATAAAACATTTCCATAATTCTGATTTAAGCTCCTTAGAAGCAAAGATTTGCTCATTTCTTTGTTCACAGCCAATAGCACTTGAGGCAAGCATAAACCCCCTATTTAAATACACAAAGAAACAAACATCTATTTCACAGTGCTGCTAAATGGGCTGCAGCAGGCTAAGCTGTCAAGGCTGAAGCTGCTGCTCCTCAGTCTGTTTGTATACAAAATAGGAAGAAGTAAAGTTTTCCCCCATACCCACACACCTTCATACAAGACCATGGTATTGCATGAAACTTTAAGGCCTCCCTTTTTGTGGGTGCTTTTTTGTTTTTAGGGAAGGAGAGGAGAAAAAAAACCCAGTGATGTGAGCCCAGCATCCCTTCTGCCTGAGGCCAATAGCAAAGCTGTTGCTGAATTTGGGGAGGCAGAGCATGGCAATGCAGCCCTGGCTCTCCTTGGAGGGGTTGTGTCTGTTTCCTTCCTGCAAACCCAATGGTGGGGCGTCTCTGCCTTCCCTGAGCACCCCAGCTGGTACCAAAAGTGAGGTGGAGCCTCGGGGGTTTGTGTACTTGAGTTTGCCACTGGATTTAAAAGTAGGAAGTGGGATTCATTTGCATTCAGATGAAAAGTAGTATTTTTCCTAGAATGAAATGCGTAGGTTTGGAGTTGTGCATCTCTGTTTTCCCAGTTAAATAGAATCTGCAAATGAAACAAAAATGAAAAACTGAAGCATTTGTGCCCATGCATTTCAACAGCTTTTAGCACAAGAGGATTTGCCTTTGTTTCCCTGGCTGGTGTCTAGTGGTATTGTCTTCATCCTGCCCTTCCTCCTCTGCCTCCAAGCCCCATCAGCAGGAGCCTTGTGAACCTGCTGAAGTCTTGTGGTTAGTTTTTTAAGGCTTCTATGTTTGACTGCAGGGAAACAGCAAATTCAAAAGCAGAGGTGCAAATTGCAATTAGGCAAATAATCCATTTCCCCCCTGCCATGTGCTTTAAACCAATGGCTAGACTGCTGCAGGGGGGTAGGGAGCAACCGGCTGATGGTGATAACAACTGGTTGCTTCTCTGTTCTTGTTCCGGGTCTCAGGAGCTTATTTATGCTCTGGCTTTCAGTCTTCTCATAGCTCATCTAACAGGGAAATAAATGAAGTGACTTGCTCTCATTACAGCAGAGAGTATAAGGCCTGCCAGCAAACCACTTCATGCTTTCTGCCACGGTCTAAGAATAGCTTCAGATCTCTTACCACACCAAAGTCGCATATCACAAGTTGGAACAACTATAAAGAGATTGAGACTGCTGTAAAAGGAATAAGTACCTGGCTTATGTTGTCCCATGTTCATGCAAAATACTCCCCTCTGAAGTACCTGACCTGGTTATAATCTGTTGCAAAGACAATCATTAATTATTATTGTAATTATATAACTTAACGGTGCTGGTGTTACTTTAAGCCCTAACTGGATGACAGTGCACAAGTGTATTGGAGACTAGAACTTGACGCAACGGTCAACAAATCCAGCTGACCAACAAAACACGTGCCTGGTGCTTATTTCCACCAGAGATCTCCACTGAATAATTATTAGGTCATGGTTCTAATAGGGAAGTGTGTATTTTTAAGTGTTAAGTAATGCGTGTGAAGCGTCCAATGTGCTTCAAGCTAAAGTGTGTTCCCCCAGCTCTGCAGAGGAAATCTGGCCCCATCAGTCACTGGGGAAAAAAACTTCTGCTGGCTCTATTAAGGCTGAGATTTCACCTTCACTTTTCAGGCTCTGGTTGCTAGAGCTTAAAAAAGTATCTTTCTTCATTGGAATAAATAATTGCATTGGTTGTAACACTTGAAAATCAGCTGCGTATGTCTGCACCTTTTGCATATAAACTGGAGCAATACTGTGGTTGTAGTCCGCAGGCTTTTCTATATTTTGAAGGGATGCTTCTGCAGAGGAGTGTACCTCTGAACTTTGCCTATTCAATAGTAATAGAATGGAAAATGTAGCATTTCCTCCCAGATGATAGCATCTGAGAGTTGGGAGTGCTGGCTTGCAGAGTGCTGCCTGTCACATTTTAACTGTCCTTGAGGGGAAGAGGGCAATGACACTGCCTTGGAAAAAAAGGAACCGGAAGGAGGCTTGTTTTGGTGTTTGGTTGTGGGTTTTTTTAAGCTCTTCAGCTTCTCATACCCTTGGCAATCAAACAAAGAGTCAAGAAGCAAACTGTTACATTAGGCAAATCTCTCTGAGGCTTGTAAAGAAAAATCTGGCCCCAGTTCTGTTTAAACAGGAGGGACATTCCCTGCAATTTTCTGGTAGGTAGATGTTGGGATTTTAATTAGCTGGATGGCTCACGTGCATGCCTGCTGGAGGGGAGACACTGTACTAGTGAAATCTTTATAGAGTTGCTTGCTGGTGTGTCTTCAGGTGAGCTCAGCCTTTTTGGGAGGCTCAGGGTAGTAGAGGAAGCTGTATTTGAGGTTTGAGTGGAAGCTGGGTGTTAGCTAATCCAGATGGACCTTTTTGTCTAGACATACATGTGGGTTGTTTGCCTTCCAAAGCAGCAGCCGATGTTCTTACTGTGCTTAGGAGCATGAAAGTTTGTAGTGCGATTGCCTTGGCTTTACGATGCATTTAAAGTGGGAATCAGCCACTTGTCTCTGGCTATGACTGTTTACTGTGTGAAAAGCCACATTATAATTAGGGTTTTATTTATTTAAGCAACTCTGAAGTGAAGAAATGCCATAAATAGGAGCAGCATGTACACAGTTTTAACATGTCTGTTTTCCAGGTTTAGCAGCTAACCAGGAGGGAAGTATGTCTCCAATATTCAGTACAGGCTTGCAGGGCGATGGAAGTCACACTGTTTAAAGGAACAGACTATGGGAATCCATGAAGATGAGCTAATGCATCGTCCCTTTGCATGTGAGATAAGATTATGTGTGGTCCTTAGCCTTGTTGGGAAATCTGGTGGGCCTGGGAGAGCACTGGCTACAGCAATCACAAGGCTGAATTGTCGTGAGCAGTTGTTGGGCTGGAACTTTGTTTCCAAGTGCTCATCTGAACCTGTCTCCAGTGCTTTTTAAACACCTCTGTACTGTAAAACTTAAACTCTTGTTGATGTTCTTGTTATCACCAAGTAAGCTGGTGTATTGCAGTTGTTTTTCCCCTACTGCCTTGTGACTTTTTGCTAGAGGAAGTTCTTAGCTTCAGTTACTATCTGTGATTAAGGCATCCTCCTGTCCAGAAGCATCTCTGCCCACTGGAAGTTGGTTTTGATGTGTCTTCCTCTGCTCTGAGAGTTGGTTCCCCAGGAGCATGTGTCCCTCCAGAAGGTGGGTCTGGAAGTGTACAGCAGCATTTTAGGTCTTAAAGGAGAAGAGGGGGAGATGGGAGAAGTAAGCATGTCTCCCATGTGGCAGAGAAAGGGGGTAATATGACTAGAGCGATAACTGTGCCTAGATAGCAGGGCAGTCCTGGGGCTAGGAGAGCTCTGGCCAAGGCTATACAGTGGTTATTTTCCTGCTCTGTGACAGCACACACAGCAGACTTGCTGTGAGGCCATGGGTAAGTTATTTTAATCCATCTGGGTTTTCTTTTTCTGTCCTTTGCACTGTTTGTTACACTGAGCTTATCTCTCTTGTTGCCCTCAGTGTGAAGTGTGGTTGACCCAGGTTCATCCACCATCACCATGTTCCCTGGGAGCAACACAACTGCCTGTTGCAGAAAGTGGAAGACAGACTTGGGAGCACTCCTTTCTTTTCCCTTTTTGCTTCAGTGATAAACTGCAGGCTCTGATTTTTGCCTCTAGGTGTTTTTTGTTCTTTTAAGGTTTATTTTCATATCTTTCTCTTCTTGGGTGAGCAGGTTATCTCTGTCGTCAAGGAAAGCTCTACTGCCAGGGAAGAGACCAAGGTCTAGAAGGGGCACATGTTTATGGTCTCCTGGAAGTTGTTTTTAGAGGTGCCCCATAAAGCATATCCCAGGGGGAAGTGTGAGCAAAGAGACCTGACCCTGTAGGTGTTGGTACCACTTAGTCCCTGTTGTCATGAAGGTCCCTTCCAACCCATACTATGATTCTATGCTGCTTTGTACATGTGCATCACTGTGCTTCCAAGATAATGGATTTGAAGAAGGAAATTGGGAAACAAATTCAGAGAATAATAATAAAGTGATGGGAACATGTTGGCTGCAACTCTTACTATGATCTAGCTTTAGAAAGTGTACAGCATGCCTGGGTTAATTCCCACTTGACTCACTGCAACACAGAACTGCTTCTAGCTAAAGGTGATAAAAAGAACAAATGTTTCTTCTTGTACACACATAAATTATCATACATATATAGTTTTTGACAATGGCTTAAAGAGATTTGGAAAGTAGAAGGTAACTTGCAAGCTTCTGTCACAGCAGTTGAATTGGTCGTCTTCAGTTTATTATGCCAAAGTGTGATATTAAGCCTTGTGTCAGCAGTTGACCAATAATGTTTTAAAGGAAAAGCTGTTGTTAGAGCAGTTAACATGTACTGTGTTGGTGATGGGCTTGAATTCTGCTTGGTCTTTGCTAAAATAATGGGGGTGGAAACTAAAAACAAACTTTTTGCTGCCACTTAGAATTTGCTGTCATATTTTAAGTACAAAACCATTTAATGTGATCGATGTTAATCTTAGGTTCATAAGTGTTTGTGTTAGTACTGCAAGGTAGCATGGCATTGCTTTTGAAGGATAACACGGTGTTTATGCTTCCTGGGAAACTTAGTATTAATTTGCCTGTGGAGGCAAGGAGACCTGGGCTGCTTTTAATCTGGCTGAACAGATTACTTTGTTATGTAGCTCTGGATTCACTTCACTCTGGAGTATGTTGGTGCAAACGAGTCAACTTTCTCTTGCCCTGTGGGATTTTTAGGGTCTTGCCTCTCTGACCATTGGGGTTTAAGTTCTGGCAGGGTTGGCCCTGAGGTCTGTCAGAGTGGGGTTGGCTGGCACCATGCTAGTTCCAGTGATTTGCTGCTATGTGAAGACAGTGCCCTTCATTTTCTTTGGGTTTTCTTCATGTAGTCTGAAATACCTTGCTGGAAAGGGTCAAATCAGAGCCAGATATTGTTATTATTTCTAGCCAGAAGATAGGAACTTTTCATTTTAAAAAGCATAGATCCATCAGGAATGGTTGGCACTCCCAGACACTGGTGTGGTATATCAGCACCCTGTTTTCCTTTCATATTAATGCAAATGTTGCTGGTGTTTCTCCTGTGGAGGGGCGGCAGTTCAGACTGGGAAATAGCTTGTGCTCATCCTCAGGAGAAGCAAAGCAGCCTGCTCTTTGTTGTCAGAAGCAATGGTAATGTGTCCTGAAGAGGTTGCCCTTAAAAGGGTAAAGTGAATAAATGGGTGGCTGAGCCATAAAAATGTCAGTGTTCTCTAAAACATGTGAATTAAACAGAAATGTCCACTCCTACACATCCAGGATTACACATGTCTGACATGCTACTGGGATCATCCTTCCTCCTTGGACGTGCTGAGCCAAAGCACTGGGTATTGGCTGTCTCCAGCTGCTTGAGGGATGCACATGGTGATGGGCAGAGAGAGAACTGGGAATAGATTTAAAAACAAAACCAGGCTGGTGTCTTGGGCAGATCTGGTCTGCTCTGCCTCTGTCAGAAAGCAGACCTGTAGCTCTGTCAATGTAAGACCATCTGTGGTATCTTTATAGCATTAAAATAGTTTCTCTCCTCCCCCCGCTCCTTTGTACATAGCTGTAGCATTTCTTGATGACCTTTTTGTTAATATGATTTCCAGTGGGAGCATTTCACAGTAGAAGTATGTATTCCTTCAGGGTTTATACTGACATTTCAGTGATTATTTAATTGGACTTCATGTTAGCCTACATCCCATGGGAATGCATACTTTTGCTATGAGAAGTTGTAACGTGTCTAATTTTGAGTTTCTGCTATAAAAGCTTGCCCTCCAGGGAAGGCAAGTCCAGTCCTTGTCTGTGGCTGCAGAATTGTCGCTGTAATATGTTTGGGATGTGGGGTTTGTTGTTGTGTTCCTAATTACATTCTTGTATAGCTTAATCCTGGTACCAAAATTGAGAGCGAGCCTTCTCCTTTGACCTTCCTGACTTGCTCCCCAGTGATAATGCAGCACTCTGAAGGATGCTGACGTGTGCTTTATTTTCCTGTGAATATATTTTTGGTGTTATTTTTCCTTTCCTTTCAAATAGGCAGAATCAGCATAGGGGAATTTCCAGTTACAGGCTAGAACCGCTCTCTTAAACTCACAGATGTGGTCCAGAAATATTCACAGCAGCTTCTGGACAGGCTGGTGACTAGTCCAGAAGGTGGTGGCACCTCTTGGGAAAACTGGGGAGTAATCTGGGGAAGGAACGTGTGTGATTTGTATGGGTCCAAAACTTGGGATCTGAGGAAAAACTTAAGTTTAAGGCACAAAAGTAGAAATAAGTCTCAGGAAATGTTCCTTAGTAGCAGGTTTGGAAAAAAGTAATTATTATTTGTTTCTAATTGGAGCTAATTTGGATGATGTAGTGGTCCTCTGAGGAAGAAGAGTGAAGGGCTGGGAGCTGATGTAGAGCCAGCATCTCTGGCACAGGCTGGCAGGGGAAGGGCCTGTAAAGGTCAATGGGAGAGTATGTTCTGTGACAAGGGGTGTGAGCACTAGTGAGATGGCATTAGAAATAGCATGCAAATGCATGGACATGTGCCTCAGTGCTGAGGATTTCCCTTTTATCAGGCATCACACTCTTGACTTCTGCAGGGACCTCAAAGCAGTTGTGTCAAGGATGTGCTTGTAACTCCCATAGGCCAAAATCTGTGTACAAACCAAGCTCTCGGGACAGTTCCCACGTGGAAAAAAACCTGACCTTGCACGTTCTGTAGAATGCAGGGTTTTGCCTGGTTTTGAAGTGCCGTTGGCAGCTTGATTAGAGAGAGAGCCTAGATTAGATTGAGTGTGTCGAGGTAGAAGCTGTTCTTTGTGAGCTGTGTTTACTTTTACTTCTTTGTGTTTGTTTAAAGCTTAATCTTTTGTGGCAAGGCTGATGCTGAATGCTGTGTGGGCAACAGGGAAGGAAACCTTGTGCGGGGTCTTTTAAACCTCCTGCAGACAGGTGAGGAATACGTTCACAGAACCAGGAAGTCAGACCTGTTTTACTTGCTAGCAGCAACAGAAGTAGAAAAACTTTCAGTTCTGCCTTTGATTGTTGGAAATGGGGGTAACGTGGGTTGTTGAAGAAAACATGGAGGTTTATGTTGTAGATGGATGGAGTTTTTTTGTTCCTTCCTCCCTCTGCATCCTTTCTTTAGCAGCAGGAATGGTAACATGTAAAGCAGTCCTGGTGTTACTGTGGTCTCCTTGTGCTGCAGAGGATGGGCTTCCTTCTGCTGTGGGCTTAACCTCATAAGTCTCCTTCCAGTATTCTAAATCCGAGCAAACAAGAACCACCAAACCACAATTTCCTTGAAATCAAAGGAGCAACTCCTGATGTCACCTGGGTGAGTGTTGCAGGTCCCCACCTCTATTGACAGAAGGAAGTTGCCCTTCTCAGCTCAGCTTCCCATTGTATGGGCCAAATACAATATTTTCAACCATGCAGAGCTTCCTATGGCAGTGTGGGCAAGCCCTGAGTGCTGCTCAGCAGCAGCTGTGGTGAGAAGGACATCTTCCTTGGAGAGCAGGAACACTCCTACAGCAGGCTGCTTGGATAAGCCCCATTGCTTTAGAAGAGGTGTGGGAAGCAAAGCCCTCCTTGAACAAGGAAAGAAGCTGTCTTGAGTTGTCCAGGGAATTTGAGCATCTCTTCTTTCAGTACCTCAGGATGAGCACAGGATGATGCCCAGTGTGCACTGTGAGCCATCCTAAGATGGTGCCAGCAGTGGGAAGGGGCTTCACTGAAAGGTGGTCTTCTCTCCTGTGCTCTCTGGGTACAGCCCCACTGCCTCCATGCCGTCCCTGCCTAGTACCCATGAGTCCTACCCCTGTTCAAGAGGGAATATTAGCTGCCTTTCTTCTGCTTGTACTCTTTCCATGTTATCTGGTGTTGTTGGAGATAAGGTAGTCTTTGGTTTGGTTTTGGCTGAGATACAATGTTTGGTGTGCAGAGCCATAAGCTTCTGCAGACATGGCTGTGCTGGTCAGTGGTATGAAGAGGTGGTCTGGGTGGATGCCCCATATCCTGGGAGTGGATTTGGTGTATATTGGGTGAATGCTGCTTCAGCCTGTACAGCTCCTTTTCCCTTGGTGGAAGGAAAGCAAGTGGTGGTGCTTCAAGCCTGCCCATATCAGAAGGGAGCCGTGTCCCTTGGAGCATCTCTGTGCTGGAGCTCACTGCTTCACCTTGCATGGGAAAGTGCTCCTACCACAGATGTGTGACCTGGGGACAAGTCATTGCCCCCAGATGAGCTCAGCCAGCCTCACCCTCTGTAAACCTGCTGCGTGAAGGTCAGCACAAGGAAAGCAATGCTGCCTACCTGCTGAAGCTGGTGGAGACTGTAGCCTGAGCCAAAGGGGAGGAATATGTGATGGTAAGGAAAAAAAAAGATAAGCAAACACGGTGCTCAGAGGTAAGTGCATCTCTCTTGGTTCTACTTTCCCTCGCCCATAGTACAGGAGCAGCCCAAATGCTGGCATTAAAGCAGTGGTGGCTCAGCACCAGTGTGCCACCCTGCAGCAGGACCTCTGGGCACTGATAATGGCACAGCAGGAGAGTGCCTGCAGGCCCTGGACTGTCCTGTCAGGCTAAGGGAAGGCACAGCACCTTGGTGGGTAAAGCATGTGGGCAGTACCTAGCCTCTATTTTTACATGCTGGAGTCACGTTTGCTTAATCTCAAGGCATCCTGCACTTTGAATCAACTTGACACAAAGTCATCTGTTCATTAATAACACAGGAGCAGTTTAATTGTCTTAGTGGAAAAATACATGAGACTGTCATCAGCTGTTGCTTCTGGCAGTGGTTTTCTGCAGTAATGTAAATAAATGAGGTCACAGGTTTAAAGGAACAGGCTGTACTTGCACAAATTCAAAGCGTCATCTTAAACAGATATGCACCAATTGTCTGATAACTCTGTCCTGCGCCCCAAATGCTCACTGTAACATGCCGACCTTAAACACTCAAACACAGCCCTAGGGGCTCAGTTTGCTGTTGGTACTGACAGGGTTCATGCTGAGTGGGTCTTTTAACCCTTGGCTTTTCCTGAGTGAAGCTTTTGGTGGCCAGAACCCCAGTGTCCTGAATTCTCTGCTGCTCCCCCTGTGAGATCCCAGCAGTGCAAGAGGAGGGGAAGTTACAGACCAAACATCTCTTCTGCTGATGCTTCACAGCATCCTGCTATTTCTGCTCTTGCTGCACATGTGCATGTGTGTGTGTTGGTTTTATTTTTTTCCAGCTGGCTTTGTGGTATTGTAATCGAGGATGAGTGGATCCAGAAATCCGCCTGGACAGCTTTGAAAGCGGTATAAAAGGTCTATTTGTCTCCCGGGACCGCGTGTTCTGTCTCAATGTGGATCCCACATCTGCAGCCTGTCATGCATTAAAAATATGTTCCTATTTGCAATTGTAGTGGGAACACCCAGTACCTGCCACACTCAGAACAAAGTGTGGCCGTGCCAATGAGGTAATGCAAAGGTATTGCTTTATGGTGAGGGTATTGCATGGTAACTGACTCACTAGAGCACTCTCACAGAGGGGACCAAGGTCATTTACTCCTTGTATTGTGGGGTTAGAGCCTGTTTCCAGGTAGGAAACATATTGCAGGTCTGCCGAAACATACTGTAAATCCAAATCTTGGTTGCTTGTAGTCACACCACCACAGAGCAGCAGTGATGGCTGAAAGAGGTGCAAAAGAAGATACAGAGGAGAGGCAGGTGGTACTGTACTCCTTGTACTGTAATTCTCAATATTCTATTAAAAACAAGGAAAAAATCACAACAAAAAAAACACACTTGTATAATACCTGTGTAGGTAAGCTTTGTTCTTCTTGCTTTCTTCAAAGATGACTGTTTCTATTGCAAGGTCATGGTCCTTGTAAAAGCTGGTTACCTAGTTCCTGCCATACTTTTTGTGTCAGTTCTGCATCCTGTTTGCCCTCTTTCTGATGGCAGATGACAGACACTATGTTCGGCATGGTTTTTGTGCAAGCACCATGCTGCTTGTCTTGTTCTATTTGTTCAGAGCTGCTTTGGCTCCTGTTCATCTGCTCACCTGGCCTTGTAGCGCTGATGTGAGCCCTGGGCTCCTGCGTGGCTTTGGAGCTGGGAGATCTGTGCCCAGCTGCTGCCCGGGTGCTGTTCAGCAGGGGATTTTGATGAGCATTAAGAGAGATATTTATGGGCAGATGGCTGCAAAGAGCTTGAACAAACAAGTGTGAATAGCCAGAGCATGTGCAGTGCTGACTTGAAACTTCCTACAAGTTTCAAGGTCTTGGACAACCGAAAGTCTGCTGTCACTGTTTTGGCAGGGCAGGATGCTAGAAGATGTCATGCAGTGATAACTGCAAAAATATCTGTTTCACATCAGTGACAAGCAAGAGCTCTCTGTCTTCTGTTGTGTTTTGCTACATAGGCAAAGCCATCTGCCACATGAAGTGTCCTTCTTCATTGAGTCATTTCCTTATGGAATAAATACCTTGAGTTCCCCAGAGTGCTGGGCATCTTTGTGTGTCCATCTTCATTAGGATTTGAGTAGGTTCAGCCTCCACTTGAAAGCCTGCACAGCAGCTATTTTGCCGCAGAGTGTGCACAAAAGCACTTGATGTTAACCTGCATCCATGTGTGGGCTGTGTCAGACTGTCCTGGCCATCAGCCTTTTTGCTGTTCTTTGATTATTAAAGCTGTTTGGTATGTTTTAAAGTGTGTCATTCTGTAGACTTTGGATTGTCCAAGACCTCAAAACTTGCAGATGCAAATAGCAGCTGAAAAACCGCTTTTTAAAGCGTAGCTTACTTCTGTGTAAGTTGGAGGCTTTTGCCAGGTTGTGCTTCTCTACACTCCCTCTTACAGACCCCTGTAATGCTTCTTTCATGTCCCTGGTTTGGGAAGGCTTGAGCAACTTCAACCATGAAATAGCTTCTGTCACAACAGAGTGGAGTCTCTGCATCGTAAAATCATCTGGTTTGGAAAAGACTTTTAACATCATCAAGCCCAACCTCTGCCCCAGTACTGTCAGGTCCACCACTAAACTGTGTCACTAAGGGTCCCCATGTTCCTCAGCCGTTCCTCATCACACTTGTGCTCCATGCCCTTCACCAGCTTTGTTGCCCTTCTCTGGACCCACTCCAGCAACTCAGTGTCTGTATTGAGCTTCCTTGTGATCTGGACTTGCTGTCAATAGCAGTGGTATGTTTTGGTCCTTGTTGAGTTCAGTGAATTGACTCTTAGACCACACTTGCAGTAGTTATGTGTTGGCCTCCTCTCCAGGTACAGCCTCTTCCCTCCCACCTCCTCTCCTCTACTACATGAAGACTTTTAAATGCTGAAATAAGAGGCGCTTGACAAGCGAATACAGATGCACTTGATTACCCTGTACATTGTATTTACAGCTAGGAGCAAAGGTTGTGTATGGTGAGCACGGCGAGAGTGGATTAAGGGAATGGCACTCATGAGATGTCTGAATCCTGGTTTGGGACCTGCACAATGTGTATGGCAGTTCAGGTCCAAGCTAAGATCCTACGGTTGGCTTTAGAGTTCAGCTTCCCTGTGACTGTATCTTGCTGCATCCTCTCACTGGGTACCAGTATTCTTGTCCAGTCCTCCCTTTCTCATGTGTCTGAGCTGGCTCAGATTAGCAATCATGTCCCCAGTAATGTGTTGTTCCAGGGACATGCTGAGAGCTGGTTGGTTATGGTACTTTAAATACTGCTTGAACTGACTCTGCAAGATGCAACGGTCTCTTGTTCTCTCCTCCCTATTCTCATATACTGGACCAAAGCTCGCACTGAGGAAATGGTGGTAGCAGGAGTAATGGTGTCTTCTGGCCAACAGGGCAGGCAGAGGCCCTGAAGGGAGGACATAGGTGGTGAGGAAAGAGCTTACTCTGGACTCCCTAGCTCTGTTGTATCTTACAAGGCAGCTGGCGAAACAGGATGGTGTCTGCTACACCACAAGTATGCCCACACCTGAGTGATGAACCAGTGGGATCCTACCTCTGCCTGTGGCCACTTACTGCTAGAAGGCTACTGAAGAGGTGGAAAGTGAGTATTGTCTCTGGTTTCACTAAAGCAACTTCTTTTCCATGGGTTTTCTTGGGAATCCTGTCGTGCTCTGGTTGTAGTTTAAAGCACAGTATTTAAGCTGAATGGATTGCTTGCACATGCAGAAGGATGGGAATATGGGTTAGGTTTAGCCTTCAGCCCAGGCTCTGTGCTGGGGCTGTTGGTTTGGATGAGACTTCAGATAACTTCAGCTTGAGGACCATAGACTTGTTTGTTTCCTTGAGTGGACTAAGAAGACTTTTCAGACCCCATCAAAGATGGTTGGTGCAGTTGGTAGTGGAGCTCAGATTCTTATCCTTGCTCTTCTCACTGTCCTGCTCCAGTGTTGTAACAACAACTTTGTGAGTGCAGATCTTTAAAGCAGATGTGTTTGCTCTGTGTCTTATAAACAGCAGGAACAGCTGAAGCGAAGCACGCTTTTGAGGTGGGGAAGTACTCTGCATTTTGTGGGCAATTCGAGGATTTCTGGGAAAGTGAGTCTCAAACAGCATGTGAAGAACAGCAGTGTTAGAGGGGCTCGGTTGTAACTTAGCCTGGGTGCCTGGTGCCCACTGAGTACTGCACAGAGCACCGAGATGCCCACCTCATGGGCAGGTGTGTGGACACAATGAGATGCAGCACTCAAAACATAGACATCAAAGCCTTTACTGTGTCTCAGTCAGAGACCTTGAGACAGCAACTCTTGCTCTGTTCTAAAATATTCCTTTTCCAGGCTCTTTCACAGTGATTTGGCAAAGACAAATAACCCTTTCTTTATTTATTTACTTTAAAATAACATTGGGATGGTGACATTCACATTTATTTTGGCTAGTGTAGCTCTTTCCAGTAACTTCAGCATAACTCTCCCCCCTCCTGGGTTGTGTTTTTTTGGCTTACGTTTAACAAAGTGCAGTTCAGTCTGAACACTTGGCCTGTCCCAATGCAGTGCAGGACTCCAAGTATCCTGGTACAGCAGAAACGTGCACTTTTGTGGGCGAGGAGGAAGGGGGAGCTGGGTTTATCACTGCATTTCTCCTCTTTCCGCCTTTTTTTGCTGGAGGAGCCACCTGTTAGCATTACATCAGCGGCTCCCAGGAACTCTCCTCCTACCAAAAAGGCCTTACACAGAGTAGTTCTTCTTGTATTGTTTGTGCTCAAAGAGCTGATGTCATGCCAGCTGATGTCATTGTGTGCTCTGTGCGATCGCTATGGGAACCGGGCAGGTGGGGAGCCTGATGTAATCGCAGAATGAGGTGTAGAAAGAAGGTCTGGTCCTGGTGTCCCAGCTCTACCGAGCTGGCAAAAGGAAAGCGGGTGAAATACTGCAAGATGTGCAATAGAGCCAGGGAAGCACAAGCCAAAAGAGTAAAGCGACTTCTCCCTTCCTGCTCAGATCCATTTCCCAATCCATATTAATGTCCTAAAAATAACTCTCGCTAGATATTTTCAGGCAAGCAGAGCAGAAAAAGGAGAACTGTTTACCACATGTGAAGTGAGCACCTCAAGTGCTGTTGGGTTAGGAGGAGAGGTTTTCTTTTGTTCTCCTGAACAAATGCTTATGTGCTGTTCCCTGGAGCGATGCCAGTGTGAGCTGTGCCCACCTATCATAGAATCACAGAATGGTTTTGGGTTGTAAAGGACCTTAAGATCATCTAGTTCCAACCCCCTTTGGGGATGCCCTGCAGGGTTGCTCTTGGCAGGCAGGTCTGATATGGACAGGGAAAGCTAAAAGCCTGTCCCAGCTGGCTCATTGTGCTGCTTTGGTGTGATGCTAGCCTGTTTGCTTGTGGTTTTGCTTATTTCCTTCTTGGAAAAATGCCTTTTGTCCTGTCCCCTTGCCTCTCCCACAGGCTTGTAGGTGAGACAGCCTCAGCACACTGATCGTAGAGTCATAGAATGGTTTGAGTTGGAAAGGACCTTGAGATCATCCAATTCCAACCCCCTGCCATGGGCAGGGACACCTCACACTAAACCATATCACCCAAGGCTCTGTCCAACCTGGCCTTTAACACTGCCAGGGATGGAGCATTCACCACTTCTTTGGCCAACCCATTCCAGTGCCTCACCACCCTCACAGTAAAGAACTTCCTCCTTATATCTCACCTGAACTTCCCCTGTTTCATTCTAAACCCGTCACCCCTTGTCCTGTCACTACAGTCCCTGATGAAGAGTCCTTAACCTAAATCTCAACCTCTGCCTAACCTAAATCTCCCCTCTGTCAGCTTAAAACGTTCCCTCGGGTCCTGTCTGATGTTGCACAAAGGTGTGTTTGCCTCTTCCTTGGCATCATCAGCCTCACGGCAGGGAGAACAATGTGTGCCATTGATTCATGGCACCCTTATTGCTGGCAGCCATGACAGTGGTGGTAGGGACAATAGCACCAGTTCTGATCCTTTGCTCTGAAGAATGGTGTCCCCAAAGTGCCGCTGACCTCGGCTGTGTAACCAACATATTTGCTTGGTCTCTCTCCCCAGGAGGACTCAGCGGTTTCAGGCAGAACCACGAAAACCTCTGCGACAACTCCCTCCAGCTCCAAGAGTGCCCAGAGGGGGGAGGCGGGATTGGTGCATCCGCCGTGCCCCCCACGCTACCTCAGTCCATCCCTACCACGCCAGACATCGAGAACGCTGAGCTCACCCCCATCCTGCCCTTCCTCTTCCTCGGAAACGAGCATGATGCTCAGGACTTGGAGAAGATGCAGAGGATGAACATCGGCTACGTAATCAATGTGACCACCCACCTGCCCCTGTACCACTATGAGAAAGGCATGTTCAACTACAAGCGGCTCCCGGCCACTGACAGCAACAAGCAGAATCTCAGGCAGTATTTTGAAGAGGCTTTCGAGTTCATTGGTAATTACCCTTCACTAGAAATACTCTTTGTGATTTCTGTTTTTAGCTGTTGTAAGGATCTAGAGTGAATTTTGTGCTTTGCTGACTACCCTGAAGGCTCTGTGAGGCCAGATTTGCTTTTGTTTAGGCTGTCAGAAATGCTGAGCAGCACCTGGTGTTTCTCCTTCTTCTCATCTCTGGCATATCCAGTTAAGTAGTCTGGAGGTGCATCATCGATAGTGATGCCTGCCTTCAGGCTGCCAAATTCAGGAAACACCAGAAAACTGACACACTTGTCATCCCCTTTTCTTGATTCCTTTGCATTCCTAGTTCCAACAGTGGCTTCCAGCCAATTTTTCATAGTAACTGTTCTTAATGATGGCTGAGTCTTTCCTAACTTAATCACATGAAAAAACTGACAAACTTTCACACTTCACTTGTTCTGCCATTAGATTTATGACTTTAGAGTGTGTGAGTGGATTGTGATGAAAACTTGTATTAATAAACCCCTAAACCCTTTAGGCCATGTGAGAGAGTTCACCATAGAACTCATGAGTCCACAGCAAACTGGGGAGGTGGCTGAAGAGATGATCCAGCAGCATTACCCACATTGCTCTGAACCTCCCTGCGATCCACACAGCACAGCCCTTTACAGCTTTAGGGGTTTATTCATCTCTGGTTGGTCATCTGGGCTAAAGCCAGGTGGCCTCTTTGAGCAAGGCTGGCCAGTGAGGACATCAGCTCATGATACTGAAAGCTTTTGGGGACCTTCCCTTGTCCTTTTCTATGTATTTGTAGGCACAGCTTTTGCACTATTATCAATGTCCACTTGTGCTTCCCCAGCACAAGTGTGTCCTGAGAGGTTCTCTGAAATATGTGAGCTGGGGGCATATATATGCACTTATAAATAATTTTATTTCCTTGGGTTGAGGCTTCACTAATCTCTTTACCAATAGTTCAAGCTTAATGGTGGAGGACTAAACTAAGGAAGTGTGCTTCTGTGCTGTATCACAGCTCAGGTCCTTAGCTGACCCCATGCTGAAGTGAGTGCAGAGCTGTTTTCTGCCTTGCTCTATGTTTATGGCACTTGGGTCAGCATGTGAGTACAGTGCTCCTGAAACTCAAGCCTGTTTGTGCTGTTTGGCTCAGCAAGGATTGTGCCCCAGCTGTGGGACTAGGTCCCAGGGCAGGATGTCCAAGCTCAGTATATTCTTCTGAGCCCATCTGCCCCTGCCATATGCCTTGGCATGGGCTCTCTGGTCTCAGGCAGACAGCTTGCCACATTTCTGTCTGAGTTTCGATTGGCAGGGGCTCACTGTGTGCCGATGCACACAGTCTGTACCCATGCTACTTCAGTGAAGGTGGCAAGGCAAATCACTGCTGACACTGCAGCTTGGATGGAGTGGAGCACTAAAGCTTAAGTCTTACCACTGAGAGCTTCTAGCAGGAGCCCTTGGGCTTGTCCTCTGCAGTGTAGAGGACCAAAGGATTTCTGCATAAAACCAAATCTTCCTAGTGTTCCGAACACAACCCTGGCTCTACCAGTAGTGCTGTTAGCTCCCCAAACTGCTGATAGCTATGTGCATGGGAAGGGGAACACTCCTTTTTGGATGAAGAGAAGCCCTCTCTGAGAGCAGAGGAGAGGGAACCTCACTTTGATCCTTTGGGGAAGAAAAGCTGGGTAAAGAAATCCAGTAAAACTTTAAATTCAACAAGATGAGGACATGCAATAGGCTAAGTTTACATAAGGAAACTCTAAAGCTCTGTTGAGGTCCTTTCAGGGTCCTGTGAACTGCAGGATTAGAGCTCTTGAAACCGCTAGAAGATAGTGTTTGGCTTCTGACCTTACCAAGGGCAGAGAAAGCAGCCTTGCTCTGTAAAGGTTTGGAAAGTGTTTCAAAACCCATTTTACTTTCCATTTTAATAATTACAGCTTGAGGGTCTGTCTCTGTGTTTTTAATAAACAAATATTTCTCCATTGAGAGTTTTCCTCCATAGCAGAGGCAGCTGGGGAAGTAAGTAGTCAAAGCTCTCCCTTCCTCAGGGTAAGCTTTAAATTGCATTTGAGAAGATTTGGACATGTTCAAACTGCACATCCTTGGCCTGTGTTTCTTTAAATATGTCTTGAAACAACCACAACCAAGCCCAGGTTTAGCTCAAACTAAAGCCATAGGAAGTGAAATCATCAAAAACTCTTTGGGAAAGTGTGTCAAAATGCGTTAGAGAGTTTCAGCTTTCTGAAATAGTAACTGGCAAAGCTCTCTAGAGGGAAGTTGGCTTCATTTATGCTTTCACAATACAGGTTGAGCATGTGGGGTTCAGGATGAGCCATACTCTTGGTGGGGTTGGGTTCATGCCAGAACTTGCAAACTAAATTCATGCTTCTCCTGCAGACTAAAACAAAAGAAATAGATTGAAGCGGCACATCCTGAAAGTTTTATCTCCTGTGGGAGATACTAGAAGCAAGCTGTGGAAGATGAGGATGGTGTGGTAGTAACTCTCCTCCTTCTTGTGTCCTATTAGCACATGGTTCCAGGGGCTCTGTCCTCCCTAATGCTGCCCAGGTTGCATCCCTCTAAGTGATGTATCATGGTGAATAGCATGACTGTGTGTAGCCAGCTCCTGCTTTTGCAGAGACACCACGGTAGAGTGCTCCACTGAGGCTGTTTCAAGAGTAGCTTTGCAAAAGACTCGAAGAACAATAGGGCTTTGACACAGGTATCATTAGGAATTGAACCTGAAAATACCTGGTTTTTGGAAAGGTAGTGTCCAAGTAACACAGTGGCATTGTGACAGGTGGAGATTGAGCCTGAGTTGATGCATCATAGGCTTTGACCTATGTCGAGCTGCTCTTGCTCCCTGTCAGCTCAGCAGTGTCTTTCAATGTGCAGTTTGCCTAATAAAGAGATAAAAGGGAACGTGAGGACTTCCCAGTGTTTCATGTGCAGTAACTCTGAAGCCTCAAAGGAAGATGGACTGGAGGGGAAGGGGACAGTGCTATGCTTGTAATCAAATAAATACAGGGACTTCGCATTAAGTTACTCTTAATTGCGCTGAGCTTTTGCCTCACTTAGAAGCTGGCAGAAATCTGACTTTCTCCTGTTTCTCATTTCCAGAGGAAGCTCATCAGTGTGGAAAAGGTCTCCTCATCCACTGCCAGGCCGGTGTCTCCCGCTCTGCCACCATTGTTATTGCGTACTTAATGAAGCACACACGCATGACCATGACGGATGCCTATAAATTTGTGAAAGGCAAACGACCAATTATTTCCCCAAACCTTAACTTTATGGGGCAGTTACTGGAGTTTGAAGAAGACCTAAACAACGGTGTCACACCGCGCATCCTCACACCAAAGCTGATTGGTGTAGAGACCGTGGTGTGACGGTGAGGATGCGTTCAAGGAAGGGGCTTCACCTATTCTTCACCTGATTTGGGGCAGTGATGGGTGGGAGGTGGGTTTTTCTTTTTAGCTTTCAAAGGGGGGTTTTGTGGCAATTTTTTTGTGAATAAAAACCTTTTTTTTTGTAAGGAAAGGTTTTTTAAAAGATCCAAGAACTTTGCCGTGTTTGGGATGCTGTTGGGATTTCCTTCCCAGATGCTGGCAGAGCAGGGAGGTTTTGGAGCAAAAAGGAGTACTTTTTAAAATCAAAACAAGATGAAGAAGAAATACTGGGTTTCCCCATCTCCCCCTCCTTTTTATTTCCCCCCCTCTCCAGCTACTTGTAGAGTTTATGGCTAAGTAGTCTGTGCAGGTTCATAGACTGAAGAAACCTAAGTTGAAGACGAAACACAAACAGCCAAAACAAAGCAGATATAAAACCCCTCCCTGAAACAGAAGGGCCTTCGTTCTGCAAAGGCTTTGCTAAAGATAACCTAGCAAAATGCTCACCGATGCAAAGGAAATTGGAGCAGCTTCAAAAGTCTGCAAGGCACTTTTCACACTCCTGACTCAACCTAAAGACAAGACAAAGAGAAGTTTATTTGGCGTGTTTCATGTTCCAGTTCTATTTTTCTATTTTGGGGTGTAAGGTTTTAACAGTAAGGGGACTTTGATCATTCTATGCCATATGCCTTCACTGGCTTCTTGTGCAATAATAATTTGGGGTTTGTTTTGAGTGTTCAAACCAGATACTGTTGGCTGCCTACTAATAATTTCTGAAGTCTACTAGTGCAATGGCAGCGGCTTGGTTCGGAAAGCATAAATGAGAGCAATTATTTCGTTCCTTTATATGATTTTGATCCTGGTTACAGTGCCATAAACCTTGTTACATATGTATATCAGAATGTACAAAGAACGAGCAAAGTTTATTTAAAACTATTTTTTTCGCACAAAATATTGGTGTGTTTCAGTTGTCTATGTAAAAAAAACCCAACCCAAAATTTGATTATAAAACAAAAAATCTTTTGGAAAATGTGTGTCTTTTTATTTCTTTAGCAGTTTTCCATTTTCTTTCTATGGGATGGACTTTTGTTCTGTTGTATTTTTTTTGTTGCAGTATACATCTCCCTGTAACAGAACTGGCATCTCTTCTTCCCTGTTTTGTTCCTGTCCTCTGCTGATGGAATGTGTTCTCTTTCTTTCATCCTGTATTCCTGCATCCTTAATTTTCTGTAACCGAATTTTTCTCTCCTGGAAGTGCATCAGTTTTGGAGCTGTTCAGCTGAATTAGCACTATTGGTGAGGGACTTTGGGACAGATGTGTTATTTCTACAGCTCAGTAGCCATTTGGAAAAATAAGAAATAAACTTTCTCCACCGAGTCCTGTTCATATTCCTGCAATTAGCTTATCTTCTGTTACAACACTGTCTGGTCTCTAGAAATCCGTTGGTCTCATGTGTGCTTCTCCCTGACTTCTCTATAGCCCCTTCCTCTAGCAGTTCCATGATTCCTTCTCCTGGGATTTTCCCCTTTCTCTTGCCCATCTTTCCTTTACCCCCCTCCTTTTCCAGCTGTGTCAGTGTTGTGTGGTGCATACTGTAGGGCTGATGTTTCTGCCTGATGGTGTCCCTGAGGCACCTGACTTTTGTTTTCCTTATATTTACTTTATTTTCATGGTGTGGTATAACCTGATCTCTTCTGGACTGTTACCAACTCTAAAGTTTATTTGTGTGAGCCTAAAGTCACTTAGAAAACATTTCTCGTATCACTCTGTTTGTGCAAACTGATATATCCCAGGAAATCTGGTAGCAGTGAAGGTTTTTCCTAGATGGAAACTTAGATGGGCGAACCAAGTTTAAAACAGGACTTGCTGGAAAACTTATGTATGATCACACTAGACATGTATATTTTTGTGGACATTTTACTTAAAATGTTGTTACTATACAGATATTTTCTTGAAACTTATCCCTTTATTAAATTATTTTTCTACTGGAATTGATTTTTAATTGCTTTTTAATACTATCAGTGTTGGTCCTTTTGTTGAGATGCACTTGGCAACATGGTGCCCGGTGGCAAAACCTCTTGGGCTTTGACAGCTCCTGGGGCTGAGTGGCTGGACAGGGAAGTTGCTGTGTTAGGAGCCTTGGTGCTCCAGGAGGAAGGATGGTCTCCTTCTCTTTTCCCCTTTACTTTCATTAGGACCCAACTTCTTTCAGCTGCTCTCCATGAACTGTGCAGATTGTTTGAGGAGGTTAGAAAACCTCTTTGTTTCTTGACAGAGAAGTAAAAGTAATTGCAGCAGGGATGGATGAAAAGTTGGTCCTTGCAGCCTGTGTTCATGGCCGTAAGCTCTACCAGGAAAGCAGGTTATTCCTAAGCACAAAGGAGGACTTAATTCAAAATCAGTTTTTCCTATTATTACTCTTTTCTTGTTCTGTGCTAAATGGCCTCATGTGAACATCATTGAGCAGGAGTAAGGAACTGCCACACCAATGTGACTTGGAGCGTCCTCTGGTTCAGCCTCAGCCACCACATACTGCCTTGGATCAGGATCAAGTTCACAGCCATGTAAGTTCTTGTGTTTGGTTCTCATTTAAGCCAAAGTAAAACCCTCGCAGCCTTGAGTAAGTTACCAATAGAGGAGGATCTGATGCATTTGCCTTGGTAGGGCTGAGCAGCACTGGTGCTGCATGCATAGACAGGGAGTTTGGAAGCCTTCCTCCCTGCTGCAGAAACCCTGACAGCTTTTGTGCTTGTCATGGTGAGAAGTAGTGCCTGGTTTTGTTCTCCAGCGTCATGAACTTGGAGATGATGGAGCAGGACAATGTGAGGGTGCGAGTGAGTGGAGTTTGCTGTGGGTTTGTCTGTAGCAGAGGGGGGCTGGATGAAACCCTCCTTTGTGCAGACCTATTCTCTTGGAGGGACTGAAGCTGGGCTGCAGAAAAACAGATTTGCCCTCATTCCCAGGAGGAAGCAAGGCTGAAAGGGTGGGTGCCACAGTTGTGAAGGGACTTAAGCAGACATCAGTGTTGCTTTGCCACAGAAACCTTCAGAAAGGTTATTTCTGACTTCAAGATCAGAATTGAGGCTTGGTCACTGATCCCTTGCACTTACTGCTGGCTGCAGTGCATTCCCAGCCTCTCCAAGATGAGGCACTGTTAAATCAAAGCCCAGACTGGGAAGATCATTCCATAGCCCTTGATGTGCACACATGAGTGTCAGCATGGACAGGACCTGCTTTTCCCTGCTCAGTGTCAGCACTGTATGAGGTGTGCTGCAATAGGTACAGTCCTGCAGACTGGATTACCTCATAACTTGTTTTCCACTTGTTCCCTTTGGGAGCTTGGGACAGACCCTGAGTGCTTGTTTCTGAGACCATTTCCATCAAGACCTGGGTCTTGTGAGCAGGTCCCCAAGATGCAGCTTGCAAAGTGTATCAGGGTGTTTGGAGCAAGTATTGCTTCTGGCTGGGAATTTCCTTCTCTTTACAAACTGGGTCCTCAACCAAATGGTGAACTGTCAGTGTGAGTGTTAATGCTCGCTGTACATCTCTGTTAAAGCTAAAACTGGTCAATTCATTGATCTTGCAGGCTAGCTCAATTTTAAGCTTGGACTTTCAGATCAAGAGATTGTTTAACTTTCTGTGCTCAGTGTCACATATGCTTTATTCTTCTGGGTCACACCAGGGATTGAACCAAATCCCCTTTTTGTCAAGTCAGTTGATTTTCTGAGGTTTCCAATGACTTTGCCTTTCACAAATGTGCCAACATCCTTCAGGGAAGCAGGAATCAAAGGTCCCTTCTCTACCCGCTTGACAGATACAGGCCAGGAGTGTTTCAAGATGAAGTAATCGTGTAGGAAGTGTGTTGTTACCTTATGGTCACAGGATCCGCCACCGACTTGTTGTAGGGAGATGTGTTCAAAAGCACACACAGGAGCCAGTGAGGCTGAGATAGGAGCCACAGGGGGTGTGGGAAAGTGCTGAGCACACTTGTGGGAGCGTTTTTGGCCTCAGGTCCCCCTCAGCCCATGGTGGAGCTGGCTCCCAGCAGCAGGAAAGCCTCTGGGAACTGGAGATGCTGATTCAGGAGGGAGGACAAAAATAAAGCATGCTGTCTCTGGGCTGAACTAAGGAGGTAATCAAAGATAACAAGTGGCTGATGGCTGTCTCATTAGCAGGTATCTGCTTTCCTGTGGCGTGTTTGCCTGCAGCTCCTGTAGGTAGTGCAGAGGAGGTTGGTGGTGCAGAGGTTTTGAGTGGTTTCAGCACAGCCTGACATCAGTAGCTGATAGAGCCGTGGTTTTCCCCCTAAGCATGCAGCAAAGGGAGGTGTTCCCAGGAGTGGTCCTGGGTACTGACAGCCCCTGGCATCCTCCCACTGCTGTGTGCAATGTTAATCTCTGCTCAGTCAGGTGCTGCTTTTGTTGAGGTGTTTCTTCTGCTACCTCTAGTCTACTAGACTCTTGTCCCAGTGCAGCAGCAGATGGAGGAGCAGGCTCCTCTTGTCTTGCTTTAGCTGTCTTCTGCATCTTTCCCAACCCTGCACTTCCTTAGACTAGAGAAAAGCCATTTAAATCCAGTCATTTTCAAGCCGTACTCCAGCGGGATGAATGTTTTCAGTGACTCTGATGGGCTCCTGGTTTGATACAGGTATTATCCAGGCAGCATCTCTCCTAGGTAGGCCAGACCCAAGACCTTCTACTGCAGCAGTTCCTGCTTGAAAGGTTGCAACCAGCTTGTTCTAGAAACAAAGATGCTGCTGGGATGACAAATTGAGTATTGCATTCACCTGTGGGTAGCACTTGGGTGTGTGGTTGGTGCTGCCCAGGGTGGGAAGCTGGTGCACTAGGACTTGCCTAGTGTGCAGACAGAAATGCTGCTGCTGGTTCAGACACTGATCTGCTTTTAGTGTTGTTATGGAACCAGTATCCTGGAGTATGCAAAGACGTGGTCCCTTGCCTCAGAAGCTATCTGAGCTCATGTTGAGTTTGGCTGGATCCAGTCTGGCTTAAATCTTCCACCACGAGATGCCTGTTTGTTCAGCTCTGGTGTGAGTTTGTCAGTAATGAGCCTGTGAGCTCCTGCCTCAGGTTCATCTAAGTGACAAGCTAAAATAACCTGAAATCTTATTCCAGTGGATAAGGACTGCTGTATGTGGGAGGGGAGAGTTCAGTGCAGTGCAGAAACACTTCAAAAACGCTAATATGAATCAGGGAGTAAAGTTAAAACATGTAACAAACTAGTTCTGATAGATAAAAGCACTAGACCAGAGGTTAAGTGTAATCTGATTCGTACGCCTTGTCTTCACACTTCTGTACCTTAGCTCCTTTGATTGTCTATATATAAGAGGTGTCACTGGAGAGCCTGGATTTATCATGAAGATTTATTTGTCATGGAGAGATGAAGGAGCTGTCTGGCGCTTGGGCTTTTCATATCAAGTTGCACTTCTGGCAGACTCCAGTGGAGCGCTTAAAGAAGATCACGTTGTAGGATAGAGCAGTAAGTTGCTATAAGGATGGACAGAAGTTTATGGGCTCTGAGTAGAGAGACACTGGATTTGTAAGACTTTTCTGTTCCTGGTCATGTACAGATACAAAACATGTAGCCAGAGGCATAAGCAGCAGCTCTGTGAGAGCATGTTTGTCATTTGTTAAATCCATTGGGGTGATGGAAGAGGATGCTGGTGTGAAAAACATGAGAGATTGGCAGCTGGGTGAGGAGGTTGCCTGCTGCTGTTTGGGTTTTCAGAGATCTGAACAAAGTCTGACAAAGCTTTGCCCTGCTAGCATCCATCTGAAAGCTCTTCTCAAGGCATCCATGTCCAATACAGGGCTGTGCATCTGCCTCACATTGCTTTGCTCTGTCTTGTAATACTTCATCTCCTGAGACCAAACTCTCACAGCTACCAATAGCAGTTTGTAGGGATCTGTTTCCAGGAGGCTGCAAACAGCTGCTGAGGAGCATATGGACAGTTTGTGCTCTTTCTCCAAACCCTCCTTGGTTTTCAGCCGTGATCCTGCCGTGGTGAGGGCTGCAGTGACCAGCAGGTCATGGTGTGGAGTCCAGCTGTGTTCCAGCTGTTTAACTGCGTATTGAGGATTTGGTACACAATCACAGATATGGAACCTATGTCAGGGAATCTAGGCAGATAAAATGTTTACAGCTCTATAGGATCTGTGTGTTGGCTATAAGACAGGATTTGGCTTCTTTGGGAGTTCTCTCTGCCCCTATGTATCGCCCACACTTGTAAACAACACTGTGGAAGCAGGAGGCAAGACCTCATCCTTTACATGGGTGTTGTCCATCCCATTCTGTAGCTGGGGCAGATGAGAGGGATGTCCGTGGCTGCACACTGGAGTGAGAAGCAGAGCCCAGGAGCTAGAACTTCTGTTGCTTTACTAATGTCACAGAGGCATTTCTTAAAGCTTCAGCTAGTTACTGATAAATGTGATGATTTGCTTCAGGTGCTGAGGCTCTTCTCTTTGTAGCTGGAGCAAATCAGATCCTTATTGTGTTCAGGTGTCCTATATACCCTGAAAACACTGAAGTCTTATTAAGTGCCATTCACTAAACCCCTTTCTACTGCTGTATGAGCATTAGCAAATGGTCCTCTGTACTGTGGTTCTAAATGAAGAGCAGTGCATACATAGGGCAGTTTACTGTCCTATCTTTAACAAAGCCATGATTACATGGAGATACAGAAGGGGCTGATAAACTGAGTTCTCTGCAGAGAAATGGCACCAAAATAGTTGTAGTGTTGTTTCTAATTGCAACGGATGAGCAGCCTGGCTCATTAATCCTCCCTATCAGCAGCACATAGCCTGTCTGCACCAGAATAGCCCTGATCTCAGCAAACCTGCATCCAGCCCTGGCCTTCTGTTTTCGACGTATTTGGAAAAGACAAGCTTCCAGCACAGCCCCAAAGGGACTTCCACTTGGCTGGGCTGCCTTTCGGTGGCAGAGATGACCTAGGGCACGAGGGGCTTTGCATGGACAAGAAAGCCAAAGCTGGGGAGATATTTCTGCTTGGGGCAGCAGCTGCATCATGGGGTGAAAAGTGCTGCCTGCCTGGTGTTAGAGGATGAAGGAAAGTTGTGCAAAGATAGGGATCACAGAGACAGGGCAAGTGCAGATGTGTTGGTACTAGTTTTGGCTGCTCCATAGGGATTTAGTCTTCTGCACCCATATGGTATGCAGATCACCAAGTATTGTGCAGGCAGGAGATTTGGTTTTGGGACACTTTGAAAGCTAGGAATGTTTTCTCCATCTCTATTCTTTTCATTTTAACTGTGTGTATCCTATTGGCTTTGAAGGCTGAGTGGCTGGACAGCAGCATCTTACAGCACCCCCTGATGTGGACCTGGGGGGAATGTCCCAGCCTGGTTCAAAGCAGGCTTCTGCAGAGCCCTTTCCCATTGACCTCCTTACAAAGAACTGCTTCTTGCAAGACATTCAATTCAGGGTACACCAGACCTCATGTCCCTCCCAGCTGAATTCCTGAGATATGGCTAGATAAACCACTGGGGAATAAAGAAATAAACTCCTGCTACCTTTGCCTTGCTTTCGCTAGGGTGACCACACATGGTACGTGAGGAAGCGGAGGAGCTGTGACTTAGTGCCATCTGTCAGAGTGTAAGGGTCATGTATGGAGAAACTGGGCAAAAGGATCTCTGCATCATCTGAAGATCCCAAGGAAATATACTATGGTATGTTTGCTTCCTTAACCTCTCCTGTTCTTTGTTTCTGTTTGCCAGATGCCTTCAGCAGCACTCCCAGCACATGGGTTACACCCACAGAATAATGGTGCCTTGCTTTTCTGTTTCAGCTGGAGATGGTATTTCACTTTGCTTCCTTTTCCACCTTTAAGGTAAAATAAATCAGGCTTTTAATGATTGTTGTAGGGTGGAAAAGGCATAACCATGTTGGTGAAAAGGACCACATGTGGAAGATGCTCAGAAGCAGAGGATGGCACACAGAGGGAAAACTGAGTGCAACAGTGCATCCCTCCTTGGTTTGGTTTGAGTGATGATGATGGCTCTCTGCTGTGTGGTGAGGAATCAGGAATGCCACCTCTGGCAATGGGTAGCTGGACCTCTTGAGGTGAGCTGCTGACTAGGGAAAGAGATGGGTCCTGGGAACTGGGCTGGAGCAAAACAACAGTTTTCCTTCAGGTACTATTGGCCTGACTCAGAACTGCTGACAGTGACACGGGGGGTTTCTACATGTCCACAAGTCCACTTTAGTCCCCACTCTGGGTGACAGGAAGGGCTGGGTTGATGTAGGATACCTGCAGAAGACAACAGAGGCATTGTGTGCCCCTCCAAGGGTCCGAGGTCCTTCTGGAGTCCTGAGCTCCCCAGGGATGCTAGCTGCATCCTGGTGCCAGTTGGATCCAATGGCATCCTAATGCTGGGGGATGAGGCTGGATGTCCAGCCCATTGGCAGCTTTACCCACCTTTAAACCCCCTGCAGCCCTTTCACCATGAAGGTTAAATTCTGTTGCCTCATGAAGGGGACCTGGGCACTTTGTCATTGCCCTGCTGGCTCTGTTAGTCTCACTGTGATTTCCTTGCACTAACTGAGAATGCTCAAGTTTCAGTTCCTTATAACTTGGCTGAACTTGAGCTATTTGGGGCTAAAATTTTCCATGCTGGGTGGGTGTCAAGCACCCTTTTGCTCTCATCTGAAGCTGATTTGCTCTATGTCTGTTGCATTCTTAGGTAATTTTCTTTTAACTTGAGAATTTAAGAATGAGATGTTTTGATTTTATGTATCGGGAAAATGAAAATAATTTTGTTTTCATTAGGAAAATGATTAATTTCATTAACATCAAGGCACTGCAGGGAAGGCATAATCCTAATAAGGTTTTTGTTTAGAAAACAACTGGAAAGAAACCCTTTTGATAAGGTCAGAGTGTGTCACTTTAAGCATTTTAGCTATGAAATCATTCAACTCCTCACCCCAAACAAGGACTTCATCTTCTGAATGCTTATTTGAAGTGAAATCGAATTGTTGTTGGAAAGAAATGCTTTGACTTTTGTCACAACTTTTTGGTCATCTGTAAGTGAACCGTTTTTATAAATGGCTCAGTTCAGGCAGGTTTTGAAATGATGGCATTTCTCCCAGTAAGGAATGTCAATATTTCCTGGTAGATAATAGTCCCAAGTAGTAAATGTGAGCAGAGAGAGGAGCTTTGCTTTGTTCGATTTACAGACTTTGAAGCACCCTCAGGCTGTGGAGGTGCCTCCCCATGGTTGTGTGGGTCACTGGTGGGACCACTGGTGCACAGTACCTCCACTACCTGCATCATGAGTGTGACACAGATCTATTAATGATATCAGTCATTGTGCTGACATCCTTTAATGTGTCTCCTGCTCTTCCAGATGAGTCCAAGAGTTCACTCATGGCTGGAGCCAGGTAGGAAAAAGGTCTGGCCTGGCCCTGGTGAGAGAGAGACCACAGAAAGATGCTCCTGTACCCTGTTTGTATTGTCTTTAGGCTGTTTGTTCTGCAGCGTGGACTACATGCTACTGCTAATCCAGGCTTTATGGCGGTTATGGTTGACAAAGGAAGGTCTGTATCAGTGGCTGATAAAACTTGCAAGACTTCTGTGTCTTGCCTGGAGGGTTGACAAGGTATTGACTATGTGACTGCAAAGGGGGTCCAAATAGACACATACCCCTGAGCTGGGTCTTACCGTGAAGCTGAAATTCTCTATAAAGAGAATAATGATGTATGCTTACACTCATGAGAAATCTTAAAAATATTGACTTATAGAGCACCCCCAAAAGTTTAAAGCTTTCCCAAACTACTACTTCAGTCTCTTCAGCCTGCTGGACTTAGAGGGAAGTGGAGCTTTCCTTCTACATGGCACTTTCCAACAACATACTCTATGCCAGTGTTTCTCTCTTTTCTTCCTTCCTAATGTTTGTTTGTCTGATCCCCTTTGGAACACTCAGACTAGAAGCACTCAGCTATCTTTACTGGGAAAAGCCTTCACTTGATGGGCTGAAAGAAGCAGGAGAAGGCCTTATTATGGCTTTAATCTCTAGCCTTGGGAAATACAACTCTTCCTTTGCTATGCACTCTGGGCATGTATTTGGGCTGACCGTTCAGTGTTGGGCCTCCACATGAGGGTCCAGGCCAGATGGGACCCCTGGAAACTGTTGAGTCTAAGCTAACATCAAGAACAAACCACCTGCTGAGGTTGGTGCTATGGCTGGAGCCATGACAACTATGTCAGGCATGGTTTCCTGGTTTCTGGTCCTCTTTCCAGGCAGGCAGACATTTGCATGCTCATCCTCAGCATTTTTGCCTGTAAAAGGATGGAAGGAATGGTTTACATCTCAGGGCTCCTCACAGGAAGCTTGAGTGGAAGTGGTAAGGTTGGAGGCTGTCAAAGAGGAGCTGTGGCCTATGGAGTAAATGCTGGTGCACTTCTCTGGATTCACCCCGAGAGCACTTGATGCTACATGTGGTCAGGGGATAGGAATGCTTATTAACAAGAGCAGGAACATTAATATGTTTGTGAAAGAGTATTACACAACTGAAGTCAATGTAGTGCTTTGATTTGCCAAAGAGCAATTCAAGATGTAGGGAGTATCAAAGTTTGTGTGCTTGAAAGCCAATTGATTGCTCATGGTTGATTTGTTCAGCTCTTTCCTAGTGCTTGGCCATGCCAACAGCCTTGTGCCTCAAGTGTTGTGCTTGTTCTGAGCTTGGGTGAAAGCATATTGCTCATATTGCAAGATGCTAGTAAGAAATCCAGGTACTCCTGAATACCAGGCTAAAGGCAACACATGGATTCATAATTCAGAGCATTTAATTCAACTTGGGGGAAAATCGTTCCCGTCATCTTTCCAGCTGTATGACCCCCC